>NW_022111365.1:9053509-9064228 GCF_000313985.2 Echinops telfairi
CTGATGCTAAGGGCTTAAGTGGAGAGCAAATGTTTTGAGAATGACGAGGGCAATGAATGTACAAATGTGCTTTACACAATTGATGTATGTATGGATTGTGATAAGAGTTGTATGAGGCCCCAATAAAATGTTAAAAAAAGAAAAGAAAAAAAAGGAGCTATAGTCTTGGAAACCCACAAAGGGCAGTTCCATTTTGTCTTATAGGATCACTATGAGTCAGAAGCAACTCGATAGCAGTGTGTTTAGTTTTTGGTTTCCCCTTAATGCTTTTTTTTTCTTAACCCTTTTTCAAAGATCAGCTGTCTTTTGAATGGATTTATTTCTTGGTTCTCTACTCTGTTCCATTGGTCTACGTATCTATCATTGTACCAGTACAAGGCAGTTTTGATTACTGTGGCTGTATAACAGGTTATGAGGTTTCTTGCTTTTTTCTTCTTCTTGAGTACTTTGCTTATCCTAGGTCTCTTTTCTCTCTAAATAAAGTCAGTAATTAGTTTTACTGTTTCTTTAAAGAATAAAGTTGAAATCTGGATTGTAATTGCATTATATTTATAGATTGGTTTGGGTAAAATTGACATTTTCACATTATTAAGCCTTCTTATCCATGAGCATCAAATATTCTTCCATTTATATAGATCTCTTTTGATATTATGTAGTGGTGTTTTGTGGTTTTCTTTGTACAAATCTTTTGTTTCTCTAGTTGTTTATTCATAAGTATTTCATCTTTTGTGTGGCTGTTGTATATGGTATTATTTAAAATAATGTTTTCTTGACGAGTCTTTAGAGTTTTCTACAGATGGAATCATATCATCTGCCAATAGATCTTTAATTCTTTGCCAATTTGAGTTCATTTGATTTCTTTTTTAATTGTCTAATAGCTCTGGATAACAGTTCCAACTCAATGTTAAATAAAAATGCTGATCAAGGGCATTCTTGTTTGGCATACAGTTCTGGTGGCATATTGGGTTACTTGTTGGGCTGTTAACTGAAAAGTCAGCAGCTCAAAACCATCAGCTGCTCTACAGGAGAAAGACGAGGCTTTCCACTCCTTTAAAGAGTTGTGGTCTCAGAAACCTACAGGAGACAGTTCTTTTGTGTTCTATAGGGCCACTATGAGTTGGAGTCAACTCAATGGCCGTGATTTTGTTTTTTTGGTTTTGTCTGGCTCCCATTTGCAAGGAGAATGCCTTCATTTTCTATCCATTGGTCATTGACCTTACATATATATATGACCTTTATTATGTTGAGAATTTCCCTTATATTTTTATTTTGTTGGATATTTTTATCAGGAAGGTTCCTCGATTTTTATCAAATGCCTTTCTGCATCAATTGATATAATCATGTATTCATTTAATTTTACCTAAATAGTGAATTACATCCATTGTTTTTCCAATGTTGAATTATTGCATCCCTGGTATGAATCCCCTTGATCACGATGATTTATTTTTTTCTGATAGTTCTGGGTAAGACATCTAGTATGGTGTTGAATAAGAATGAAGATAGGGGCACCCTTATCTGGTTTCCATTTTCATGGGAAATATTTCCATGCCTACGGGGGATTAAGCATGACATTGTCTGTTGGTTTTTCATATATGGCTTTTGTTATGTTGAGGAAATTCTCCTCTCCCTATTTTGTTGATTTTTTTAAATTAGAAATGGGTGTTGCATATTGTCGAATGCCTTTTCTGAGTCTTTTGATATGGTCTTGTGGTTCTTGTTCTTTGTTTTGTTTATGTGGTAAAGTACATTGATCGTTTTTTGAATGTTGAACTCTCCTTGAATTCCCGCCATGAAAACCGCTTGGTCATGCTGTATTATTCTTTTATGTGTTTTGGATTCTATTGGCCAGACTTTTATTGAGGATTTTTGCATCTATGCTCATAAAGGAGGTTGGTCTGTAGTTTTCTGTCTTTGGGGAATCTTTGCCTGCTTTGGGTATCAACATAATGCTCACTTCATAGAATAAGGTTGGGAGTTTGTTGTCCTTTTCTATTGTCTGAAATTGTTGGCAAAATATTGATGGCAATTCTTCCTTGAATATTTGGTATAATTGCCCTATGAAGTCACTTGGTCCTGGGCTTTTCTTGGTTGGAAGTTTCTTGAGAACCTCTATTTCTTCTTTTGTTATGGGTTTATTGTGGGTTTATACATCACTCTGCAGTGGTTGGTATTTTTCTAAGCATTTGTCCAATTCTTGTAATTTATCAGACTTACTGGTGTACACTCTTTTATAGTAGTACGTTATTGTCTTATTTCATTTGGATCTGTTGTGATGTCACCTTTTCATCTTCTCTGTGAGGTATTTGCATATTTTCTTTCTTTTCCTTTGTTAAGTTTGTCCATAATCTGTCAATTTTGCTAATCCTTTCAAAGAACTAACTTTTTTGTAGAGTTGATCTTTTTATTGTTTCATTTTTTTCTTTTTACATGTTTAATTCTGCTCTGTTCCTTATGGTTTCTTTTCTTCTGCATTTGGAAGGTTTATGTTGTTGCCCTTGTTCCAATTGTTAAAGATGCTGCGTTAAGGTGATGATTTTTTATATCTCCTTTGTTTTTATGTGTGCATTGATTGCTATAAATTGACCCCTCATAACTACTTTTACTGTGTCCCAAAAATCTTGGTATGCTATCATTCCAGGAATGGTATTTCCAGGCATTTTAAAATTTCATCCCTTATTTGATTTATTACCTCATTGTTTTTAAGTAGTATGTTGTTCAATCTCCAAGTGTTTGTCTTAATGTTTCTGTTCTTCTATTTTTGATTTCTAGTTTTATTGCATTGTGATCTGAGCAAATGAATTGTAGGGTCTCAATGTGCTTGAATTTGTTTTTCCTTTGTGGCCTAGCATATGGTCTATTGTTCAGAATGTTCCATGTGCACTGGAGAAGAATATATCCTGTGTTGTTGTTGGACAGAGTGTTCTATAAATGTCTGGAAAGTCGAGTTACACAATCTGGTGTCAATTTGGGACTTGAAAGGATTAGGAATGAAGGGGTGGAGTCTAGTCTGTCAATCAGATCATAACCAATGAGCCCTCTGTGTGGACATGGCCTTCTCCTGAGGATTCTGGGAACTCCGGGATATCTTCCTTGGAGCAGGAGACACTCTCTCTCTGCTCACTCCCTTGGAGACTCTCTACTGACAAGACTCACTCTGAGCGAGACATTTCTAAGGAGAAGCCAAATGAAGCTACCTGGAAGCAGTCAGAGTTTCGGAGCTGAAGGAACCATGTGGAGACCTCTGCCGGCGCTGAGATGCTTACAAAGCCACTGGTTCCACAGACTTCCCATACGCTGGCCTGTGATCTTCCTGAATTTGGCGTCATTGCATTGCGTTTTGTGAGTCTGAAGAGGACTTTATAAATTGGTACCAGACATATGGGCTAATTTCAGACTTATGGACTTGAGCTGGGATGTTTTCTCAATATTCAATTGCTCTTGTATATAAACCTCTTTCTTACGTATGACTGTCCATGAATTTATTTCTCTAGTCCACACTGTCTAACACATTTAGTTCTTTTGTGTCTTTATTGAGCTTTTTTCCTGATGATTTGTCTTTCCTTGAGTGGTGTATTGAAGACTACCATTATTATTATGGAGCTATCTATATCTCTTTAATTCTCTGAGAATTTGATTCATGTATTTTGAGGGTGTTTAATTATACACATATATGTTAATATGGTTATGTCTTCTTAGACTATTGTTCCTTTAATCACTATATGCCAAACATTCAAGTTTCTCATTATGTTATTTGCCTAGAAGTCTATTTTTTTTCAGAGGATGATATTACAACTGCTTTTCCCTTCGGAATTTTATTGATAAAATTGACATATTATTCACTTCCATAGTTAAGTCACTTTTTAAAAGTGACCTCCCCTCAACCCATTTCCAATAAACTATTACATCAGTTATTGTCTCTATGCTTCAAAAGTTGAGAACCATAACAGAAACAAGATAAAATTAAAAAACCCAGAAAAACATGTTAATGAAAATGAAGCAAGAAAAGACCTCCAGCAATATTGAAAATAGCCAGAGATAAAATTTCTGTTGTGAAAAAGTGAGAAATATTTAAACCTAGAGCAAATCCAGGGTGAGTCAAGAAGGAGGTTGACTAACCAGGCATCATTTTATACAATACTTCCATACAACATAATCAAGTTTACAATAAGATCCATTTGATATCAAGTGAGATAGTTAACGTTTATTGTGCCAACATGGCCAATGAACACATGTGGGATTAACTGAAGGGCGGAAAGATAAATGGCTCGGCGAGCCTTGCCTTTCTTGTCTCTTGCTCTTTGATCATCAGGCCAGTGTGCAGCTGCCTTGCTTGTTCTGTGCTTCAATTTGCAAGCTACACTACCTATGGGACACCTATCTTGTGGACTGTGTCACTGTAATTTGAGGTTCCTTCAAGACCTGCTTCACCACACTATTGGAATTTACATCTCTTGAAATGGGGATTGTCGGACCCTACCATCTAGCTGACTGTTGGTGACCTACCTGCCTTGCTATTTGCTGCCTGTGGCCAGATAGTCCGAATTGCTCTACAGAGAACTACCCGCCGGCCCTCAAGATTAGAGAACTGCCAGTGTCTCACAGCTGTCTCACGGAGTGAGTTGCACTGAGCCATTTGTTCTGCTTTATGGATTAATTAATTTTATTTCTTATGTTATTTATCTATCTATATAATTATTTGTGTTCTGGTTTTGTTTCTCCAGAGAACCCTGTCTAACATGGCAAGGCTGTTTACTTCCCTCAACTGTGGTCAAAGGGTTGTTGGCCCAAGACTTAATATGAATTTTGAGCCTTCAACAAGTTGGGCTACAACTGTTGTTATTTTGTTTTTGTTTTTTAATTGCCAATTGCTTGATATGCTTTGGTCCAGCTTTTGATTTTCAGTCTGCTTTTTTCTTTCTATCTGAAATGTGTTTCTTGAGGGGTCTTCTTTTCTTTTCTTTTTTTTTTGAGGGGTCTTATTTTTCTTATCAGCCTGCTACTCTTTTGTTTACTGGTGTGTTTAGTCCATTAATACTCATTGAGATTATTGATGCATTTGAGTTTGTTATTTTCATTTTGATTTGTGTTTGTGTGGTGTGGTTAGTTTCTTTGATTTTTCTGTATTTCTGTGCTGTTTTAGATACTGCTTTCTGTGTGTTGGTTTTTGTGAGACATTGTCTTGTGAGTTGGTCTATGTTTATGTGTTACTGTTGTTGATTTTTTGGCTATAGTAGTTCATTTAGTAATTTTTATAATGTGGTCCTGTTTTTGAAAATTACTTTAATTTATTCTTGTCTGGGAATACTTTTATTTCTTCCTTATATTTGAGTTATAATTGTAGTGCATACAAAATTCTTGGTTGAGAGTTTTTCCCCCCTTCAAAATTGTATATAAGTAGGTCCATTGGTGTCCCTTTGTATGTGATTGTTCTTTCTTCTTTGGCTCGTCTTAGAATTTTTTCCTTGTTTTTGATGTTGGAGAATTTGACTAAAATGTATTATGGTGTTTTTCTTTAGAGGGTCCCTCCTTATTGGGATTCTCTCACCTTCCAGGATAGTTATTTTTTCATCTTTTATGCAGAGAAAAATTTTCTTCCAGAAATTCTTGTACTATTCTTTTTGAGGATATTTTTGTTTTTTCCCTTCTGGAAGCCTTCAAAGTTATAGGCTGCTCCTCTTGATTGTGTCACACGTTGTTCTTTGGCTTTGTTCAGTCTCCTTTTCTTTCTTTCTTTCTTTTTTAAAAATTTCACCAAGTTTTTGTGGAGTTAAAGGGGAGAGGGAACCCCACAAAACATCACAGGTTCGGTAGGTGCAATTGTACAGCGATAATAAGTAGAGATTATAGTAAAGTCATAGAGAGTATGAGAGTTAAAAGATGGAGTCAAGTAATGGAGTCAGACACAATTCATAGTAGCATTGCTCACCTCAGCCCCGCTTGATGGTCCTTGTGGAGGTGACTTATCCGCCAGAGTAGAAGCAGCTGCCTCGTCCTCCTCAGCCACCCTCTTGAGAACCAGGGAGCCTCATTATTTATTGCTAACCACGCATCATATCACTTTAGGGAGATCTGATCACAGAATCATATATCACAGAAAGGGGCAATATAATTCATCCGTGAATAAGTTTGATCACTCTGATGTCTCATACAATAAAACAGACAACTACTATCCTTATCAGAAGGGATTGGGCCTTACTTAGGGTGAGTCAGACTATACAATCAGGTTGCTCTAGATGGCTGATGTTAAGGAGAATAACCTCTGACCTACTTTCACTGACAGCCTTGTGTACAGTCATACTCAAGCAGCTAAGTCTGGATTTGGAGGAGACAGCTTGAGAGAAATCCTTCTGTTTCCCACAAGTTTTCATTTACTTTTTTTTGGTGTTAACATTCATTTTATTTGTATTAATCATTTTATTGGGAGCTCTACAGATATTATAACAATCATAATTCAATTAGATCAAGTATAATTGTACAATTGTTATCACCATCAATTTCAAAACATTTTCTTTCTTCATGAACTCTTTGATATCAGCTCCCCTTTCTCCCTTTCCTGCCCCACCCTACCACCCAAGAACCCTTATTATTATATTATATATTATTTTATTTTGACATAAATATTTTACACCATTCAATATACCCATTCTTATTATTATATTATTATTATTATATTATTATTATTATATTATATATTATTTTATTTTGACATAAATATTTTACACCATTCAATATACCCATTCACCTAAAATTCTGTTATTTGTTCCCCTCGAGTGGAGTTATACAATCATCATTGCTATCAGCTTCCCCTTCTCCCACTTCCCCCTCTTCCCTTCCTCCCTCCCCCACAATCTTCTGGTAGCCTCAGGCAATCATTACTCCCATTACTGTTTATGAAGGGTTATCTATCTTGCCTTTCATGCATCAAACAATCTTAATTATATAAATGAGCATACTCAAGTCTAACAAGGTTAATGAAGTAAAGCAAAAACCATAACAGTAAGGGGAGAAAATCTTAAAGAAGCAGAGGATAGTTATATGCTTCATCAGTGCTATCCTGCACCCAGGGTTTATCAACCCTTCTGAGAGGGAGGGACCGTACAATTATCTTAAAATCAAGTTTTGGGATTTCACTTTGTCCACACTCCTTCACATCAATTTGATTACTTGTTGTTGAACTTCTGATATCTATTTCTGTAGACACCACATGATCACGCGGACAGCATTCATGATCGAAATGTATATGTCTCCATATGGGCTTTGTTGCTTCCCTGCTAGATGGCCGCTTGTTTAACTTCAAGCCTTTAATACCCCAGATGCTACGTCTTTTCATAGCTGGGCACCTTCAACTTTCTTCACTACATTTGCTTATGTACCCATTTTGTCTTCAGTGATTGTGTCAGGTTCCATATCCTGGGACCTGCTTACCTAACAGCACTTATACCCTTTTAGTACTTAGCATTCGTGACTGCAAGGCGCACATCTACAAGTCCCCATTGCTTGGCCTACAGTCAGGGATGGATCAATCTAGTGCCCCCAGCCCCACACACACCATTACATTTTTAGATTTTAAGTGTGGTCCCTTTGTGAGTAACCCCAAACAAGTTCAGATGAGTTACCAAGCACTGTCCTACTAGTCAGAAATTTACAATCATGATTCCTCAGGAGCTTCGTGGCTTTGCTTCCATTGCTGCCCCCCTTTTGGTTTGCTCCCATGTTGGTGAGTCAGACTGGCCACTCTCCCTGAGCTGTATTACCAGTGCTGATACAGCTGATACAGTCCTCTCTAGCACTGTCATCTAGGGAGGGGACATCATGTCTTGAGCTGAGGCTGGCCCTGCAATCCTCTCTGTGAATGAGTGAATGAGCTGTTCTGAGCAGGAATGGCACCCTCAAGGACTGGCACACTGGAATGTGGTCTCCTCTCCCTCTCTCTCTCTTTCTTCTGGAGACAAAAACAATAGCCTTCCCTTGAGTGGATTAGTTCCTTGGTCCCCCATCGCCATCTTTTTTCCTGTGCCCACCCCTCTGTGGGCCTTCAGGGCATATGAAAAGTGGTGCTCGTGGGGATGGAGGGTAATGTTTTTCAGCAGAGGTGCTATCTGCATTTTAAATTATTTATTTATATTATTTAGATGACATATGAATCATTGGGTTTGGTCTGGCTTATGCCAGAGTATCTGGTCCTCAGCCCGGGAACTGGGCATTATGTGCATTTCCCCTATGCCTGTTTTGCTGTTTGACTCTCAGCGGACTCATGTTTCACTTGTCCTTTTGTGCTTGCCTAACTTCAATCAATATAATAGCCTCCAATTCTTTCTACAAGATAAGGTGCTTAATCCTTTTATCACTATTTTTTAGGGATGCATAATACTCCATTGTGTGTATATACCAGGGTTTTAAAAAGTACATTTGTTTATTGATGGAAATTTAGGCTATTTCCAATTGTTTGCGATTGTGAACTTCACAATGAAGAACACTGGAGCTCAGATGTCTGATCGTGGTATGTTTCTTATTTCCTCTGGGTATATGTCCAATAGTGGAATTTCTGGGTTGTAAAGTGACTCAGTTTCCATGTTTTAAGTATTGCTGTATTGCTTTCCACAATGGTTGTAAGTATCTACAAGAACACCAGCAGGGAATGAGAGTTTCTCTCACAACAACCACCTCCAATATTTGTTGCTTTCTGCTTTTTTCAATTGGGCTATCTCTGTGGGTGTTAGGTAGTATTTCATAGTTGTTTTAATTTGAATTTTCTGGGTGGCTAGTCATCAGGAACATTTTATCATATGTTTATTGGCCACTCGGGTTTCCTCCCTTGTGAATCTTCTGTTCAAATATTTTGCCAATCACCTCAGTGGGCTATTCATTTTTTTCCTTATTGTGTGCTGACAGGGTTCTGGAGATTTAAGTAACAAGCCCTTTGTCTGCTGTGTCATTGCTATATATCTTTTCCCAGTCTATGGGCTCTCTTATTACTCTTTTGATGTATGCAGGTGTTTTATCTTTAGTATGTCCCACTCATCTATTTTATCTTCCTCTGAGTTTGTATCCTTCCTTCTTTCTGATATCCCATATATCCCTGCACTAAGGTTCTTAGCTATGTCTCCATTTTTTCATTGATGATTCTGACAGTTTGGGGTTTTACCTCGAGGTCTTGGATCCACCTTGAATTTGTTTTAGTGTATGGAGTGAGTTAAGGGTCTTGCTTCATTTTTCTGCAGATATATATCAGTTCTTCTAGCACCATTTGGTAAAAGGGGCATTTGCTTCCCATTTGATAGTTTTGGGGCCCTTATTGAAGATCAGTTGTCTGTATGCTGCTGTTTTTATTTCTGGATTTTCTGTTCTTATTGGTCCGTGTATCTATCACTGTACCAGTAACATCCTGTTTTGACAAATGTGACTGTATAATAAGTTTTAAAGTCAGGTAATGAAAGCCCTTCCACTTTATTCTTCTTGAGGAGTTCTTTGCCAAATCTAGGCTTTTACCCTTTTTATATGAAATTGGTAGTCGATTTTTCCATTTCTTTGAAAAAAAGACTCTGGTATTTGTATCAGCATTGCATTGAACTTATAGAGTGCCTTAGGTAGGATAGACATCTTTGCAATACCAAGTTTTCCAATCCATGAGCATGGAATATTCTTCCATTTATGAAGGTCCCTTTTGGTTTCTTCTAAGAATGTTCTGTAATTTTCCTCATACAGATCTTTTGGGTTTTGTTTTTGGTTAGGTGTATACCTAGATATCTCATTTTATGCTTGGCTATTGTGAAGGGTATTACCTTCTTGATATTATTTTCTGTAATCCCATCAATTGTACATAGTTGATCTTGTATCAGCTACCACTCTACATATTCCTATATTACTTCCAGGGCTCCTATTGTGGAGCTTTTGGGGTTCTCAATGTATAAAATCATATCATCTGCAAATAATGCTAGTTTCACTTCTTTCCAGAGATGAATACTTATGATATCCTTCCATTGCCTTATGTTATTAAGTAGGACCTCCAGGACGATGTTGAATGAAAGTGGGGACAAGGGGCATCCTTGTCGCCTTTTTCAGTGGGAATCTTTTAATCTTTGCCCATTGATTGTAAAGCTGGCTGTTAGTGTTTTTATATGTAGCTTGCATTATATTGAGGTAATTTCCTTCCAATCCTGTCTTTTTAAGTGTCTTTATTAGAAATGGGTGTTGAATGTGGCCAAATGCCTTTTGTGCATGTATTGATAGTATCATGTGGTTCTTGTCTTTTTTCTTGTCAATGTGATGGATAATTTTTCAGTTATACCATCCCTACAGCACTGTTATTAATCAACTTGGTCATGATAAATTATTCTTTTTATATACTTTTGTATTCTATTGGCCAAAGTTTTGCTTACAATTTGTCCATCAATGTTCATTAGAGACATCGGCCTGCAGTTTTTTATTCTTGTGGGATTCTTGCCCAGTTTTGGTATCAGTTTTATATTAGCTTTATTGACTGTGTTTGGGAGTTTACTGTACTTTTTTTCCCTATGATCTGGAAGAACTTGTGTAGAATTGGTTTCAGTTTTTCCCTGAATTCTTGGTTGAATTCTCCTGTGAAGCCATCTGGGGCAAGACTGTTTTAGTTGGTTGTTCCTTGATAGCCTTATCTA
Organism: Echinops telfairi; assembly: GCF_000313985.2. Taxonomy (NCBI): domain Eukaryota; kingdom Metazoa; phylum Chordata; class Mammalia; order Afrosoricida; family Tenrecidae; genus Echinops; species Echinops telfairi. Next base: position 9,064,147 of record NW_022111365.1, read on the forward strand.
TTTCTTCTTTTGCTATTGATGTCTTATTGTCTTATCAGCTTATTGATGTCTGTATGAGATAATCTGGGGAGAGGTTGTTTTT
>NW_022111365.1:9065571-9067040 GCF_000313985.2 Echinops telfairi
CTAAACCTATAAATGTAGGCTCATAGATCTATTTCCCCATCCTCATATAATATATTTGCATATGTACATGTCTTTATCTAGAGCTCTATAAATGCCCTCAAAGAACCAGATTTTTAATGTGTTAATTTTTGGTATTTTTTGTTTTGTTTTGTTTTCCCACTCATTTATCTCCAACTTGAATTTTATAATTTTCTTTTGCTATTAGAAAGATTATTCTGCTGACTCTTTTACAACTGCTGAAGGTTTGTGATAGAGTAATCACCACCATAAGGCTCTCTTCCTTCTTCACATGTTCATTTATTGCTATTAAACATCCTCTGATGACTACCTTTGCGGTATCCCGTAGGTTTGTGCATGTTGTTACTCTCAGTCTTATTCATTTCTAGAAACTTCTTAATTTCATCTCTACTTTGGGCCAATACCCACTCCTTTTGAAGATGAAAATTATTCATCCTCCAACTATTTGCCCTTAAAAATATATCTTTATTTTGTTGATTTCCAGCTTTACGGCATAGTGGTCAAAGAAGGAAATCAGAGTGAACTTTATATGTTTCATTTTACTCAAGTTTGACATGTGTCCTAGAATTTGGTGTATTTTCAAATGTGTGCCATTTGTAGCTTGAAGAATATTTGAATTTTTTTATGGTGGGTTGGAAAGCTCTGAATATGCCTATCAGGCCGAGTTGCCTAATTGTAAAACTTAGTTCTGAAGCCTCCTTGTTGAGCTTTTCCCCCACTGATCTGTCTTCCCCAGTAATATATTGAAATATCCTACTACATTATCTATCCTGTGCTTTCATTTTTAATCTTGGAAGAATTTGATTGACAGATTTCATGCTCTCTCATTGGATGTGCTAATGTTTATTATTCTGCTCTTGGTCTACTGATCCCTTGCATTATATAGTAATGATACTTATCTCTTGTTAGGTCCTGCACCTTGAGATCGATTTTGTCAGATATTAGAAGTGAAGCTACTCCTTTTTTATAGATGGCCATTATCTTGATATACTTTTCACTGTCTTTGATCCTCAACCCACGTTTGAGTGTGAGCTTGAGATGTGTCTCTTGCAGGTAGCAGATTGGTGGGTTTGGGTTCCTAATTCAGTCTTCTAGCCTTTGCCTTTTAATGGTTGAGTTCAGACCATTGTCATTCAGAGTAATTACATTTTTCTGGGAATTCTTTTTTTTAATCATTTTATTAGGGGCTCATCCAACTCTTATCACAATCCATACATACATCCATTGCATAGAGCACATTTGTACATTCATTGCCCTCATCATTCTCAAAACATTTGCTTAAGCCCCTGGCATCAGCTCCACATTTTCCCCCTCCTTCCTCACTGTCCCCTCCCTCATGAACCCTTGATTATTTATAAATTATTATTTTATCATATCTTGCCCTGTACGACACTTCACCCACTTTTCTGTTGTCCGTAGATCCTTGTAATCAGCTCCCCTGCCCCAACCCA
>NW_022111365.1:9068404-9070449 GCF_000313985.2 Echinops telfairi
TGTTGTCCCCTGTAGGGCTATGGGTCAGTGAGGGACGTCGTGTCTCATAGTGGGGCTAGCCATGTCGTCCTCTCTGTGAACTGGCTGCTCTAGTTGGGAACATCATCCTCAAGGCCTAATGGACCAGAATGTGCTCCACTCCTCCTTCCCCTTCATCTGCTCCCATGTGCTCTGATCAGATATGTTCCCACTCTTATTTAATATTGTGCTGGAGGTTTTAGCTAACAGCTTAAGGCAAAGAAGAGACATCAAAGGTATTCATCTGGGGAAGGAAAAGGTGAAACTATTGTTATTTGAAGATGATATGATTTTATGTATGGAAAATCCCAAAAGCTCCACAAGGGGAGTACTGGAAGAAATAGAGGAGTTTGGTAGAGTGGCAGGATACAAGATCAACAAAGAGAGGTCCATTGGACTGCTATTCACATCAGATAAGACCACAGAAGAGGAGATCAAAAAGGTGGTACCTTTCACAATAGCCAAACACAAGTTGAAAAATAAGGGATATACCTGACTAAAAGAACAAAAGATTTATATGGAAAAAACTATGGCCCTATGGTCCTCTCTGGACATTGGCTGATCTGAGCAGGGATATTGTTCTAGGGGCTTGTTGCGCCAGGATGTGCTCCACTCTCTCTCCCTCCCCCTTCATTTGTTCCTGTGTGCTCTTAACAGATATTTTCCTCTCCCTGAGCTGTCCTCTGAAGGGAATTCTTCTGGGAGGGAAGGGGGGCTGTCCACATATTTGGGATTGGCCAACCCCCAGACCTCACTATTGGTTCCCTGTTTCATACTGGTATGTTGCATTCATGTCTTGGCTCACTTGGTTGAAATCTGGTCCCTCTCTCCCTCTCCTGAGGAGATATAAACAACACTCTCCCCTTGGGAGGGTTAGTGCCCTGTTCCCCTGCTGCCCATGTCTTTTTCCTTTCTTTCTGTCTTTCCCCCTCCTTGCTGGTTGGCTACCATATGTATCCCTGGATTGGGTCTGGCCTCTGCCATAGTACCTGGACCTCACCCAGGGAATGTATGTATACAGTAGCTTGTCCCTTTTGTATTTTTAAGCTTACCTCAGCAGGCTCATGTTGTACTTGTCCTTTTGTGGTTGGCTTACTTCCCTTAGCATCATTTCCTCCATTTCTTCATATGCGGTGATGTGCTTCATGTGTTCATCACTGCTTTTTAGGGATGAGCAGTACTCCATTGTATGTATGTACCACAGTTTTTAAATCCATTCATCCGTTGATGGAAATTTGGGTTGTTTCCAACTCCTTGCAATTATGAACTGTGCCATGACAAACATTGGAGCACAGATGTCTGGCCGTGCCTCTTCTGGGTATATGCCCCATAGGAGGAATACTGTGTTGTATGGTAGCTCAATTTCCATCTGTTTTAGATATCATCGAATCAATTTCCATAGTGGCTGTACATACTTACAGGTCCACCAGCAGTGGGCTAGAGTTTCTATCTCACCACAGCCCCTCCAACACTTGTTGCTTTCTTATGTTTTGAATTGGGCTATTTTTGAGGATGTTAGGTGGTATCTCATAGTTGTTTTAATTTGTATTGCTCTTATGGCTAATGAACGGAAACATTTGTCCTATGTTTATTGGCCATTCGAATTTCTGCCTTTGTGAAACTTCTGTTCAGGTCCTTTGCCCACCTCCTCAGTGGGCAATTGTTTTTTTTTCTTTTTGGAAGCTACCAAAGTACTGTTGATTTTAGTAATAAGGTCTTTGTCTGGTGTGACATCGCTAAAGATGTTTTCCCATTCCCTGTCCTCTCTTTTTATTCTCTTGATGAATTTTTTCCATGTACACAGGTGTTTTATCTTCAGTATATCCCACTTGTCTATTTGTGATTCATCTCTATTTATGTCCTTCCCTATTTCTGATAGCCTATGTATTCCCTGTGTCAAAGTTCTCAAGTTGATCCCAATACCCTCACTGATGGCTCTAACAGTTTGGGGTTTTTACCTTGAGGCCTGTGATCCACCTTAAGTTTATTCTTGTGCATGGAGTGAGATAAGGGTCTTGCTTCATTTT
>NW_022111365.1:9071988-9082266 GCF_000313985.2 Echinops telfairi
GAGGGACGTATCTGGGCATTCTTCGTTGTCACCTTGTATCTTTTGTGGTAGATATTTTCCTACCTCCCTGTTCTGTATGTGTGCTTTATTCTTGCCATGTTTGCACCACTGGATCAATGCAAACTTTGGAATTGCTTTCAGTGCATTGATTTCTGGATAGTGTTTCACTGTGCAGTGGTCTTATGTTTGTGCTCTGTGGATGTTGGTCTTCTGTCCAAAGTGAGTTGTTAGGTAATTTTTGTAGTGCTGTTTATAATCTATTCTCTAAATTTTCCTAATCTGGCAAAACTGTTACCTCTCCATTTATTTTGATGGAGTTTGGCAGGGTAGAGGATTCATGGGTTACCATTATTTTCCTTCAAATTTTGTAATATGCTGTTCCATTCTCTCCACTTCTTTGTGGTTTCTGCTGAGTAATCTGAGCATATTATTACCTGATTATCCTTATAAAGATTGCATTTTTCTCTCCAACTGCTCTTATGATTTTCTTCTTTTCCTCAAAGTTGTATAATTTGACTGCCATATGTCTTGGTCTGTTCTTCTTGGGGCTCAATTTAATCTGTGTCCTTGCTGCTTCCTGGATGATTGCCTGATTCATCTTCATTAAATTCGGGAAGTTATCTTCAAGGAATTCCCTTGACATTTTAGCTATTGATTTCTTTGTTATGTCTTGCTCTGATATACCAATTATTCGAATATTTTTCCTATTGATAGCATTGCTTATTGTTCTCGGGTTTTCTTCAACTTCTTTATCTTATTTTATTATCTTTCTCATTTGTTGAATTCTACTTAGCTATCTTTGAGGTTGCTGATGTGATTCTTTGCCTCTACTAGTGTATTGCTAAGTTCTTTTTACCATTTTCTTCGCTTCTGCTGCCTCATCCCTTAACTCTTGTATTTTCCTTCAGTAAGTGTACTGTATCCTCTATTTTTTTTATCCTTCTGTATTGATTCCCTCAGATCCTGAAATTTTCTAAGCAGCATTCTGAAGATTTCTTTATGTGGTTGTTCAAAATCTACTTCTTCAGACATTGGAGTTTGTTTTTCTTGGTTTCTTGTCGTAAATGCTGATGTAGATAGTAGTTTGTGTGGCATTTTGGTGTTATTATAGCTGGTATGATATGTGCCATGTGTATAGCACAGGGACAGGGCTGGCTGGGTTTGTGTGTGGCTCACATGGCACTGTGGTGTAAGTTTGTGTGGCTGGGGTCTGTAAGCAGCACATTTTTGCAGGGGAGGTGGCTCCATAACCATGGGTCTCTGGCTACACTAGCTGTGTAGTTTGTTTAGGCTGTGCTGCTTGGAGCCCACCAGCCACGGGCTATTCAAGCAGCCTAAGTGGCTTAGCAGAGGGTTATGATCAGCTGAGGACACAGGTTCCAGGATGCATGGGCTGGGATAATTGGGTCCATGGGCTGCTCTGGTTTTACAGGCAGTATTGGTGTGTGTGTGTTGGGGGGAGAGTGGGTGACAAGGCGCACCTCAGCTGCAGTTCTACAGCAAGTGGCACAGAGAAGGTTCTTTTATTGTGGATATCTGCACAATTCAGAACTATCTGTTTCTTGTGTGAGGACCCTGAGTGGAATTAGGATTATTGTATCAGAAAAGGCTATCCACTAGCTCACTGAGTGCTGGGCTGTGGGAGGTCGAGGTGCCTCTGTGAACTCTGCTACCCATTCTGAGGGTGGAAATCAGAAAGGGTTATCTGCAAGCTCACTGAGTGCTGGGCTGGGGAAAGCAGAGGGGCTGCTGGAAACTCTGCTGTGCACTCCAAGGGCCTAAATCAGGGGGGGGAACACTGCAAGCTCACAGAGTGCAGATCAGGGGGAAATGCCTGTGCGAACTCTGCTTCACTCTCCATGGGTGGAAATTGGTGAGGGAGGCCTGAAAACAATCTCAGGGTGCTAAGAGGTCAGACCCCAAGTCTAGATTCCCAGTACTAGCTGCCTCACCTGTTGACCCCTGTGCCTGACTCGTGGAGTTCTAGGGAGGGGATCCTACATTGTCCTCCTTTGCACTTTTGGTTGCTTGTTTCTATCACAGATAGGAGTTCAAAGATTTGTCTTCAAAGTGACTAGTTCACATTCCTACCCCTTGAATTCTATTTCTCAGTTCTTTTATAGTGTTATATAATTTTGTTATTGTAATATTTGCTTTCTGTGGTTCTCTTTGGAATTTTTCTTTTAATTTTTGTAGTGAATTTTCTAGCTTGTTTGTTTCCCCATTTCTCACTGACTTTTCTTCATCTGTCATATATACACATTCATCATTCTCCTGAATTTTTCCCCTTGTATTCCCATAGGCTGTTCAATTCGAACAATTAAAAAAACAGATTTTATTGGGGGCTTGTACAACTCATCACAATCCATACATCTATCCATTTTGTCAAGCACATTTCTACATTTGTTGCCATCGTCTTTCTCAAAACATTTGCTTTCCACTTAAGCCCTTGGTATCAGTTCCTCATTTTCCTTCCCTCCCCATTCCCTCCTCCCTCATGAACCCTTGATAATTTGTATATTATGATTAATTTATCATATCTTACACTGCCTGAAATCTCCCTTCACCCACTTTTCTGTTGTCCATCCCTCAGGGAGGAGATTATATGGATCCTTGTAATCAGTTACCCCTTTCTACCCCACCTTCCCTCCATTCTCCCAGTATCGCCACTCTCACCACAGGTCCCGAGGAGTTCATCTGTTCTGGATTACCTGTGTTTCCAGTTCCTATCTGTACCAGTGTACATGCTCTGGTCTAGCCGGATTTGTAAGGTAGAATTGGGATCATGATAGTGGGGGGAGGGGGAGAAGGAAGCATTAAAGAACTAAAGGAAGGTTGTATGTCTCATCGTTGCTACACTGTGCCCTGACTGGCTCTCTCCTCCCCGCAACCCTTCTGTAAGGGGATATCCAGTTGCCTACAGATGGGCTTTGTCTCAAAGGTTTTGATGTGGTGCATTTTTGTTTGCATTTGTTTCCAGGGACCTTTTGATTATGTTCTTCATTTCTTCAATTACTGTGTGGTTCTTAATTAAAGTGTTCAATTTTTATGTATTTGATTTTTTGGAGTTGATAGTTCTATGGTTGATTTCTACTTTTATGGCATTGTGTACTGAAAAGAAGGTTTGCATTATCTCAATGTTTTAAAATATTGATTGATGCTTGATTTATGGTTCAAAATATCGATTCTAGAATAGAATGGGCATCAAAGAAAAAAGTGAAATAAATTTTTGTTGGATGAAGTGCTCTCTATATATATTTCTATGAGATTGAGTTAATTGTGCTATTTAATTCTGCTGTATAAAAGCTTTTTTCTGTGTCTTTGTTGAGTTTCTAGTTCATTGATCTTTAGTTGAAAGTGATGTGTTGAAGTCTCAGTATTATCATGTTAGGATTTATTTGATTAATGTATTTTGAAGGTCTTCCATTTAGTGTATATATATTAATTATATAATATATTAATTATGATTATGGTTTCTTGTTTAATTAAATCTTTCATAATTATATAGTGACTTTTTAAATATCAATTATGTAATTAATTTTGATGTCTATTTTGTCTGAGAGTACTATTGCTACTCCAGCTTTCTTTTGACTGCTTTGTCTTGATATATTCTTTCCATCCTTTAAATTTAGCCTATGTTTATTTTTATATCTAAGATGTGTTTCTTATAAGCACATATTAATGGTTCATAATTTGCTATCCATTCTCTTAATCTTTGTCTTTTTACAGGTGAATTATGTCCTTTTAAATTCAGTGTTGTTATTGATATTTATGGTTTTGCTGGTGTCTTTTTTTTTGTGGTGTTACTGGTTTCTGTTTTCATGATGAATTTTGTATTGTATTCCTTTTGTTTCTTGGTTATCTTGTCAATACTCTTTTTTCCTTCTTGTTTTTATCTTATTGCTTATCTTACTTATTCATCTTGTTTGTTTTGTTGCAGTTTTTTCCTTTGAAGGTTGTTTATTTATTCTTTTGTTCCCAATTTCAAAACAGTATGTTTATTTTGTGAACAGTGTGATAGCTTCTCTGTTCAACTATTGTCTATTCTACCCTGTGTATTGTTTGTTTGTTTTTATCTGTATAGTGGGATGTTGTCCGTGAGTCCTTGTTTTAATTTGTTTAGTTCTGTTTCACTTTGAGTACTGCTTAAATAGAATATTTTCTCCATAATAATTTCTTTTCCAAAATTTTTAGATCATTGTCTGTTGTTGTTATATATTTTCTGTCCATAGAATTCCTTTTTATTACTTTTGGTAAAAGTGGTCATATTTGTATAAGTTCCTTCAGTTTTTTCTTATATATAAACCTTATTATTTCTCCTTCATATTTGAGGGATACTTTTACTGGGTTTAGGATTCTTGGTTGGCAATATTTCCCCCCCAGAATTTTGAATGTATCATTCCATTTTCTTCTTCCTTGAATGGTTTTGCTGGAAAAAATCTCAACTTATCTTGATTCCTTCCCTTTTACATATTCTTTTTTTCCCCTTCGTGCTGCTCTCAAGATTGTGTTCTTATCTTTATTATTAGAAAGTTTGATTTCTTAAAAGGAAAGAAAGACGTTTGATTGTCCTATGTTGAGGTGATTTTCTTTTAGGGTCAATTCTGTATGGAGTTCTGGGGATGGTCTAAAAGCAAGCAGCCTCATAAGTGAGGCATCAGCTAAGTCCATATGGAGGAAACACACAGCCTGTGTGACCCAAGGATTGTAAATAATAAAAAAGAAATCTCAAAGAGGAAACAGTGTCAGAGCTTAAATTCTGAACATCTTGTTTCCAAAAGGATATAGATGACATAGATGACAGGGAAAGTCCAAAATCCATTTTCAGGGTCTCCATATGGATCAAGCCTCTGGTGAATTCCCTCTGATGATAGTTTAGGGATGTGACTAGCCTTCCTGTCAGACAGAGAGCATTATAAAGTAATTTATGGCAGATGTAGTTGAATTAAAATGTACCACCTTATCATTGGATCTCCCTTTTGACCTATTTTATTTTTTTTAATTTTATTATTCCTTTTTGACCTATTTTAAAGTAGTTTCAATTGCTAATATTTTCTGCTTTCTTTTTGATTGAGTAAGGTTTTCCTATGTTTTATTTTGTCATTGTTGTTTTGTATTGTTTGTTTCATGTTTTTGTTTTGTATGAAATTCTGTATAAGAATTTGAGATTGGTATTTTATATATATGTAGTTTCGCATATGTATATGTGTATGGTTCAGGTCTGCTGAAGGTTAGTTATTAGTGAGTTATTTGAAAATGTCTGACACTTCGCTGTTACTAGATGTCTTAGAGTAGGCTTTTGACTCAGGGTCCCCCATACATAGCACAATAGAACAAAACACTGCCAAGTTCTGCATCATTCCCATGATATGCTATAAGATTTTCATTGACAGTTGTTTATAATCAGATCTTGAGCCCTTTTTTTCCTAGTCTGTCTTTGTGTGAAGGCTCTGCTGGAAACCTTTTACCGTCATAGCAACAGGCTACACACACACACATATGTATGTATATATGCTTATATACCTACATATAGGTATACATTGGTATATATACATATGTGTGTATATATATCACAGACCTATATATGCATACCATATATAGGTATGCATATATTTATAACATACTTATATAGGTATGTGCATACTGTATATACTTATATATCTATTCTAGATTTCATATACAGAAACTCATACAAAACAACAATAAGAAACAAACAACAAAAACCTAACAATGACAAAATAAAACAGAGAAAAATCTTACTTAAGCAAAAGTAATTGTATATATGTAAAAGAATATATGTATAAAGGAATACACACATATTCATATATATTTGAGCTATAAAGGTAAGGTCAGTTGCAGTCCCGAAGACTGAATAGGGGCCCTAGTCTTGGGGATTTCACCAGTCTCCGTCAGATCGATAGGTCTGGTCTTTTATATGATTTTGAGTTTTATCCCACATTTTTCTCTTACTCTCTCCAGGACATTGTATTGTAATCCTTTCTAGAGGGATGTGACCTTTGGGAAGCAGATCACCAGGCCTAACTTTTGAGGCACTGCTGGGGTATGTTTGACCTTCCAACCTTTCAGCTAGTAGCTAAGAACTTAACCATGTGCAACACTCAGGGAAAGCAGCCATAGACAACCTCAAGGACGCTGCCTACCTATCATACTGACTTTAAAACAGGCAGTATGCAGTATCCCCGTGTTCTTTTCAAAGTACTGCCTCTTGGTTAAGGTACAGATTCTTTAAACTATATATCTGGTATTCAATGTAAGCTGAATGACTAAAGGAAGTAATTTATTCATTAGACGCAGAGAAGGACTTAAACTCTGTCAGGCAGTGTTGTAAGCATTTCCAAATATTAACTAATTTCGTCCTTTGCCAGCATTATGAGATAAAGACTCATTTATATTACTTTTCTATAGACAAGGAAATTGAAACAATTTAGTTTATCTAATGTCACAGAGCTCACAAATGGCCGAAACGAAATTCATATCCAAGCAATTTAGCTGTAACATACAGCTCTCAAGCACTATTCTGCGCTACTTCAGGACTGCTGAGGGTTGGTTATAAGTAAGTTATGTGAAAGTGCCTGGCACGCTGTTAGCTCTAACAGAGTAGGTTTTTGTCTGATGGGCAATAGAACAAAACACTGCCCAGTTCTGCACTATTCCCATGATGATCCATAGGATTCTCACTGACTGTTCTTTATAAGTAGATCTTAGGCCATGTTTTCCTAGTCTGTCTTTGTGTGGAGGCTCTGCTGAAACCTTTTTAACATCATAGCACCAGGCAAGCTTCCACTAACAGATACCCATCTGTTAGCTGTTTAAGTGGTGCATTTTGCCAGGGTTCTCACATGGAAGGCAAAAAATTTTACCTCTGAACCATCAATTTCCCCATGCCAGATACTAAATATGAGCTTAATTGTTACTTTGTATGGATAGAGATGGCTTGGTGGTTTCCTGCTGAAAACTTTCATTAACTGGATATAGCTGCAGCCTCGGCCTGATGGATAGTCTGTTTCTTCCTGGACCAGTGTCATAATAAGATCTTTCTGAGGACGTAGGACGTCTTTGTGCATGGGACTGTGTGTGTGTGTGGAGATGAATAGCCTATCAGTCTGAGCCCCGGACCATGTGAGGTATGGTGTGTGGGAGGATCTTAGGTGGGTAGTAAGGGGACACTCTGGTGGAGGGAGTCATTAGCTCAGCTGACCTCATTTCTGAGAAAACCATGAGGTCAAGTAAATCCCTGGGAATTGCTATCTGTTGATTCCCCAGGACATTGATACTAAAAAAGCAAAATAGCCATATTTCTGTGGAGAAGCAGATTGGCGTTAGTCTCAATAGTGAATGGGTGGGGCACGCACTCCTGAATTATTATTTCTTTGTCTCCCTGGTAGTGCTTTAAGACAGGCTTAGTTTCAGTGAAGCACGGGAACCTCTTTGGATTCCAGAACTGGAAATAAGGTGCAGTTTATCCAGCCCTTCACTCCCCGACCTATGATGCTGCCTCGAGAGGGCTTTAGCATCACTTAATTAATTTAGGCTTCCCCAGCCACATATTCTCAGATTCAAAGGAACAGAGGGGCCCTGTGTCAGCCTTTCCCGGAAGCCTATGAGTCTATTGGCTGGAAGCCAGAAAGACTACGTGCCTGACTGCCCTTGGCCAGCTCTGTCTTCACAAGCGCCAACATAAAATGCTCTTAGTGGAAAAAAGAATCCCATACCTTCTGCCCTATGGGCAGACCTTGGAGCTCTTGCTGCGTCTTCCCCCAAAAGGAGGTCTCTCCCATTTGATTTTCCTCCCCAAACTGCCCATGGGCTGCATGATCTTGAAATCCCCTTTGATTTCTGCTCCCTCGAATCACTTGCCATTTCAAACCAATCAGCCCTCTCTCCTCCAAGTCCACCCATGCTGTTGCCCCTGCTCCTGCTCAGACCCTACATCTTCCTTTGTGTCCTGACAGTTATTGCCCAACTTGTCCCTTGCCTCCTGTTCTGGTCAATCTACCCCTGTGCAGGTGCCTAGCTACTTTTCTTTGTAAAGTTTTGGGCCTATTCCTAGACTGTTCACAAACCCAACAGGGACCCTGTGCTCAGGATGAGCGTCCAGTCTCTCCTCTCCATTCCTTTGCATTTCTCCTGTGTGCTCTAATCCGATACACTGCTCTCCCCAAGCTGTAGCCCCAGGGCTGTCCTCTGAAGAGCATCCTTCTGAGGGGGTTTGTCCACATAGTTTGGGTTGGGGCCGGCCCTGCAGGTCTCTCTATTGTTACCCTGGTACATGTCGGTATGCTGTGTTCATGTCTTGGTACATAGGTGAAGCCTGGTCTCTCCCTCTCCTGTGGAGATATAAACAATATCCGCCTCTTGGGTGTGTTAGTGCCCTGCTCCCCCACTGCCCATGTCTTTTCTTCCCCCACCTCTTTCTTCATGACTTTCTTGTGTTATGTTAATGGGTCCATACCTGGGTAGACTGTGTCCCAAACCTAATCATTTTTTAGTTATGAAGATACACACAGGGGAAGACAAATACCAAGGCTGCCAAGGAAAACCAAAGAACATTAAGGAATGCTGAAGAATTCATGGGGATACCAAAAAAGAAAGGCCTCCTCCAAGAGCCACAACCTTCATTTTGACTTTTAGCCCAAGAACTATGAGAAAAAAAGACTTTTGTTCTTTAAAGTCAGCCATCTACAGTATTTGTGCTACAATATAAAGTAAGAAAGAATTTGGTATCAGAGAGTGGGGGTGCTGCTCTAACAAATACCTAAATATAGAAGTGATTTTGAAATGAGGAATGGCTGGTGGATGAGGGAACGTTGATGAATATGCTAGGGGGATAACCAACTGCTTAGAAAGACTCTGGTAGAACTGTGGACATTATGGGTGGTGCTAAAGAGAGAGCTTCTCTCGTGTTGAAAATCAAGGAAGTTACTTCGAGGACTAAGGGGTACCTGGTCCAAGCCATGGTATTTTCAATTGCCTCATATGCATGTGGAAGTTGTGCATTGAATAAGGAAGATCAAAGAAGAATTCATGTGTTTGAATTATGGTACTGGCTAAGAATATTGAAAGTACCATGAACTGCCAAAAGAACAAACACATCTGTCTTGGAAGAAATACAACCAGAATTTTCCTTAGAGACAAGGATTACAAGACTGTTTCATGGACTCTGTCATGAGAGACAAGTCCCTGGAGAGAGACATAATGCTTGGGAAAGCTTAGGGGCAGTGGAAGGAGGCATATCCAAGACAAGATAGATGAGCACAGTGGTTGCAGCAATGGGTTCAAACATTAGAACAATGATGAGCATGGCACAGGCCTGGGCAATGTTTCACTCTGTGGCTGAGTGGGAACGGACTCGATTGCACCTAACAAGAACATCGTTGTGAACAGAGTATTGCTAGCACTGTGGGTGTTAAAATGTGCTTCCAATGAGACTTTAAAAAAAATAGTGAACATATTAAAAGAAAATAGTGAACATGGAATAGGGGAACAGATTATAAGGATCTACATGTGACCTCCTCCCTGGGGGATGGACAACAGAAAAGTGGGTGAATTATTATAATAATTTATAAATTATCAAGGGTTCATGAGGGAGAGGGGAGCGGGGAGGGAGGGGGAAAAATGAGGAGCTGATGCCAGGGGCTTAGGTGGAGAGCAAATGTTTTAAGAATGATGAGGGCAATGAATGTACAAATGTGCTTTATACAACTGATGTATGTATGGATTGTGATAAGAGTTGTATGAGCTCCTAATGAAACGATTAAAAAAAAGAAAAGAAAGAACACTAAGATACGTTTAAGCCACACTTAAAAAAAAAAAAGATTTCTCCTTGAAGGTGAGGATGGTAAGGCTTGCCTCATGCATTTTGTACATGTTATTAGGAGGAGCCAGTCCCTGATGAAGGATATCATGCTTGGTAAAGTGGAGGGTCAGAAAATAATAGAGGAAGACACTGAACGAGATGCATTGACCTGTGAGTTCCAACAATGGGCTCCAACATTGGAACTATTCAAAGAATGGTGAGAGGCGGTTATACTCTTGTGAGGTCGCTATGAGTCCAAAGAAACTTTGGCTTCTTTGTTGTTCTTAAATGTCTAAGAACAACAGTTCCCCTCACGAAGGCCTCCTGAGTGCAGACGGACAGCATGTGATGGAGAAGGGCCGTTTGGGAATGTATGTTCTTCAGGTCTTGTCACCCCCTGAAGCTCAGCATTAGCCGAAAAGGAGCATCAGTGCCTATAGAGTGCCCCCCCGCCCCCCCCC
>NW_022111365.1:9082680-9089540 GCF_000313985.2 Echinops telfairi
CAGCCCACATCTCCTTTTGTGGACATGTTATACCCTCTGTCTTTTGCTAGGACTATTGCAGTTGTCTCTTATCTACAACATTGCCACCCAATTCTTATCCCGACTTCTTTCAGAACAGAGATTTAAAACATAAATATTCCCCATATATATTTGTTAAATCTCCTTGCAAGCCCCACTGGCTGAGGGTCAAGTTCACAGGTTTATATGACTTCCTAGGTCCTTAGTGGGTGAGCTCAGTCCCTCTCCACACTGTTGTTGCTGTTGTTTTTTAACTCTTCCGGGCACACTTGCACAGTTGCCTTCCCAGGCCTGGGTCCTGCAATCCTGACTCTACTGTTGGCTATGTGGTCTTCAGTATTTACTCCTATTACAGTACTTGGTGAACTTTTCCCCACTTTTCAGAAGAAATTGGCTCCGGAGCCCAGGCCTCTCTCCTACTAGCATGGGCTGAGTTGCTGGGGCTTGAAGGAATGTCTTTTTCCCATCATGATGAAGAGCTCCACTCTTGCCCCGAAACTCAAAAACTCAAACTCACTGCCACCGAGTCAATTCTGACTCATAGTGACCATATAAGACAGAGTAGAACTGCCCCAGTGGGTTTTCTGTGGAGCGGCTGGTGGTTTTGAACTGCTGAACTTTCTTTTAGTAGCCTAATGTGTAACCCGCTATGCCACCGGGGCTCCCTTCACCTCCAGTCAGTGTTTTTAATTGATATAGCACCTCAAAGGTCCTGAATAGGGCCACAAGGCAGAGAACCACTAGGGGTGGTTTGCACACATATACACACACAGATGTGTGCTTTGAGCCCCTCTGAAGGGAGGCACACTCTTTTGCTGTCCTATTTATGTTCCATGCTGGTCACAACTCACTGCTGTGATTTTATAACCAACAACTGATTACTGACCTGCAGCTCTAAAAGCTTTGTGTTGACGCAGTAATTCTTCAGAAGAAACTTACCGTGTTGATGTTGTTATCTTTCCCATTTTTTATATGATGAACCGGAGACACTGTGTTAGTCCAGGTCGACTAGAGAAACAAAGTCATAGACTCTCATCTGTGTGTAAGAAAGAGCTCTATATCAAAGAGTAATTGTACATTAAGAAAACATCCCAGCCCAGTCCAGATCAAGTCCATAAGTCCAATATTAGCGCGTATGTCCAACACCAGTCGATACATTTCTCTTCAGACTCACACACGCATGCAATGACACTGAATGCAGGCCAGTGGGTGGAAAGTCTTGTGGATCCAGTGGCGGCATGGGTCTCCACATCTCAGTGCCGGCATGAGTCTCCACATGTCTCCTCCAGTTCTAGGGTGCTGGCTCCATTAGTGTAGCTCCATGTGGCTTGTCAACAGGAATATGAAGCTGAGCATGTGTGTCTGGCCTCCAGTGAGCAATCTGTCTCTCTTGTGCCTCTAAATGAGGACATAAAGCTGCGACCTTCTTGACAGGCTAGATTCCACCCCTTTGCAAGTTGATAGGAAATTATGTAACTGCCACAGGTACAAAGAGGTTGAAGCACTTATTCAAGGTCACACAACTAGTAGACAACAAAGCTGTATCTGAACGCAGGCAGCGGGGTCCCAGAGCATGCTTCTAACTCTCACAAAGAAAGCTTTGATGATTGATGAGAGAGTGAATCAGTAGTTCAGGAAAACATACCTCAACAAGAAAGATGGCCACAGGTAGGAGTGGGTCCCAGTTCTTAACCTGTTCTCCCTTCCGCACTCCCCCACCACCCCCATCCCCCTCACCCCCCGCACTGCATGTAGGGTTCCAGTGGCTCTGCCCAGAATGCTGCTCTTCCCCATTAGAGTTAATGGCCATTTAGTTCCTCATTGAACCTCCCAATGTTGGCGTGAGGAGTATCAGAATCATTTCCTCATCTGTGACCTGTATTCAAGGGCCAAAGTTGGGACCAGGATAGTGGAGCATGTGGAGATTCCAGTAAAACAGATCTTTTATGGCTAGTGGATGTGTGGGCAGCCCCAGGGAACAGACAGCAAAGCATAGGCTCATGGCTTTCCAAATCACTGCCAGTCATGGTCTATAGTCTATGACTCCCTCCAAGTCAGCATCCCCATCTCAGCATTTTGTTCCCAACACCTGACTTGTAGCAGCACCATGAGCTATTAAGGATGTGGCTCTGTCCAAGTGGAGAACTCGAAGCACTTTCTGATGAAGATTAAGGATTTCAGCTTCTGGTATGGATTTCAGCTCAGTGCAAAGAAGACCAGGACCATCACAGCTAGACTAGTAGGTAACCTCATGATAGACAGAAAGGTTTGAAGTTGTCAAGGGTTTCATCTTGCTTGAACCCACAATTACTACTCATGGGAGAAACAGCCAAGAGAGCAAAGGACACATTGCATTGGGTAAACCTGCTGCACAAGACCTCCTTAAAGTGTTGAAAAGTAAGGACATTACTCTGAAGATTAAGCTATGTGTGTTAGGCCGGGCTGACTAGAGAAACAAATCCAGTGACACTCACATATGTAAGAAGGCTTTATGTCAAGGAGTAATTATACGGCAAGAAAGTGTCCTTACCCAGTCCAACTCAAGTTCATACATCCGGTGCTAATAAGTCTCTCTTTAAACTCATGCAACCACGTGCAATAACGCAGAATACAGGAAGATCAAAGGTGGGTGGGTGGAAAGCCACATGGATGCAAAGTCGGTGGAAACACCACTGGCCCCAGCAACTCTCAGGGTTGCCAGCAAGCAGGAAGGTAAAGGCAGAGAGAGGGGGAGATTCCTCAGGCCTTCCTTATGAGAAGGTCATGTCCACAAAGAGGTACCATCAAGCTGTGACCTGATTGAGGGTAGATACCTGAAAAGGGTAGAAACCACCCCTACACTTTTATATATCTCCAGTTGACATAGAATTACATAACTATCACGCCCTGGTATTGTCAATGGCCTCACGTGCATGTGGAATTTGGACATTGCATTGGGAAGACTGAAGAAGAGTTGATGCCTGTGAATAGCAGTGATGGTGAAGGATATTGAAAGTACCATAGACTGTCAAAAGAACGAACGGATTTGTCTTGGAAGAAGTACCGTCAGAGTGCTCCTCAGAAGCAAGCATGGCGAGACTTCATCTTATATACTTTGGCCATGTTATCAGGAGAGACTAGTCCCTGGAAAAGGATATTATGCTTGGTAACGTAGAGGGGCAGTGGAAAGAGGAAGACCTCCAACA
The DNA here is from genome assembly GCF_000313985.2 of Echinops telfairi. Taxonomy (NCBI): domain Eukaryota; kingdom Metazoa; phylum Chordata; class Mammalia; order Afrosoricida; family Tenrecidae; genus Echinops; species Echinops telfairi. Next base: position 9,085,884 of record NW_022111365.1, read on the forward strand.
AGATGGGTTGACACAGTGGCTGCAACACGGGACTCACATATAACAAATGTGAGGAGGGTGTAGGCCCAGTTGTGTTTTGTTCTCTTGCGCATAGGGTAGCTATAATTGGAACTGACTTGATGGTACCTAATAACAACAACCTGTTGTTGCTAACTATAAGAAATGTGAGTTCTGGAGTCCTCAGCTTCGCTTGCCAAGGCACAAAGATGTTACAATGCATCTGGTGTGTGGTTGTGCCTGAACATGGGTATACTGCCAAACAGGACAGGAACCCGAGAGGGCCTCTCTGTGATGGGAGAACCTGAGGGATCCTAGCACCGATGCCTTAATTTCACTGAAAGATCTGGGAAAATTGGGACTCGGGAAGGTGGCTATGGGCTAATTCTGATTGAGCTTACCTTTGGACACATCTCCCAAGTTCTACAGTGGAGTCAATTTAGGTTATTTGAGGGAGAACAACATTTCCTGAAAACTGTTCCAATTGGTGGGTGGAGAGGGCTGGAATGGGAGATTTTGTGACCCACGATATAAATGTGTCTGTGGCCCCTATCTTCCTGCAGGCATGAAAAGCAGTGCCATGAATCCAGGCGCCAGGCAGCTGGGGAGTGTGTCATACAAAAAGTCAACTCAGCATTAGACTCAGCTGACACATGATCCATTTTGTGTGTCAAGACAAATAACCAGACCACTTTCCCCCGGTAATTAAAATGCTATTGATTCCCTTCATTTAAAGCTAGTTTCAAATTAATTCTTGATGACACAGTCAAGTGAATCCCTCATAAGAACCAGACCTGTCTCCCAACGTCTACAAGGTCCCAGCAGGGTGTGCTTTAACCCTCTTTGAATCCTGGGGCCCGCAAGGGCTGGCCTGAGATCTGTGAGCTGCTGCATAATGGGGTGATAGAGGACAGGTACAATTTCCTCACTTGAACTAGCCAGATGTCAACTGGCAGCATATGGCATGACTTGGCATGTTCTTCTGGATGGACCCCAGATATTGAGCATATTCCAGACTACACATCAGTGGAGTGTTCGCTCTGCACAGTTGGTCATGTCAGAAAGCCTCCGTCCCTTCCCCTGATCACCAGAGGGAGAAAGGACCAGTAGGTCCAGGCCATCCCTGGTGACATAGAGGGACACTCTGAGCACAAGCTCTAGTCTCCGATGGGGGACTACCAGAAAAAACCTTCTAGCACACATTCAGAGAGAGCCACTCCGATCTGTGCCTCTTCTCTGTCAGACCAACCAGCTCAGACAAGGGTAGAAATGGAGAGGTGTTTGGCCCAGTAATGTGGGCACCTGCAAAAGAAAAAGAGAATAAGACTTTCCTGATGGAAAGTTCCAGAGCAGGACAAAGGTCAGGGAGCCTGTCAGAATGTGCAGAGGAAGTGTGTTAGATAAGCTTCTCTAGAGAAGCAAAAGCAGGACACTTATGAACTATATATGTATAAGTAGATACGTTTATATAGTGAAAAATAACTTTAACAGTAAAGCAGTCCACAGAGCTCAGTCTGACTCACTTCCGTGAGTCAGTTAACAGACTGAAGGACTTCCCAACTCTGGAGGCCACTAGACTCAAGGGCCAAAGAAGCAGAAAGTAGGAAGTTGAGGTGACACAGTGTAGCGGAGGCCAGTATCAGAGTGTGGTGAAGGAAGTCTGGGGGAGCCTCCCGGCATAGCAAAGTGAGGTGGCTCGCTGACAGTGCTGCATGAGGAGGTATGGCCCGTGAGTGGAGTCGGCCCACAGGCAGCACTACCCACAAGGTGGAGCAGCCCGGCACTGAATGGCATGGCATGGTAAGGTGGCTCCACAACGTGGTACAGAGCACATGGCACAGCCCACAGGTAATATAGCAAACATGATGCAGCAGGGCAGCTGGATCCATCAGCACACCAATCAGCCCAGCAAAGAAGAAAGGCGGGCGAGACCAGCTTCGAGAGTCATTATATATTAGGCCACACTTCCAAGGGAGAGCACAAGGCTGCAATCTCCACCCAGATCTTCTCGCAGGTGCCTTGCTGACACAAAAAACGTACCTACCACAAGAAGGCGTACCTTGAGCAGTGCTGGGGGTGAGGCAAGTGCTCCCGATGGGAGTCAGGGGCAGGTGCTAAGGGGGCCTGTGGGTCACAAAAAGGAAGTGCCTGGGAGCTACAGGAGTAGTGTGCAGGGCTCCAACGGGCTGTGCACAGCCAAGGGGAAAAAATTAAAATAAGAATTTCCATGTGTGGGATTTGGAAAGGATGCAGTCATAGATCCCAGAAGACAGGGCCATTTTCCTCTCTTGATACATAAACCAAATGACTAGCCAATAGGCTAGTACCTGAATTGATTCTCTCCCTCTAGTAATGTTATTACTTTAAAAAAAGGGGGGGGGGGCCTGAGATGATCTTTAAACCATAAACAAAAAATCCCCCCTGATATCTACTTAAAACCAAATATGTAACATTTTAGCAGCTGTGGTAGTTAGATAATTTCATGTCAACTTGAAGATACATAAAAATGCAGGGGTGGAGTCTAGCCTGTCAATCAGGTCACAGCGTGATGGTACCTCCTTGTGGGTGAGGCCTTCTCATTTGCTTTGAGAATGATGAGGGTAATGAATGTACAAATGTGCTCTATACAATTGATGTATGTATGGATTGTGATAAGAGTTGTATGAGCCCCCAGTAAAATGATTTAAAAAGAAGAATGGCTCGGGAACTTCTTCCTCTCTCTCCACCTTCACCTGCCTGCTGGCTGACCCCAGTGCTGTTGATATATAATGACTTCTTGATATCAAACTCTCTTACACATGTATGAGTGTCGCTGTTTTTGTTTTTCTCGTCAACCCAGCCTAACACAGCGGTTAAGCAGCTGAGAATGTCTGCCATGAGCATTACGCATTTTTAAGATATATCTATATAGGGTCAACTTGACAACCGCAACTGGGAAAATGCCAGGATAGCCTTGGGAGGCAGTGAGTTTATGTTAACAGGGGAGAAAAACTGGGGGAAAGAGGCCGAGGCTGGCTCAAAGAATAGCATAAATGCCACTGAGCTGCTCATGTAGAAACTATTGACTGGTGTACGGTTGCTGTGCTTATTCTCCATAGAAACCAAACACGTTGTAGGACCCCCCACCTGGAGGAGAGTGGTTGGGCTCCGGACTAGGGATGCTCAACTTTAGGTGGGCTGCACCATGAGATCACAGCACCACCTTGTGGCTAACACCTGCACCCTAAGCTGCTGAAAAAAGAAGTACCCTGTACATACGTAAATATATGATGGGGAAATAGATCTATGTGCATATATTTATAGGTTTAATATTAAGGTAGCAGATGGATATTGGGCCTCTACTCAAGTACTACCTCAACGCAAGAATACTTTGTTCTATTAAGCTGGCGTTCCATGATGCTCACCTTCCCGACACGATTGTTGAAGACAAAGTGTATGCATAAGCAAATGTGGTGACTCACCTGCCCTGTGATTATGCTCACTCCATGCAGACAGCGCCAGGGTGATGATGCCCAGAAAGGAGAGACACCAGTCTGGGACATGGGAAAAGGAGAATGACACCAGAGCACGTGACCGTAATTGTCATTGACAGCACTCACTGAGACTTTCTATATGCTGGCTTTCTATCTGTATAACAGCGCCACGTCCAACCTGTACTCA
>NW_022111365.1:9091662-9092897 GCF_000313985.2 Echinops telfairi
TCTCTCACTCACGCATTCATTTTCACTCTCTCACTCACTCATTCATTTTCACTCATTCATTCATTCTCACTCTCTCACTCATTCACTCACTCACTCCTCACTCACTCACACTCACACTTTCACTCACTTCCAAGAAGTCAATGCCATCTCATAGTGACTCTGTAGGACAGACTAGAACTGCCTTTGTGAGTGTCTGAGACTGAAACTTATTATGGGGGTAGAAAGCCCTGTTCTTGTCCCACAGGAAGTCGAACTGTCAACTTTGTGGATTGCAGCCCAACTCGTAACCACTATTCCCCATGCTCCTGAGTCTGGGAGGAGCACTCAATAATGAAGCATATTAGTGTTTTCTGCAGAAGAGAGATGTGGCTATTCACACAGCATCTGATCAATAAAGACTGTCAATAGACATGTTAGAAATTGCTGTCTTAAACTTATTAATGTTGGAGGCATAAATGGAATGAGTTAAAAACAGAGAATGACTTCTTGTGGCACAATTGTTAAGTGATAAGCTGCCAACCAACATGTGGGAGATTTCAACCCACTCAGCCGACCCCCCGCCCCCCCAAAACCACCAGAGAAAGACCTGGTAATATGCTCCCATAAAGAGTGCAGCCTAGAAACCCCTACAGGACAGTTCCGCTTTGTCACAGGAAGTCCATATGAATCCAAATGGACTTGACTTGACACTTGACAATGCCTGCAGACAGGTAAGGACAAAAGGGACAAAGATAGACATGGAATGGAGATCTCCAAGGAGCACCACAAGGAACATCAGAGACATAGAGAAAGAGCTCTTGTTCAAAAGTCGACAAAGAACTTCCCGTAGGGCCATTACTCATTCAGATTTCTAGTCTCCCAAACTGTGAGGAAATAAAGATTTGTTTCTCAAAGCCATATCCTTCTGATATTTCTGTTAGAACAATGCTAGATCACTAAAACACAACTCATGTCGGCTATAGTCAGTTTTTGCCACCAAATGAGTTTAGGCTGTGGCATTCCTTGCAGCTATGTGAATTACAAAAAAAAATATTTGGGTGCTTTTTAAAATTTGAAATTGCAGATAAAGGTTCAGAGAGATTAAGCGATTACACAAGATGACACAGCCAGAAAGTGGCAGAGCTGGGGCTGTACCTGCTCTTTGTGGTTCCAACATACAGGGTCTTACCCAGAACGTTTATAATGAGCGCCACAATGCTCTTGTATCTGTAGCATTGCTTTACAGCACCAAGGCA
>NW_022111365.1:9094117-9103217 GCF_000313985.2 Echinops telfairi
AAGTATTTTTATTGTGAATTAGGTAACGGTTTAAGGGCAGATCATCATTTTTGCATTCAACAACTTATCGACCCTTCCAATGGCTTACCTCATTTCTGGAATGTTTTGCCCATCTCCCTCTTGTTGGATATTCTCTGCTCCTTCACCCGAGTGAACGCTGTCTACTGTAGCCTGTAACTCCCCTCCTCCACCCCCGAACCATCGAAGTCCGTTTCTTTTAGTGTGAAACCTTTGCTTGATGTTCTGTCAGTGTAGTCTGTAGTCATCCTTTTGATTGACACATTTCACTTATCATAACCTTGAGGTTAGCAGCCGGATCCCTCCATGTCATGAGGGGTTGCATATAATCATTGTTATTCTTTAAAGTTCCAGGGCACTTTTGTGGTGTGGCTCATTGGTTTTCTTGTAGTAATGCTTTATAGTTTTCTTTGCACAAGTCTTTTGCTTCTTAGATTAAGTTTACTCCTAAGTATTACATCTTTTGAATGGGTATGATAAGTGGTGTTTTTTTCTCCCCAAGCTTTTTTCTTTAGTATTCAGGAATCTGATTGATTTTTTTCTGTGTTTATCTTATACTACACAATATTGCTGAATCTTTCAATTCTAACAATTTTTTTTGTTGAATCTCTGGGGTTTTCTACATGTAGAATCACATAATCTTAAAATAGAGTTTAACTTTGTGGTCAATTTGGATGCCTTTGATTTCTTTTCATTGCATAATATTTCTGGTTAAGACTTTGTGATAGTTAAGGTTCATTGTGCCAGCCTGGCCGATAAACACATGTGGGATTAATTGAAGGGTGGAGAGATAAATGGTTTGGTGAGTCTTGCCTTTTGAGTTCTTGGGTCTCTAGCTTTCTGATGGTCGGACCAGGGTGCAGCTGCCTTAGCTAAGTCCCTGCATCAGCTGGCAAGGCTCACTTCCTGCAAGACATGCCTGAGGAGAAGCCACATGGACCTACCCTGATGCAGCCCTGGGTGCTGGAGCAGCCGTGTGGAGACCCCTGCCAGCGCTGACAAGCTTGCACGTTTACTGATTCGGCTTTTCTCCTGCAGTCGGTGTCATTATGTCTGCTTTGTGAGATGGAGGAGGACTTTGTAGATTGGTGTCGGACATATGGGTTAATGTTAGAATTCTGGGCTTGGACTGGACTGGGTTGGGATGCTTTCTGAGTGTACATTACCCTTTATATAACACTCTCTCTTATACACATGAGTTCCTGTGGATTTGTTTCCCTAGTTTACCCTGACTCACAGCGACTTGTAGTAAAATATTGAATAAGGACACCCTTGTCTGCTTCCTGTTCACAGGGGAGTGCTTGCAGTTTCTCCCCATCGAGCAAGCTGTCTGCTGGCCTTCCATTGCTTCCATTCTACTGCTTTGCGCTTTTAAAGTGTTCTCTGGTCTTATTATCTGAGTATTAGGCCTGGATTCCTGTTTTTGTTTTGTTTTTCCTAATTTTTCATTTATTCTTCAAAAGCTCCCGATCGTTGTCTCCGTCGTGTGGAAGTACCTCCGCACCACCCGCCCGAATTCCTCTCCAGTCTCTCCAGTGCTGTCTCTCCCTTGGGATGGCTTTGCACTGCGTATTTTGGTCCCTTTTTGTGCCAGCTTTTTTGGCTTTTTCATGGGAACGGACATGGCTGCTGTCTCCAAGATATTGTGTTGCAGCTGTTGAAGGTAGCGGGGTGGTGTGCAGCAGGTAATTTGTGAGAACGGAATAATAAAAACGACAAGCCCAAACGTGAGATAAATAAAAGTTCATCGTTCTCTCCTCAGCTGTGCGAGGTGGAGGAGTTGTTTTGCCGGTAGTCGGCCCGTGGGTACGTCACAGTTACCAGGTTATAACCTTTCTGGTTCTCAGGAGCAGCTCGGTTCTGGTGAATTTTCCAACGATCACTGTGATTTCTGCTCCCTGCTTTCCCTGTAGGTATGTTTGGTCCCCTCAGTTACCCTTTCCTCAGAGATCCAGTACTCCACATTTCTCCACTGTGGGCACTTTTGGGATTCTTTATTGCAGATGAGGGGGTCACACAGCCATCTCTGGCTGCCATCTTTCCCTGGGACGAAAGTCCCGATCTTCACAGAAGCAGACTGCTACATCTGTCTCCTTCAGTAAGCACCAGAATCAACAAGCACCACAGAAGCGCCTTGAAGAGTTGTACCTGAAATGTGAATTCACCTTGGGAACCCAGTAGCAGGCTCTTCCTGTCCTCCATCAACTGCCCCTCCCAAGCCTCCAGACTGCCGCTTTCCTCACATCGGAGCAGTAAGGAGCCTGTGGCAGTCTTTCTCCTGGAAAAGTTCTCAGATGGTCAGTCAGCCTCAGCTGCATGTTAAAGCCCAACGTCTAGTTTCTCCTAAAAAGCAGAAATGGGATCATTCCGCTTGGCGGCAGCAGCTCCCTAGGTGGTAGCTCTGCCCCATCTTGTTCCTCTCAGGCCCCATCTAAGGATTGCACTACTTTTGTGCCTCCTGCATTTTGTGTGCATTCGGGTTTATAAACTTTACTTTCTATACCTAGCAAAATGAGCAACAATCTCTGCTCACATCCTGCCAGACACTTATAACTTCATGAGGGAGGAGAGGGATAGCTGTTCCTATCAGGGGCCTATGTTCCTATCAAGTGTACTACACCCCCTGCTGGACATTCGTATTTAGAGGACTCAAGGGAACTATAGACTTAACTCCATTTTACAGATGTGAACGTTGAGGCGTGACAAGGTATGATGACTTCTTCAAAACCGGGTCTGCCTTTTCTGAAGTTCAGGCTCTTTCAGCTGCTGACCCTGAACTTTTATGTCAAGGTCTTTTGGACAATATCATATTCATCTAATCATCCGCTGCTGTGTTCATTGATGGGTATGACTCTGGGTATGGCTAAGGCTTTCAAGGATAATGCAGGGACAAGGTGGTGGAATATGAAGGCCAGGTTTCAATTTCCTTCTACTTTTATTAATTTGGGACTATGGAGCAGGAACTCTGTGGTAGGTGATATCTGACCTCTAGTGGCGGAGCTGGGAGGAGTCGGGAAGTAAAGATTATGTTTCCTGGGGAGTGTCATGGGATTCCTTCCTAAGAGGAAACCTCCAGGTCAAGGATAAAAGCCGGGTGTCCATGCCAGCAATGTGAGAAGCCTTGAGACAAGAGGAGGCAAGGCTGGAGACAGCTACAGCAAGAGGACACCATTTGGGTGCAAGGGGCCCACCCTGGGCTGTCCTTAAAGACACAGAATGTGAACCCTGCTTACCCTTGGTTCAAACCTGGATGCTGGCATTTTATTTATTTATTTAAAGTAGTCTAGTGGCTAGGCACACGCTGGTGAAATAAGTACATAATCAGCTTTTACAGGAGTGCCTGCTAATGCTGAAGGGAAAACAATCCACTGCACTTGGCTGGAAAGTTCGCCCAAAGTGGTGGTTCCTAAATTTGGCTGTTGTTTGTGGCTATCAAGATAACTGTGCATAACAGACTGAAGCTTGCCTGCCATGCTCTACTTCATTTATTAGGCCACTGTGTGTTTAGAGTTCCTTCCAAATTAAAGGAGTTCATTTTCTAGCACTGTATCAGATAATACGTTGTCGTGACCCATACAGTTTTTACTGGCTCATTTTCAGCAATTGGTCATTAGGCTTTTCTTCCTGATACATCTTAGTCTGGCAGGTACAGCTAAGTCTGTTATCCACGAGTGATGCAGTTGGCACAATCAGAGGCAGCTTCCAGCATTATAGCAATATGTAGGCCACCACAGTGGGGCTACTGACAGATGGGTGGTGGTCCTTTAACAGCGTCTGATTCCTCTGGAGGACTTCTTAAAATACGGATTACTATGCCTCATTCCTGAGCTCCTGATTCAGGGAGTTTGGGATTTGTACTCATATTAAAATAAGTTCCATAGCATTTTATCTCTATTTTATTTCTATTTTTATGGAAATGTTATGGGGCGCTATAACATTTTCTCAGCAGAGCTTTGTTTGCTCTGATTGATATTCTTTTGTATCTTTTGAATTTGCAACAAAGAACCCTGGAGGCAAAGTGGATTAAATGTGGAACTGCCAATGGAAAGGTCAGTGGTTTGAATCCACTAGTCATTCTGTTGGAGAAGTATGAGGCAATTTACTTTTATAAAGATACACAGTCTCAGAAACCCTAAAGAGCAATTTTAATCTGTCCTATATGGTCATTATGAGTGGGAACCAACTTTATGACCGTAGGTTTAGTTTTGGGTAATTGGCTGCTTGTCAGGAGACTATACTTTGCGAACCACTGAGGAAAGGAGCCCAGTTCAAAACCACCAGCCTCTTCTCTGCAGAAAGGGCTTTCTATTCCGGCAAACAGTCACAGTCTCACCAGGGTACTTCTACCCTGTCCTGTAGAATCACTATGAATGGGTCAAATCCACGCCAAGGCAGTGAATTTAACGGAGGTGATGCTTCACTGGTCTTTGCTGCCATCGTGTGGTTGCTCTGCAGAACAACATAGGCTTCCTCTGGTGCTGTCAATTACGCTTTCTACTTGGGTGTTGATTTAAAATTTTATTTCCCAGGGACAAATGTTGGAGTTATCCCTTAGGTTTTAAAATCTTTGTGAAAATATTACAGCATGCTGTGACACAGTAGTCACAGCATGAGAAACGTGAGAAATGTTACTGAATTGTATATGAGGAAGTTGTTTTGGTGTGTGTTTTCACCATCCAAAAAAAAAGTAAGAGTAGAATCTAAATGGTGTGTGTGTGTGTGTGTGTGTGTGTGTGTGTGTGTGTGTGTGTGTGTGTTTTAATGTAATTTCTACCTTGGTGAGTTTTACTGAAGGACACTGTTTATTATTATTGATTTATCTATTTAAAAAACTACTCATCATCTGCTTATCCTCCTGTAGTTCGTGGCTTCCATGCTAGCTATGATGCTGTTGTTGCAGCATTTCAAATGCCAAAAGCATCCCTCATGGTGGACAAGTTTTAGAAGAGCTTTCAGGCTAAAAAACAGACTAAGAAGAAAAGCCATACAATCAATGAAAAATGTATGGATCATATCAGAACATTGCCCAACTTATTTTCTTTGGACATGCCATTAGGAAGGATTAATTACTGGAGGAGGATATAATGTTTGGTGAAGCAGAGGGCCAGCCAGGGTCGTGGAGAACCTCAGTCAGGTGGATTGGCACAGCAGCTGTAGTGATGGACTTAGAGATGCCAAGAATCAGGAGGATGACACAGGACCGGGCAACAGTTTGTTCTGTTGCATTGCCATGAGTTGGAGTTAACTTGAAGGAAGCTATTTTATCTATCTCCCAATCTCCCTCTCTCCTTACTTACATTTTATCATCTATCTCTATTTACTAATCAGATGATATTTTAACCTATGCTATTTCACCTATTTCATTAAAAAATGTTTCAAACAAAGCTCTCTTTTCCCAAGTGACTTGACCGGAATTTCATTAGAGTTCAAATGGCAGTGTCATCCTATCCTGCTCTCTCTTAATGACCTGAGGATTGGGGATTGACCACTTTCTAAGCAGCACCAGTCAACCTGCAAACAGTAGAACGGAAGACCCGGATTTAAATTCAGGATCCTTCCATTATGATGTGCTCTTCCAGCACGTCACTGATTTTCTGATTCCCGAGATTAGATAAAACCATGTATACAAAGCACCTAGAGCTTAGTAGGTGTCTATGGCTTGCAAGGAGTTTACCTGCATCCCCTCTCTGCTTAGACTGCCTTTTCTTTGCCTGAAATGGAAATATCAGCCCCAGCCCAGAGTGATGATTATAGACATAAAATACATATACAAATACATTATAGATATCAACCACATCTATGATTATAGATAGAAAATACAGCTCCCAGCAGCAGTGAGGTCATCTGCAGATGGAGAGGTGGTTGGTCTTGGCCTTGAGGGGAGTCGTAGTGTGTTTTCCTTCAGCCTGAGTTCGGCTCCTCTAAGCGCAATAGGCAAACGTTGCTCTACGAACACTTGTCCCAGAAAATGGTAAGAATGTTCTGACCATTTTTTGCACTCTTTGGGGCAGAACTTATGTGTCCATGGTGACTACTGTGCTTGGCTGTTGTGGGCATAAGGATATGAGCATCACCTCCCCAGCCCAAGCCAATTCATTGACTGAAATATATACCAAAGCAAGTAGGATCATTTAAATGAAGAGGGGCCCTGGTGGCACAAGGGGTTAAGGGTCGGGCCGCAGTTCAAAGCCAGCAGGTGCTCTGTGAGAGGAAGATGAGGCGATCTCGGTTTCTACATATTTACCTCCTCAGGAGCCTTTCAGAGCAGTTCTGCAAGGTCGCTCCTGAGTCACAATGAACTCGAATCCACTGAATTTAGTTTGACTTAGTATACACCACATTCAAACTTCAGTACTTTATAGCACAGCGTGAAGGGTTATTGTAAAGAAGTGGCCTTTCCTGCATCTGTTTGAGCAGCAGATATGCAAGTTCACAGACCCTTCTTTGGAAGAGCTTCTCTTAAGAGCATTCATGATGCATCTGCTCCCGAGAGAAGAACGGTTTCTTGATTGTGCTATACTGCACAGCCTCACTCAGAGAATTTTTCTGGAAGTTCCCCAGAGCAAACACCATCATTATTATTTTATTAATGTTTGGGAAGTGCTACCAGACACCAAATGTCCAAATATTCAGAAATTTTTCTTTGGTTTGTTAAACTTCAAATTTCCCATTTCTTTTTTTAGAACTCAGTACATCTTTTTCTGAAGTGAATTGGTTGCATAGTGGTTACACAATGGGATGCAAACCACAAGGTCAGCAGTTTGAAACCACTGGCTGCTTCCAGGAAAAAGACAAGAGTTTCAATACCTATAAATTTATAGTCTCAGAAACTCACAGTGATGGCCCTACTCTGTCCTGCAGGGTCACTGTGAGTCAGAATTAACTTAATGGCAACAAGTACTGGCATCTTGAAAATTAACAAAGATTGAGGTTGGAGAGCAACAACATTAAAGAGGTTTGTTTGTTTGTTTGTTTGTTTGTTTTAAGGGGGATTGTTGTCTTTTATTTTTTTATCTGTACAACTCAAAAACGTCAGTGAGCATTAAGCTTTTCTTCCAAACTAATTTATCCACTCCAAACTTTGATTCTTTGGGAGCCCTGGTGGCACAATGGTAAAAAACTTAGTTGCTCATTGAACGGTCAGCAGTTTGAACTCATCAGCCACTCAGAGAGAGAAATATGTGGCAATCTACTTCTATCAAGGGTTATAGCTTAGAAAACCCTATGGGGCAGTTCCACTCTGTATTATAGGGTTAATATGAGTACGAATTGACACAACAATGGGCTTTGAGTATAGTTTTAAGGAGTAAATATATATAAGAACCACCAATATAATAAGAAATTACTTGGGGATCAAACTGGACAGACCAAACATTGTCAACTCTTTCTGTGCTCCCAGGTTTCATGAATAAAACTTGATCTCCCTTTTGATCCATGGTGTATATTAATCACGCCAACCCCTGGGAGAGGATTGGTGCTGCATAGATGAGTATAAATGTGCTTGCTGGCTCTTGAGGCGGAAGTCTCCAAAATGTAATGATCTCGTTAGCATCTCTAGTTTGGGAACAAGGAAAGAAGCAAGACTTTATTTATCTTTGTCTTACATAAGCAACGTTTGCCTATTGCGCATAGGTTTTCATGAACACACTGCTGAGCTAGCTGGGAAAAGCTCGGGTAGAGGTCAGCAAGAGTCCTGCATCCAGGCTCTATATGTGGTCTCCAGCTTTACTGGAGTTGCCAAGACCGGCTCTCTGTTGAAGTCTATGGTGTTAGGCTCAGTTGTCGAAAGGAACAAAACGAGTGATACTCGCATATGTAGGAGAAAGTGTTTTATATCAAGAAGTAATCTTATATCAAAATGGCAGCCTAGTCCAGTCCAGTTTAAGTCCATGAGTCCGATGCTAGTCAGAGCCCTCCTCAGACTCACATAGCTGCAGACCGATGACACAGAAAGGTGAAGCAGGATGCAGGAAGACCCCCAGGCTGGTGACTGTAGTCACGTGGATCCAAGGAAACAATGGCAGGGTGCTGACAGCTCTCAGGCAGCCTACCTGTGGCCACCCTTGAGGCAGGCACAAAGTCCAGAAGCAGGAAAGCAAAGGGGCAAAGAAAGAAATAACATTCCCAGTTTCTCCTTTAGAAAAAGGCCACAACTCTTAGGAGACATCATCAAGCGTGACTTGATTGACAGGCTGGACTCCACCCTCCACCCCAAGTGCAAGTTGACATAAAATCTAACTATGACATCTCTGATAGACTGTACTGTGTACGTACTAGCTTCCTCTCTGTCCTATAGGACGTGTATCCTGCCCTGTCCCACTGGAGCTGGTTTGGGTCTTGTGATTATTTTGATGATGGAATTGTGTTCAGAGGCTTAGCACCTTGTGCTCTGCCTTCTTCCTGAGAAGGTCGTACTAGGGCGCTGGTGGTTCCAGCATGGAGTCATACTCAGCTAGTCTGACACAACTGACAAGCAGATCAAGAGATTCTGGTTCAAGTAAGACGTTGACTTTGGTTTTGTGTAGTGGTAGAATGGCAATGGTGAGTGTGCTGCTAACCCCAAAGTTGAACGTTTGGGTCCACCCAGAGGCATGTTGGAAGAAAGACCTGGTGGTCTACTGTAGGAAAACAAGTCATTGAAAAGCCCTTTGCCAGGGACAAGGGAACAACAAGTGATCCAAAAATCAGTGGTGAGGAGGGTGTAAGCGACCTGGTAGGGCTTGATCAAAGGCAGTGTAACCGAGAGGAATTACTGAAACCCAAATCAAGGCTGAGCATGATAGTGGAACAACAGGAAAGTAAAAGGAAATAGAGGAGAGAAATAGGAGGAAAAGGACATTAATAGATTTCTAAATGTAGGCATGTACATATGTAAATATATTTACATATGAGGATGGGGAAATAGATCTATGTGTATATATTTATAGGTTTAGTATTAAAGTAGCATTGGGACATTGGGCCTCCACTCAAGTACTCCCTCAATGAATAACATTTTGTTTTATTAAACTGGCATTCCATGATGCTCACCTTCCTGACACGATTGCTGAAGACAAATAGGTGCCTAAACAAATGTGAAGAAAGC
>NW_022111365.1:9104091-9109620 GCF_000313985.2 Echinops telfairi
GGCCAGTGTTCAGCTGACGCGCGCACACCCTATTATGCAGCTCCCATTCTGGCCTTAGGTGACGCTGCTGCCCTTTCCCTGTGCCAAGTGGTTTGCATCATTTGTTTGGTTTTATAATATCCCAATGAGAACAAAATGAACCTACATGTCTTGGAGGGGAGGGGAGAGATCAAATAGGGTAGAAAGCTAATCTCCTAACAGCCAGATCGTGGTAGGAAGAAGAAACTTTCCCTTACAATGCAGTAGAGCCTATTTCCTGGGTTCTCAAATGGATACAAGGATAGGTGAGTTAGCTGAACATAAAAGTGAAGGAATTGAACTTCCAAAGGGAGGCACAGCTCATGTGGCAGGGGCCTGTCCTCTCAGAGACCCAGAGGGAGTTTAGCAGGGCTGGAGAGAGATGGCTGGATAATAAGAGAAGGCAGAGAGGGAGACTATGATTTAATTAATGCACCATACCATATCAGCCCTGAGCCTGAGCTGAAGTTCAACACATTGAGGTTTGAAGGATAGGTTTTTGGACAGAGGGAAGGAACAGCATTAACTGATGTCCAGAGGAGAGACTGCAAGAGATAAGAAAGAGTTGGAGTGTAGATTGCTTATACAATGTATTTGCTACTTCTAGTTGCCCTGAGTCTGCTTTACATTCATCTACTCATTGACTTATCTACCCATCCTCTGTCAGGTATCCATCCGCCTTAGGTTGATTTCTCTGCTGGGTTCCTCTCTCTGATGAGGACCTCCAGCTTCTTCTTCTTCTTCTTTTTTTTTAATTATTCTATTGGGGCTCATACAACTCATATCACAATACATGCATACATCAATTTTTCACACCCCACTTATACATTTGTTGCCCTCATCATTCTCAAAATTTGCTTTCCACTTGGTTTCCTGGAATCAGCTCCTCATTTTCCTTTTCCCCCTCCTCCTCCCTCCTGCTCCCCTCTCCCTCCCAAACCCTTAATATTTCATAAATTATTATTTTAAAGTTACCTACTCTTTTCTTGTTTTACCTGATTTTCAGCTCTTTTCCCAGTATGTGTCACTCTATTAGTCTGAAGCCTTTCCAAAGGGTCTGAGCCGGGATTTAGCTCCCAGGAGTTTAAGCCGAGATGAGCAACCTGTCTATGTGAACCAAGACACGAAACACTGAAGCAAAGGTGGCGTGTGTGGGGAGCCACGGATTCAGAGTCATATTCTTACAGAGCCAACATTAGTTAATCTAACATTGCTAGGGCAAAATTATGTGACTTAAGGAACAGCAAAGTTTCTCTCTTACACCTCAGTCCCAAGGGAATTTTCCATATAGCCATTGTGGCATCTGGATTCCCTTTATTCCATCTCTCTACCATCCTAAAGATATGTGGTTCTCAAGTTTGATTGCACATTAGAATAACTAGGTGAATTTAAAAATCCTGGTGCCCAGGTATTATCCCAGAGCAATAAAACATGATACTCTATGAGTAGGACCTATGTAACTGTATATATTAAAGTTTCCCATTTGATTAATAAGCTATCATATTTAAGAAACAATGTTCAAGGGATTTTCTTAGAGCAGTGATTCTCCAATTTGAGCATACACCAGAATTACCAAGAGGACTTACTGAACATAAATAATTGGGCTTCATACTCAGAGATTTTGTCTAATTTAATGATGTACATTTAAGTAATTTATGGAAAATTCCCAGGTGATGATGCTGATGCTAATTTTGTGTCACACTCTGAGAAATTTTATGAGTGACATTGGGTCCCTGCTCTTTCTGGGTTGTAACTTTGCAAAGGTAAAAGAGAGTCATCTTTCCATATTGCAAGATGCTAGTCTTTAAAAAAAATATATCCTCCAGATTCCTAAGCAGATAACCGCAGCTGGGGACTGCCAATGACTCTGTAATTACCTGATGAGAAAGGATACTGGCAATTGTACAATTGGCAGCCAGGGGCTACTTGTACCAAATGACCATGGATTTTGTACTTCTATATTAATGATGTCTCCCTATGAGTTCAACCCACAGTGGCCAGCGGGTGGGGGGTTAGTTAGTACACACAGCTAGGAAATACTGAAGAAACAAGATGACCTTGTTTCTCTTCACACATACCTTTCCCCAGGTGTCCTAGTCTGGAACAGGTATGAACAAAATGAAGTGGTCATTTAAAATCAGATGCATTTAAGTGAAGTGGAATTATGTCATCATTATGTTGAACTGGGTGCTTACTATGAAAACCAAGGATAAAATTTGCTTACCAGTATGGCTGGAGAAATAATGTTTGAGGGTTAACAGAGATTACAAAAACAATCCACCACTTGCCTCTCGGTTTATTGTACTGTGTTGGCTCGTGTGTTGCTGTGATGCTGGAAGCTATGTCACCGGTATTTCAATGCCAGTGGGTTCACCCCCAGTTTCAGCAGAGCTTCCAGACTAAAAGCAGACTATAAAGAAGGAAGAAGCTGTCCACTTCTGGGTTACAAACTAGCTGGGAACAACATATGGACAGAATTGAAGCATAGTCTTCATGAAAAGAAACAGAGCATTGTCAGAGGTCGGAAGGTACTCAAAATATGACTGAGAAGGAGCTGCCTTCTCAAAGTAGAGTTGACCATAATGACATGGATGGAGTAAAGCCTTTGGGAGTAAGGCCTTCAGGACCTTCATTTGCTGCTAGGGCACAACTCAAAATCAGAAAAAACAGTGGCAAACATCAACTAATAATCAGAACTTGGAATCCAGGAAGTGTGGGTCTAGCTTGCAAGTTGTAACAAACGAAATGGAAAGCACAGAACTCGACATTGTAGGCACTAGTGCAATGCATCCTTCGATCTCTTGGCTACTGCTTCCATGAGCATTGACTGTGGATGCAAGCAAGACAAAATCTTTGACAACTTCAACCTTTTCTCCAATTATCATGATGTTATCGATTGGTCCAGTTGTAACAATTCCAGTCTTGTTTACATTGAGGTGTAATCCATACTGAAGGCTGGAGTCCTTGAGCTTCATCAGCAAGTGCTTCTAGCAAGCAAGGCTGTGCCATATGCATAGTACAGGCTGTTAATAAACCTTCCTCCAATCCTGATGTCTCATTCTTCTTCATATAATACAGCTTTTCTGATGATTTGCTCAGCATACAGATTGAATGAGGATGATGAGAGGCTGAGCACACCTTTTCTAATTTTAAACCATATAATATTCCCTTGTTCTGCTCACACAACTTCTTCTTGATCCAGATGTTGGACATTGAATAGGAAAGACTGAATAAGAATTGATGTACGAGAATTGTGGTGCTGGGGAAGAATATTGAAAGAACCATTGACTGCTAACAGGACAAACTGATCAGTCTTGGGAGAAGTACAGCCAGAGTTCTCCTTGGAGGCAATGATGGTGACACTACCTCTTACATACTTTGGACATATTATAAGGACAGACCAGTCCCTGGAGAAGGATATCATGTTTGATAAAGTAGATTGGCAGCAACTCAACGCCACCCAACAACGACAACAAGTAACAGTACAATCTACCAAACCCAATATCAAGCTCACTGCCAATGAGTAGATTCTGACTCATAGGGACCCTAAAATCCCTGTGGGTTTCCAACGCTGTAGCCCTTCACAGAATTAGAAAGCCTTGTCTTTCTCCTAATAAACTACAAAGTGGATTTAGAGCTAAATGAGACTTGGCCCAGCAATACCTCTGCTGGATATACATCGCAAAGAAATAAGAGGCACAACATGAATGATGTATGGGAGACCATGTCCATTGCAGCACAGTTCACAATAGCAAGAAGTTAGAAATAGCCCAAATACCCATCTAGAAGAATGGATAAAGAAACACTGGACATACACACAGTCGAATACTATGCATCCCTAAAATATATTGATGAAACCACAAAATGTCCCATGACCTGGAGAACATTATGCTGAGTGAAGTTGGTCAGTCTCAAAAGGACACATATTGTATGAGACCATACAATGGTGTGCCTGCCTAATGCTCATGATCCATATATCATCCCTTTATTTGTACCTCTTAATAACCACTTCAACAGAGGAGGTCTCACCTGAACTAGGATCAGTTTCTCATGCTGGGGGCATGGAAGAAAAGACAAATCAATTGTTGCCATATAGCATTGTTCTACCTTCACCCCAAATCAACAGACCCTCATACAGTGATGCTTAATGAACTTTAATGGGAATTCATGTCCAGAGATGGAAATAGGAGATATGTGTTGGAGAAGGTGATTTTAATTCTGTTGGTGGATAAACCAGATGGGGCAACGAGACAATGGGGACATATTTATGAAAATGTGAGAGGGCATTGGAGAAGACGACGACTGGGGGTCACTGACTTGCCTTTCAACATCAGCTACTCCTTCCCAAAGTGCTACAAACAAGGGATGCCAAAGCATGCAGCCAAGGCCCAACCAGGGGCTTGCCCCACCCAGGTGTTGCTAGGACTGCCGGGATGAGACTGGCCAGCTGCTGGGCTTCTCCCTCAAATATCCTGGCCACACCTGGCCCACTCTGGACCATCTCCACTGAACTCAGCTAGATCCCCACCTGAGCAATTCCCTCATTGTTTTCTTAAGTAGTATTCAGTCATTTTAAGTTTTTAACTTGTAGAACTTCCATGCATTTTAATCTAATAAGCTTTCATATATATATATATATACATTTTCCTTTTCTCACTCATATTTTAAATTATAAAATGATATTATTATTATTATTATTAAAATGATAAAATGTCCCTTGAAGGTTATCTATTTTATTTTGCAAGAAACTTATCATGTTTCTATAATGACTTATGTGGCATAGTAGGTATATCACTGGGCTGCTAACTGTAGGGTCAGCTGTTCAAAACCACCAACTGTTCCTAGGGAGAAAGATGAGGCTTTCTATTTCCATAAACAGTTAGTCTTGAAAACCCACAGGGGAAGTTATACCCTGTCCTACCTCAAAATACACAGAATGATGGCAGAAACTTATTATGAGAAAGTTTTAAGAAAATTGAAAAATATATCGGTGAGAAAAAGTCTAGAAAATTTACAGAAAGGGATTCCCTGACCCCCCACCTCCCATTCAATATGACAACACATCTACTCATTCTCCAAGGTTGAGTATTTTTTTTAAATCATTTTATTAGGGACTCATACAACTCTTATCACAATCCATACATACATCAATTGTGTAAAGCACATTTGTACATTTGTGACCCTCATCATTCTCAAAACATTTGCTCTCCACATAAGCCCCTAGCATTAGCTCCTCATTTCCCGCCCCTCCGTCCCAGCTCCCCTCTCCCTCATGAACACTTGATAATTTATAAATTGTTATTTTGTCATATCTTACACTGTCCCATGTCACCCTTCACCCGCTTCTCTGTTGTCCGTCCCCCAGGAAGGAGGTTACATGTAGATCCTTGTGATTGGGTCCCCATTTCTACCCCACCCTCCTTCTACCCTCCCAGTATCCTCACTCTCACCACTGGTCCTGAAGGGATCATCCGTCCTGGATTCCCTGTGTTTCCAGTTCCTATCTGTACC
>NW_022111365.1:9111356-9112596 GCF_000313985.2 Echinops telfairi
GTGTGCTCTGATCAGACATGTCCCACTCCCTGAGCTGCAGCTTCAGTGTTGTCCTCTGAAATAAATTCTTCTCGGGGGAGGGGCAGGTGTCCACATAGCTGGCATTGGGTCAGCCCCTCAGACCTCTCCACTGGTTCCCTACTCCATGGCGGCATGTTGCATTCACATCTTGGAGCACTGGGTGGAAATCTGGTCCCTCTATCCCTGTGGAGATATAAGCAATACCCTCCCCTTGGGTGGGTTAGTGTCCTGTGCCCCTGCTACCCATTTCTTTTCTTTCTTTTTTTCCCCTCCCTTCCCCCCTCCTTTTCAGTTGGCTATCATATGTATCCCTGAATTTGGTCTGGCCCCTGCAATCCTACCTGGTCCTCAGTCAGAAATGTTTGCATACAGTAGTTTTTTTCCCCTATGCCCCTCTTGCATTTTTTAAAAGCTTACCTCAGTGGACTCATGTTATACTTATCCTTTTGTGTTTGGCTTAGTTTACTTAACATGATTTCCCATGCAACTATGTGCTTCATACGTTCATCACTGCTTTTTAGTGATGCGCAGTACTCCATTGTATGTATGTACTACAGTTTTTTAAACCATTCATCAGTTGATGGAAATTTGTGTTGTTTCCAACTCCTTGCAATTATGAACTGTGCTGCAATGAAAATTGGAGCACAGATGTTTGGCTGTGGTTTGTTTCTTGACACTTCTGGGTATATGCCCAGTAGGAGGACTGCTGGGTCATATGGTAGCTAAATTTCCATCTGCTTTAGATATCGCCAGATCAATTTCCATAGTGGCTGTACATACTTACAGGTCCACCAACAGTGGATGAGAGTTCCTGTCTCCCCACAGCACCTCCAACACTTGTTGCTTTCTAACTTTTTGAATTGGGCTATCTTTGAGGGTGTAAGGTGGCACCTCATTGTTGTTTTAATTTGCATTTCTCTTATGGCTAAAGATCGGGAACATTTCCTGATATGTTTATTGGCCGTTCGGGTTTTTGCCCCTGTGAGACTTCTGTTCAGGTCCTTTGTCCACCTCCTCAGTGGGCAATTGGTTTTTTTTCTTTTTGGAAACTAGCAGAGTATTGTAGATCTTAGTAATAAGGCCTTTGTCTGATGTGTCGTTACTAAAGATGTTTTCCCAGTCCGTGGGCTCTCTTATTACTCTCTTGGTGAATTCTTTTGATGTACACAGGTGTTTTATCTTCAATATATCCCATTTGTCAATTTGTGCCTCATCTGTG
>NW_022111365.1:9113904-9146006 GCF_000313985.2 Echinops telfairi
TATGTTGAACCATCCCTGAATCCCTGTTATGATCACATTTGGTCAGGGTGAATTATTTGTTTTATATACTTTTGAATTCTATCGGTCGGTGTTTTGTTAAGGATATTTGCATCGATGTTCATTAGGAATATTGATCTGTAGTTCTCGATTCTTGTGGGATTCTTGCCCGGTTTTGGTATCAGAGTAATACTAGCTTCATAAAAGGAGTTTGGGAGTTTGCCATCTTTTTCTATGTTCTGGAAGAGTTTGTGTAGGATTGGTGCTAGTTCTTCCCTAAAGCCTTGGTAGAATTATCCTGTGAAACCATCTGGTCCAGGGAATATTTTTGTTGGTAATCACTTGATAACCTTTTCTATTTCATCTATTGCTATGGGTCTGTTGAGATTCTTGACATCCTTTTGGGATAGTCTAGGGAGGGATTGTTTTTCCAAGAATTTGTCCATGTCTTCCAAGTTGTTGAATTTATTGGAGTAAAATCTCTTGGAGTACTGTGTAATTATCCTTTTTATTTCATTAGGGTCTGTCTTTCATCCTTCATTCTTGTTATTGAAATTTGTTCCCTCCTTTCTTTGGTTAGGTTTGACAGTGGTCTGTCGATTCTATTTATCCTTTCAAAGAATCAACTTTTAGCAGCATTAATTTTCCCATAGTTTTCTTATTTTCCCTCTCCTGATTCTCAGCCTGATTTTTATTATTTCTTTCCTTTTGCTATTAGAGGATTGTCCTACTGACTCTGCTCTAGTTGTTGTAAATTTTGTGCCAGCATATCAATCATGAGTCTCTCTTCCTTTTTCAAGTGTGCATTTATTGCTCTGAAACTTCCTCTGATACAGCCTTTGCTGTATCCCATAAGTTTTGGTATGTCGTGCTCTCATTCTCATTGGTTTCTAGAAATTTACTAATTTCATCTCTGATCTTGGCCAATGTGCACTCTTTTTGCAATATAGAGTTATTCATCCCCCGATTGTTTGCTCTTGTTTTATTCATCTTCCTTTTGTTGACTTCCAGGCTTATGGCACAGTGGTCAGAGAGAGAGGTCTGTAGGATATCAATGTGCTTAAATTTATGTAGATTCACCTTGGGCCCAGCATGTGATCTATCTTCGAATATGTGCCATGTGGGCTTGAAAAGAATGTGAATTTTTTTTTTTTTTTTGTATTTGGAAGAAAAGCTCTAAATATCTATCAGGCCAAATTGTCTAATTGTAGTGTTTAGATCTCTAGTTTCCTTGTTGAGTTTCTTTCTCAGTGATCTTTCTCAGAGAGTGGTGTATTGAAGTCACCTACTATAATTGTTGAAGCTGTGATTACTCTTTTTCTATTTCTGGAGTGTTTGGTTGGCGTATTCAGCACGTCTCTTGTTCCACAAATATATGTTTAAAATGCTTAGTGGGTTCTTTGTCTACCATTTCATTGAGCATTATATAGCGTCCCTCTTTATCTCTTTTTATGGTTTGCATTTTGAGGTCAATTTTATCCGACATTATGATTGCAACCCTTGATTTTTGCTTGGTATGCCTTTCTCCAGCCTTTGATTCTCAGCCTATTTTTGTCTGTAGTCTTGAGCTGTGCCTCCTGTAGGCAACAGATTGATGGGTTGTGTTTTCTAAGCCAGTCTGCTATCCTTAGTCTTTTAATGCCTGAGTTCATTCCATTGATACTCAGGGTTATTATCTCCATCTGCAAACTCTGTGATGTCATACCTTTTGTGTTCAGTGTTTTCCTACCTTCCTTTCTTATTAGTGTGTTGTGCGTGTGTGTGATTCTTAACTTCTTTCCATCCTTAAGAAAATGCTATCTTGGGGTCTGTTTTCTCTTTGTTGCCCTCTGACTGAGGCTGTTCTATGTGGCGGTCTCTTATTTATGCTTGGTGAGTATTTTTCTTCTGCCCATACTGGGTCGGCAAAGATCTTTTGTAGGGCTGGGTTTCTTATAACACATTATTTGAGTTTTTCTTTGTCTGGGAATACTCTTACTTCTCCATCTATCTTGATTGATAATTTGGCTGGGTAGAGTATTCTTGGGTCTGCGTTGTTTTCCTTCAATTTTTGGAATATGTTATCCACTCTCTCCTCTTCTTCATAGTTTCTGCTGATAGATCTGAGTGTATTCTTATTTGGGAACCTTTATATGTGATTGCTAGTTTTTCCTTAGCTGCTCTCATGATTTTCTCCTTTTCCTCAAAGTTGGATAGTTTAACTATTTTGTGCCTTGGTGATTTCTTCTTGGGATTCAGTCTAGCTGGTGTTCCTCCAGCGTCCTGAATTGTTGCCTGGTTTTCATTCATTAAGCTGGGGAAGTTTTCCTCCAAGAATTCTCTCAGTATTGTTGCAAATGACTTCGTTTTGTCTTCCTGTGGTAATCCAATAATTCTACTGTTGTTCCTCTTCATAGCATCAGACATAACTCTTAGGTTTTCTTCAACTTCTCTGATAATCTTATTAGATTTTTGTTTACATTTTTCGAAGTTTTCTTGGCTGTCCTGCAAGTCACTGATGCAGTTCTCTGCTTCCTCCAGTCGATTGTCAATGTCCGTGAGACTGCTACTGGTTTTTGTTATCTCCTCCCTAAGCTCTTGTATTTCCCTTTGATGTATGGACTTTATCTCCTCTGTTATTTCATCCTTTTTCTGTATTGTTTCCCTCATATCCTGTATGACTCCAAGCAGCAGTTTGAAAATTTCTCTCTGTGGCATATCAATGTCTGCTTCTTCTATGCACATCGTTAGGTTCAGGATATCTTCTGCCATTGCATTTATTTATCCTGCTTTTTCGTTTAGGTCGTTGGGGCTGCTGACTGTTTGGGTTGCATTGTTTTAGAGTAGCAAGGTGCCATTTTCCAGGGAGTCGAAGGGCACTGGCTCTCTCTGGGAGACTCATAGGAATGCTTCTTTGAACTGCCTTCCGTTAATTTCACTATCGAGTTAGCATACCACTTTATCCTCCTATGGCTTCCCTCTCAGCAGAGGGCCAGAGGAGGTGGTGGGTTGCTTGCTTTGGTTTAGAACACCGTGAATGGTAGGCAGAATTGCCCTGGACAGGTAGATCACTGCGGAAGTTGGGCAGAGGCTCCTGCAGCAGCATGGAACATTGTTGAGTGTTGGCCAAGGTGCCTTAGTCTGTGTGAGGCACTAAGGTAGGTGAGAGGAAGTTTCCTCAGTCACATGGGACAACAGAGGAAAAATAGGAGCTCCCCCAGCCACACAGGCAGGAATTCCCTGGTAAGTAGTTGGGTGGAGTATCCCCTGGTGGAAGTCAGCCAGGCTTTCCCGAGCCTGGGGCTATGCTGCACAGGGTGGAGCTCACCTAAGTTGGTGGGGGGCAGGTGTAAGTACCCTTGGCTAAGGGGAGTGGTCTGGAGGTTGACAGTGGAGTGTAAGAGAACAGGGAAGAGACAAAGAGGAGGGGGGAAAGAAAACTAAGCCTGCTTAGACTAGGGGAGGGGGTTAGAAGGAAGAGAGGGAAATAAAAGTAACAATATAGCTGAGCCCTGGGGCTCAAGGATTTAATCTCTGCTGCAAGGAGATGGCTGCAAGCTGTGGCTGTGTTGAAATAAAGCCCCTGTGCAGGTTCCAAATGGTCCCAGCTCTGGCTTAGACAGTGGCAGGGCTAAGGTCAAATTGTAGCCGGCCTCCACTGTGGTGAGCCAAAAGCCGCCAGCCCCTCAAAGCCTTGTGGATCTGGGCCTAATTATCTTTATGATGCTACTCCTGTGATCCAGCAGTGTTGAATTTCCCTCTTAGTAACACTCCTGGGATGATTTCTGTGGCGTTCCTCTGGTATGTATTACTCAGTCTCCATCTTCCCGGAAGTCTCTGAAGGTTGAGTATTTTGTTGAGGAACCTTACCCCATCCACCCTATATCTTACTCCTTCAGACTTCTTTATGTTCTCCAAACTCAAAGAACTTTTAAAAGGAACACAATGTGAGTCCCTTGAGGAGTCTAAAACTGCCATTTTAATATGATATGTATCAGAGGACAGAATTCTTCGAAGATGTAAGCACCACATTCAGAAGTATATCGACCTAGATGGAGGCTGTTTTGAGAAACAATAACTTCACATTTTGGCATTTTTGTTTAATAAAGGTTTTCACGATTTTCTTTTTGACTTATTTTCATTTGTCTTTAAAAAGTATAGCACCCAAGACAGGCATTTTAATCTAGTTAGCAAAACAAAATATTGCTTGATTCAAAAAGATTCCAGGACTTTTTTTTCCTACTCCACCTGATGCAATTAATTGTAACAACACTACCCAATCACCCCAATGCCCTCAACAGCTCCAACTAGTAGTCAAGGATCACTACCCACTCCTTTACCACCTGATCAACAAATTGAAACAAATATGCTAAACAATGCAATGTCATGAACACAACCGTAACTTTCTGTTCACATAAAGGAACTAGCTAAAATATCATGAATGATTGACCAATGTACAGACCAAAAGGACATTCCTGAGGAAGAAAAGGAATCGGAACTATTGTAAAATAAGGTCATAAGACTGGTTCACAAGTACTTTCAACAGATTGAAAGAGTCGTGGAAAACAGAAGATCTCAGGAAAATGCTACAAGAACAATCTAATGAAATAAATGAAAAAGTCAGAAACTTTACAAAAACACCATATGGAAATCCAGAAGATTATGCATCCTTCAATATCTTAACTGGTAGAGCAGTGGACTGTAGACTGGATGGTGTATAAATCTAGAGGATTAATGCTAAGATAAAAGAATTAGACAACACTTTGAAATAACAAGGTAGATGGGAAGCAATAGAAGGCCTAATTAGTGAGAGAAATCTCTCAATTCCAGTCTACAAGAAGGATCAATAAAAAGCAAAACAAAACCGATTACAAGAATCTAGGTATTGCCTCCTCCCTGGGGGAGGGACAGCAGAGAAGAGGGTGGGGAGAGACGTTGGACAGTGTAATTTATGCAAAACTATAATAAGTTGTGAATTATGAAGGGTTCATGAGAGAGGGGGTGGGGATGGAGGGGGGAAATGAGCAACTGATATTAAGGGCTGAGGTGGAGGGCAAATGTTTTGAGAATGATGAGGGCAGCGAATGTACATATGTGCTTGACACAGTGGATGTATGTATGGATTGTGATGAGAATTGTACGAACCCCCAATAAAATAATTAAACAAAAAAAGCAAAACAAAACAAAATCCAAAGAAAGTCTAAGTATTATGTGAGACACTATCAAGAGAAATAGCTTACACTTGATTGGTGTTCCCAAACAGAATCAAACCAAAAAAAATCCTACAGAGAAAACAGTCCAAGAACTGGTGGACTGAAATTTTCTTAACACCATCAAAAAAGGGGAAAATACCCATTCAAGAAGTTGAAAAAAGCCCTAAACAAGATAGATTCCCCCAAGAAAATCACCATGACATGTAGTAATCAAACTTTCCAATATGTAGGACCTGGAAAAAATCTTAATAATATCCTGGGAAAAACAAAAAGTTACCTACAAAGAAGATCAATAAGAGTAAGCTTGAATTTTTCCCAGACTGTAGCTATTTACAAGAGTAGAAAGCCGTCTTTCTCCTGCAGAGCTGCTGGTGGTTTTGAACTTCCAGCGATGTGAATCATAGCTCAATGAACAACCACTACACCCCAGTGGTGGTAACCACTTAATTAGTCACCCCCACCTCCCTAACCAACTCCTACCTCTTCTCCATATCCATCATGCAGCAGATAAAATTTTGCAAGTCCAAGTATTTTCTGCTGAAAACCATCCAGTAGCTCTCTACTACAATTAGACTAAAATTCAGACTCCTATCTGTAGCTCAGAAGGCCATGCATAACCTAGTTCCTGCCCATTCTTGGCTGCATACCGTCCTTAAACCCCACTCCATGCCACCCCATGGCTGCTCACTCTGATCACTTCCCTCCACTCCTTAATTACATTCTCATCCTTCTTAACATAGAAGCCTTGCACTCTGATCTTATCTGCAATACAAACAACTCCCCCTTGTTCTTCCCCATAACTGATATCCTCTTGGTTATCCAACCTCAACTCAAATGCTTCTTCACGGGAAGCCTCTGGACAAAGTCTGTCCAGTTAGACACTCTGTCACACCACCTTCCTTGATTCTCCTCATGCCATTTGTCACTATCTATTTATTTGATGAATTTTTTGCTTGCTCATATCCATATTGCCTTACTTTCCATATAAAAATGTAACCTCCTCTAAGAACGGAGTGGAGATTGAATCTTTGCTATTTGCTGTTGTATCTTCATTACCTAGAATAGTAAAGTTATTTAATAAGCACACATAAATATATGTTCAGTAAGTGATAATTAAGGCAACTAAGGCTAAGAAACATTTTAACTTATTTGACAAAAGCACACATCAGTGACTGAGTCAGGACAAAAGGCCAGGTGAGTTGCTTCAAAGTTGTGCCCTTCCAAACATCCCATGACCATAATGAGGAAGAGTATGAAAATGTTCCCCTTCAATTCTATGCAAGGCAAGTGTTATTAATTTATTTTTGCCCCTCAAAAGTATGTGTTGACCTCTAACCCCTGTATTTGTAAATATATCCCAAAGTAGGGTAGATCCTAAACCTAATGATTTATTGAGCTATAAAAATGACAAACTAAAAAAAAAAGACAAAATAACAGTAGTCACATACAATATTTGTCCTTTTGTGATTGACCAGTTTCACTCAACATAATCTTCTCCAAGTCCATCTGTGAGATGAGGTGCGTCAAAATAACATCTTTTTTTTTTTTTTGGCAATGCATAGAATCCCATTGTGTGTGTGTGTACCAAGGTTTTTTTTTGTTCATTATGCTACTGGTGACCTTCAGGTTGTTCCATCTTTTTGCTGTTATAAAGAGTCCTGAGATGAAGAAGGGTATGCATGTGTCTGTTCAGTTTATGGAAGTGCATATTGGGGTATATACTCAGCAGAAGGATTTCTGGTTTGTATAGGATTACTATGTCCAGTTGTTTGAGGTAGTGTTGCATTCCTTTCCACAGTAGTTGCACATTTTTACAGTCCCATCAAACGTGATTGAGTGTTTCAATATCTTTTCACCCCCCACCAGCATTTGTTACTTTTTACTTTTGGGGGCTGTGTTGTCCATGCCAGTGTAAGTGGTTATCTCATTGTTGTTTTGATATACATATCACAGATTACTAGCATTTGTGAGCCCTTTGCTTAGGTTTGTTGTCTGTCTGGATGTTTTCTTTAGTGAACTGTGTTTGACTTGACCTCTTGCCTGCCACATGACTTGGGACCTTAGATTATTCATTAAGAAAATGTGGAAAATGCAAACAGTGAAGAATTGCCAAAAGAATAAAATGCAAACGTTGTGTGGAAGGACCAGGAGCACACACTGTCATGCAAGATTAGCATCCGAGTCTAAAGACAGAAAGGGTGGGCTGGGTCCTGGATGTGCTGTATGCACCTCCTTTTGCCAACCTTCCAGACACTGCATCACAAGGGAACCCTGGCTGATGGTTAGTTTGGATAGAGACACATTTCCTGGGGAGATTCAGTGGACTAGGAGGAAAGGGTTTCCTGTGGGGTAAATAAAGGTACACAGAGCCCAAGACTTTTGCTTTTGTCTACCCCACACCCATATCCACTACCTTCAGAAACAGATCCAGGCTAAGGCAAGAAAACCCATTAGGCAGCCATCTTTAATCTTCTGAGCCTTCTGTGCCCAATAACTGTTCCCCCTCCTGCCCCCTGACCACATTAGGACAGCCTCATTTTGCTTCGTTTGCGATTACTATTGCCCAGATCTGACATGCCACAACCTTGTATTTTTTCTAGCTTTATGATGTCAAAGATGACTCATTAGGTTGACACTAGCTCCACTGATTAATCTTACTTATGCACATGTCTTATTTCTCCCGGAAGGCTTGCTAGAGCATTTATTTCTACTACACCAGGAACAAACTCACAGGCAGGTCTCTGGAGCATTGCATATTGCAGACGCCATCTCTTTGGCCCTCCACATTAATTTACTTCAAATGACACCGAGGGGCCAATATGTTGCATGCACACCTTTGTTTTGATGAAATTTTCGCTTTCATTTCTAATCATTTGTGTAGAAAGCTCGAGTTCAGATTTGTTTAAACCTTTTGAGCATGAAATTGAGCTCCTCCAAACAATTCCCAAATTGCTTCCACTTTGGAAATTTGCTGAGGCTGGCATTTTCTCTGTTAAACCAAAAGCTCTGATTCCTTTATCCATCAGAAAACAACACACACCATATATGTTTGATTTATAGCACTCATCTCCAATAAGGATTTTTATTATTTTAAATTAAAGCTATGATTTCAAGGAATTAATTGTTTGCAAGGGCTTTGTATTATTTTCTTGCATATTGTTTTTGTTAAATTGAGATTTTTACCTCCTAGAAAACTGCTGATTTCTATACATTTACTCCTTGTTTCCTACCTATACCACTTATATGTGGACCTGCAAGCTAGTACAACCAGTTACAAATAAAATCCTACCTTTTGTAAATGGGAAATAGAAAACAAGGTAAGTTTTTAAAAAAATACATTTTATCCAATGATTATTTCTGGGAGGATAAAGGAGGTTGGAGTGAATGTAAGGAAAACAGATGTTGGCCAAACCCAAGGCAGTGTGCTAAGGATGAACAATGAAAGAGAAGGGGGCATTTCCTAAAGATAAGATGGATCAGATATATGCCACTTTGTCTGAGGGTCTTAATGACTAACTCTCATCCTGTATGTGGTCCTTGGAGCTAGGGTCATTCCTAGCCGATCCCATATGTCAGCTCCTCATCCATTTAATAAACGTCAAACAAACCCAAGGGTACTTGAAGTTTCCACTCTGACCTAATACCATGTAACAATAGGGCGTATAAACAAACATTGGAACACAGGTTTACACTGATCAGATGCTTTGTTGCAGTTTAAAATACATCAGTAAATATATATTTTGAAATCATTTTATTGGGGCTCATACAACTCTTATCACAATCCATACATACATCCATTGTGTCAAGCACATTTGCACATTTGTTGCCATCATCATTCTCAAAACATTTGCTTTCTACTAGAGCCCTTGGTACCAGCTCCTCATTTTTCCCCTCCATCCCCGCACTCCCTCCCTCATGAACCCTTGGTAATTTATGAATTATTATTATTTTTCAGCACTTTTCTGTTATCCATCCCCTGGAGAGGGGGTTATATGTAGATCCTTTGAATCAGTTCCCCCTTTCTAGACCAGCTTCCCTCCACCTTCCCGGTATTGGCACTCTCACCACTCTCCTGAAAGGATCATCCGTCCTGGATTCCCTGTATTTCCAGTTCCTACACTGGTAGACCAGTGTACATCCTCTGGTCTACCTAGATTTGTAAGGTAGAATTGGAATCATGATAGTAGGGGTGGGAGGAAGCATTAAAGAACTAGAGGAAAGTTGCATGTTTCATCGTTGCTACACTGCACCCTGATTGGCTCATCTCCTCCCTGTATTTGTGTCCTTCCATATTTCTGATTGCCTATGTATTCCCTGCGCCAAAGTTCTCTGCACTCCCCTTCATTCACAATGATATGATTTTTTCTTCTTTTTTAAAAAATCATTTTACTGGGGGCTCATGTATCTCTTATCACAACCCATACATACATCAATTGTATAAAGCACATTTGTACATTCGTTACCCTCATTATTCTCAAAGCATTTGCTCTCCATGTAAGCCTCTGGCATCAGCTCATGTTTTCCCCTCCTTCCCCACTCCCCACTCCCTCATGAACCCTTGATAATTTATAAATTATTATTTTGTCATATCATACACTGTCCAATGTCTCTCTTCACCCACTTTTCTGTTGTCCATCCCCCAGGGAGGAGGTTATATGTAGATCCCCAGATTCCATCTGTTTTAGATATCACCAAATTGATTTCCATAGTGGCTGTACATACCTAGAGGTCCACCAGCAGTGGGTGAGAGTTCCTATCTCACCATAGCCCCTCCAACACTTGTTACTTTCTGATTTTTTGAATTGGGTTATCTTTGAGGGTGTTGTGTAGTATCTCATTTTAATTTGCATATCTCTTATCGCCAATGATTGGGAACATTTTCTCATATATTTAGTGGCCATTGGATTTCTTCCCTTGTGAAACTTCTGTTCAGGTCCTTCTTTTCGGAAGCGAGCAGAGTATTGTAGATTTTAGTAATATGGCCTTTGTCTGATGTGTCATTGCTAAAGATGTTTTCCCAGTCTGTGGGCTCTCTTATTACTCTCTTGGTGAATTATTTTGATGTACATAGGTATTTTATCTTCTATATATCCCACTTGTCAATTTGTAACTCATCTGTATTTGTATCCTTCCATATTTCTGATTGCCTATGTATTCCCTGCGCCAAAATTCTCAGGTTTGTCCCAATTCCCTCATTGATGGTCCTAATAGTTTGGGGTTTCACCACAGGGTCTGTGATTCACCTTGAGTTTATTCTTGTGCATGGAGTGAGATAAGGGACTTGCTTCCTTTTTCTGCAGGTAGCTATCCATTTTTTTCCAGCACCACTTGTTGAAGAGGGCATCTGCATCCCATTGGATATTTTTTGGGCCCTTATCAAAGATAATTTGTTTGTATGCTGATAATTTTATTTCTGGGTTTTCAGTTCTTTTCCATTGGTCTGAGTATCTGTCATTATACCAATACCATGTGGTTTTGACCACTATGGCTGTAAAATGTGTGATAAAGTCAGGACATCTCTGCTAAATCTGGACTTCCTCCCTCTCCATATGATTTTGGTAATCAGTTTTCCATTTCTTTGAAGAAAGATGAGGGTAATTGTATCAGGATTGCATTGAATTTATATAGTGCCTGGGGCAGAACTGATATCTTTACTATAGGGAATCTTCCAATCCACACATATGGGATATTCTTCCATTTGTTGAGATCACTCTTGGTTTCTTGTAATAGTGTTCTCTAGTTTTCCTCATACAAATCTTTTGTTCTTTTCATCAGGTATATCCCAAGATATTTCAATTTGTGTTTGTCTATTGTGAAGGTGACCACCTTTTTATCTCTTCTGTGGTCTTTTCTAATGTGTACAGCAGTCTGATAGACTTCTATTTGTTGATCTTGTATCCTGCCACTCTGCCATATTCCTCTATTGCTGTTGGTTTTTCATATATAGCTTGTATTATCTTAAGGAATTTTCCTTCCATTCCTATCATCTTGAGTGTCTTAAAAAGGAATGGGTGTAGGTTGTTGTCAAATTCTTTTTCTGGTTTTCATTCATTAAGCTGGGGAAGTCTTCCTCAAAGAATTCTCTCACTATTTTGACTTCCTTTTTGTGCCTTCCTTCGGTAGTCCAATTATTCTGATGTTGTTCCTCTTCAAAGTATCAGACCTAGCTCTTAGGTTTTCTTCCGCTTCTCTGATGGTCTTATTAGATTTTTGTTCATGTTTGTTAGTCTGCTTGGCTGTCCTCTAGGTCACTGGTGTAGTTCTCTGCATCCTCCAGGAAATTGGTGAAGTCTGTGCGTCTGCTACTAGTTTTTGTTATCGTGTCCTCCCTAAGATCTTGTATTTCCCTTTGGTGTATGGCCTATATCTCCTCTATCAAATCATCCTTTTTCTCAATTGTTTCCCTTATATCCTGAAAATTTCTTTCTGTGGCAGATCAATGCCTGCTTCTTCCATGCACGTCATTAGGTTTAGGACATCTTCTGCCATTGCCTTTTGTTTCTCTTGTGTTTTCATTGAGGTTGCTGGGGCTGATTGCTGTTTTCATTGCATTGTTTTAGAGGAACCAGGTGCCATTTTTGAGGGAGTCAAAGAGCACTGGCTCTCTCTGAGATACTCATAGCAATGCTTCTTCATACTGCCTGCAGCTAATTTCACTATGAGATTGGCCTACCTCTTTATCCTCCTGTAGCTATACTCTTTTCCTAATCAACCAGTATTCTGTTATTTGGATGGTATGTTGGATGGCCCTGTCAGGGGACCACTGGTTGGGTTGTTGTGGACCCACGAGGATGGTGCTGTACTGGATGATCTCACAAGAAGCTGTGATGGTGTGGCCCACAGCAGCTTGGGGCACCTCAGAGGGCATGCAGGGGTGTCTGCTGCAACAAGAGTGCTACAGAAGGCTGATAGGTTGGCCCCTTTGATGTAGAGCACTGTGAATTGTGGGTAGAATGTCCCTTGTCAGGTAGATTTCTGCCGAGATTGGGCAGAGGGTCTGCAACAGTGTGGAACATTGCAAGTGTGGGCTGAGCCTCCTTAGTCTGTGTGAGGCACTACACCATGCAGGAGGAAAACCCTCAGTCACATGGTACCACAGAGGATGGGTAGGGCTCCCCAAGACATGCAGGCAGGATTTCCCCCAAAGATGGTGTTCGGGATTTCCCCAGCCACTGTTAAGCACTGCAGAGGTTGGCAGGCAGAATTTCCCCTGGAGGAAAGTGGACGGGATTCCCCCCAAAAGAAGTTGAGGTGGAGGGTGGGCAGACTTTCCCCAGTCTTGGGTTATGCTGCAGAGGATGGCACTCTCTCAGTTTGGTGGAGGGCAGTGGTCTGGAGGTTGGCAGTGGTGTGTGAGAGAAAAGGGAAGAGAAAAAGAAAAAAAACACTAAAAAACTAAGCCCGCTGAGACTGTGGTGGGACAGAGAGAAGAGAGGGAAACAAAGTAACAATGTAGCTGAGCCCTGATCCCTCTCTGTGGAGCCGGGTGCCCGGGGGTGGGGGGTGGTGGGGGGGTGTTAAACTCTGCCCTGAGGTAACTAAGACTGTGGTTTGAGAGAGAGAAGCAAAAGTAAAAATATAGCTGAGCCCCACTCCCTGACCATGGGGCTGGAGGGGTTTAATCCCTGCCTGAGGTGGCAGCAAGTTTTGGCTGTGTTGAGATAAAGCCCCTGCACCTGCTCCAGCTGAGATAGTGGTGAGGCTAAGGTCAAACCCTAGCTGACCTCCACTGTGGTAAGTCAAAAGCCCCTAGCTCCTCAAAGCCTAGTGGATCTGTGCCTACTTATCTTAATGATGCTCCTCCTGCGACCTGGCAGTGTGGAATTTCTCTCCCAGTAACTCTCCTGCACTGATTTCTGTGGAGTCCCTCTGGTATGTGTTACTCAGTCACCATCTTTCTGGAAATCCCCTATATCAGTATATTTTTAAAAATTAAATTCAATGGATGATCTTTGAATGAATCCTAGACCAGAATGTTTTTTCTTTTGCCTTGGTGAAATTTTGACAAGGTTTGTTCATTAAATGAATGGATAGTATTAGATCAATGATAGCATCTGAGTTTGATAGGAGAATATTCTTTTTTTTTTAAGTGAAAGAAGAAAGCTTTGTTTTGGTGGCTCACTCTCAACAATAATTAACATTTTCATTTTTGTTTCATCTAGCCCCACACACTACTATTAATATGCACATACAATAATGTGTGCCTTTATTTAAAATGTGATTGTCTGAAAATACTCCAGCAGTGCACACACACATACAGTCTGGCTGGCTAGCTATAAAATCTGTGTGTCTGTGTGTGTTTGTGTACTTTTTCTTTTTCTCTTTTTAAAAATACTTTTATTGGGGACTCTTACATCTCTTATCACAATCCATACATCACTCCAATGTGCCAAGCATATTTCCACATATGCTGCCATCATCATTTTCAAAGCATTCTCTTTCAACTTGAGCTTGTGATATCTGCTCCCCATTTCATCTCCCTCCCTCCCCCGCTCACCCTCCTTCATGAACCCTTGATACGTTATAGATTATTTTGTTCATATCTTGCATCGTCTTCCATTTCCCCTCACCCACTTTTCTAGGAGGTGGTTCTAGGTTGATCCTTGCGATCTATTTCCCCTTTCTACCCTCACCCTTCCCTAATCCTCCTGATAGCTCTACTCTCCTTGTTGACCCTGAGGGGTTTATCTAATCTGGATTCCCATTGCTGAAGGCTCCTACCTGTAATAGTGTGCATGCTCTGGTCTAATCTAATTTGTAAGGTAGAATTGAGGTCATAGTGGGGTGAAGGAAGCACCAAAGAGCTAGAGGAATGTTGTGTGTTTCATTGGTGCTATACTGCACCCTAACTGGCCCATCTCTTCCCTATGACCCTCTGTGAGGGGATGTCCCATTGTCTACAGATGGGCATTAGGTCTCCACTCCATGCCCCCACCCCCCGCCATTCACCTTGTGTATGGTTTTATTCTGGGTCTTAGATGCCTGATATCTGATCCCATCAATACCTCATGATCACATAGGCTGGTGTTCTTCTTTGGGATTTGTTGCTTCTCAGCTAGATGGCTGCTTGTTTATCTGCAAACCTTTAAGACCCCAGACGCTATATCTTTTGATAGCCAGGCACCGTCAGCTTTCTTCACCACATTTGCTTTGTCTTCAGCGATCGTGTTGGGAAGATGAGCACCACAGAATGCTGGATTGTTAAAACAAAGTTTTCTTGTGTTAAGGGAGCACTTGAGTTGAGACCCAATGTCCATCTGCAACCTTAATTTTTAACATATAGATTTGAGTACATAGTTCTATTCCCCTCTCATTATATATATGTACATGCCTACATTTAGGCCCCTATAAATGTCCCTGGCCTCCTGGTTCTTTCCTCTATTTCCTTTTTAGTCCCCTCTTGTCCCACCATCATTGTGGGCCTTCATTCAGGTTTAGAAATTCCTAGCTGCTACATTTCCCTTGATTGAGCCCCACTAGGCATCTTACAATCTTCCTTCCATTTATTTTTAGTTCACTTGTTGTTCCCTTGTCCCTGGGTTGGTACCCACCCCTTCCTTTCTCCCACCACCCCTTTCCCCGTATCCCCCCGGAACCATTGGTCCCATTCTTTTCATTTCCAAATTGTTTATCCCGCTTGTCTTATCTAGATAGACATGCAACTACATTAATAAGTGCAAAAGACAGGCAAAGGCAAATAAAACAACAAAGGAAGTCAAACCAACAAAACAATAACACCAGCAGAAAACAAGAACCAAAGAACAATAATAAAAAGAAAACCACTGACAAAAATGGAAAAGCCTATAAATAGTTGAAGGCCTGTTTGTTGACTTTTATGA
The DNA here is from genome assembly GCF_000313985.2 of Echinops telfairi. Classification (NCBI taxonomy): domain Eukaryota; kingdom Metazoa; phylum Chordata; class Mammalia; order Afrosoricida; family Tenrecidae; genus Echinops; species Echinops telfairi. Next base: position 9,128,933 of record NW_022111365.1, read on the forward strand.
GTGTTTTCCAATCAAGTCTGATGGGGTGCTACACTCTGTCTCCAAAGTCTATTTTTTGGTATTCCCCGGGAGGGTTCATCACTCTGCTCCTCCTGCTGCTCTGCTGTATGCCCTCAGTGCCTCGCCCCAGCGTGATGGGGCCAGACCGTGCACTTTTGCTGCACAGTGTCTCCAGGGCTGTCCCCCACAGCATCAGGGTTCAGTGAGGGACGCCTTGTCCCATGGTGGGGCCAGCCCGACAGCTTCCCCGTGCATTGTCTGCTCCTAATAGGAACATCATCCTCAGGGCTTGGTGGGCCAGGATGTCCTCTCCTCCCTTTCCATTCACTTGTGTTTTTCCTGTGTGCTCTAATGAGATGCACCCTTCTCCCCAAGCTTAGCCCAGTGCTGTCCCATGAAGTGCATTCTTCTGAAGGGTGGGGATTGTCCACATAGTCAGGATTGGGGCTGGCCCCACAGACCTCTCTATTGGTTCCCTGGTACATGCCAGTATGTTGTATTCACATCTTGGATCATCGGGTTAAATCCCGGTCTCTCTCCTTCTCCTGTGGAGATATAAACAATACTCTCCCCTTGGGTGCATTAGTGCCTGGATTGGGTTTGGCCCCTGCCATAGTTGCTGGACCTCACCCCGAGGATGTATGTATATAGTAGCTTTTCCAAGAGAATATTCTTGTTTTTAGAATATCCCCATTGAAGTGTTTAAGGGTAAAGGGGAATTATGTCTGAATTTTACTTTCAAACAATTTATAAGGATTTATACATGTATATGTACGTATGTAGGTGCCCTGGTGATGTGATGTGATCTGGTAAGCACTGGACTGTTAACCATAGGTCATCCATTCAAACCACCAGCTACTCTGCATGAGAAATATGAAGTTGTCTGCTCCCATGAAGATTTACAGCCGTGGAAACCTAGGGTTTCTGTGAGTAGGGACCATTTTGATGGAAGTGGGATTTGGATAGGTATGTAAATATAACCAAACACATATACTGTGATAAGTGACTGGCTGCAGACATGTTCTTCTTTAATCTTGTTACCAGGTGCCATCGAGTCATTTCTGACTCTTAGAAACCTTATGCAACAGAAAGAAAAACTGCTCAGTCCAGCGCCATTCTCACAATTTTTATGTTTGAGCCCATTGTGATAGACACGATATCAATCCCTCCCATTGAGAGTCTTCCAGTTTTACACTGACCCTCTTCTTTACCAAGCAGGATGTCCTTTTCCAGGGACTGGCCTCTCCTGACATGTCAAAAGTATGTAAGACAAGTCTTGCCATTCCTGCTTCTAAGTAACATTGTGGTTGTACTTCCTCCAAGACAGGTATGTTAGTTCTTTTAGTTGTCCACCTTACTTTCATTATTCTTTTCCAACATTATGATTCAAATGCATCGGTGTATTAGTCTGGGTAGACTAGAGAAACAAATTCATAGACAGTCATATGTATATAGGAAAGAGCTTTATGGAGAGTAATTGTACATTAAGAAAACATCCCAGCCCAGTCCATATCAAGTCCACAAGTCTGATATTAGTCCATATGTCCGGTACCCATCTGTAACTTCCTCTTCAGACTTACACAACACATGCAATGACTCAGAATGCAGGACGATCACAGACCGGTGTGTGGAAAGTCTTGTGTATCCAGTGGCAGTAGAAGCATCTCAGTGCTAGCATGGGTTTCTATGTGGCTCTTCCAGCTGATGCATCTTCCAGGGTTCTGGCTGCATCAGCGCAGTTCCACCAGGCTCGTCGTCAGTAATGTGTCACAGTAAATGAGCATGTGTCCCGCCTCCAGTAAGCTATTTATCTCCTTAGTGCCTCCAAATAAGGTAATCAAGCTGTGACCTGATTGACAGGCTAACTCCACCCTTTCATTCTTCAGTCTCAAAATGACAACAGATTATGTAACTACCACACTCAGTTCTCCTGTGGTCTTCCTTATTCCTTGACCAATTTTAACATGCATATGAGGTGATTAAAAATACCATTGATTGGTTCAGGTAAACCTGACTCTTATTAGGGTACTTTCAACAATAGGTCCAATCAATACAATGGTCCAAGAATAAGAAATAATAAAATCCAAGCCTGGAGGAGGGAATGGGAATTCTGAGCACCCAGTTTGCAGAAGGATATGGATGATATTTTCTGGGTCCCCATATGGATTAAGCCTCTGATGAGTCCCCACTGATAATTTCCCAGGGATGTAAAAGTGGACTAATGTCAATGTAGTTAGGTTAAAATTTAACAGCTTATCATTTTAAAACCAAAAAGAAAGAACACTCTCACAATATCCTAACGTGAAAGAACTCAAGAAAAAATTCAAGCCTTGAGTTGCCATCTTGAAAGATCATATGGGCAAAATATTGAATGATACAAAAGAAGATGGAAAGAATACACAGAGTCACTGTGTTAACATTTCACCATTTCAGGAGGTAGCATATGATCAAGAACCAATGGTGTTGAAGAAAGAAGTTCAAGTTACATGGAAAGCATTAGTCAAAATCAAGGTTCCAGTAATTGATGAAATACTAGTTGAAATGTTTCAATAAGCTGATAAAGCACTGGAAACACTCACTGGTCTATCTATGCCAGGAAATTGGAAGACAGGCACTTTGTCAATTGGCAGGAAGAGATCTATATTTGTACTCATTCCAAAGAAAAGTGATCCAACAGAATGTTCGAATTATAAAGCCATATCACTAGTGTCACATGCCAGTAAAATTTTGCTTAAGATCATCCAGCAACAATTGCAGCAGTACATTGACAGGGTTCAGTTTATATTCAGAACATGACGTGGAACAAGAGATATCATTGCTGATGTCTGATGGATCTTGGCTGAAAGCAGAGAACACCAGAAGGATATTTACTTGTGTTTTATTGACTATGCATTCGGCTGTGTGGTTCATGACAAGCTCTGGATAGCCTTGAGAAGAACGGGTATTCCAGAACATTTCTTTGTGTTCATGAGGAACTTGTATACGGATGGTGAAATTGACCAGTGTCGGCAGTTCAGGTCTTGTGTCTGATTTCAGATTGTGGCTGAGACTGGTCTGGTCGATTTCTCTAGGAGGTTCTATCGGGTGGCCACATCCTCACACACACCCCACTCCCACACTCTTCTGATGATGGTTTTTCATGTGCATAAGTGTTTTCTTTTTAATAGGTCCCAGTCAATTGTTCTGCCTTCCACGGAATGTGCTTTCTTTATTTTATCAGGTAGTCTGTGTATGCCCTGCAATAGAGCCATAAGTGTTTCCAAATTTTCTCATTGATAGGTCTGGTGTTTACATGTAGGACTCTGATCCACCTTGTATTAGTTTTTGTGCATGGGGTGAGGAATGGGTTTTGTGTCAATCTGCTGCAGATGGACATCTAATTTTTCCAGTACCATTTGTTGAAGAGGGCCCCTCTTTCCCATTTAATTTTTTTGTTGTTGCCTTTTGTCAAAAATTAGTTGCTTGTAGGTGGATGATTTTATTTCTGGGTTTTCTATCTGGCTCCATTGGTCTATGAATCTATCATTATACCATTACCAGGCTGTTTTGACAACTGTGGCTGTGTAGGAGGTTTTGAGGTCAGGTTGGGCAAAACTTTCTACTTCGTTGTTCTTTTTTAGAAATTATTTTCTTATCCTGGGCCTCTTCCCTTTCCATATGAACTTGGTAATTAATTTTTCCATTTTTAAAAAAAGAATGATGTTGGGATTGTGTTGTTGTATTGGTAGATTGCAGCTTGCATTTACAATTTTTTTAATTGTGTTTTATAAAAAGCAACCTCAACCTAGAAGGGTAATAGAAGATTCTGAATTCCTGTTTACTTTTTTATGAGATGCTTTCTCTTTGTCTTAGAGTCCAAGTTTTGTCATCATCTTTAACCACACCAACCCAGTTCCATCCTTGAGGAACTTTCCCTTTGTTACCTGTTTTATCTGTCAATTTACATTTCTGGGCTGTTGAAAGTTGTTCTTTATTGTCTTTTTTCTTACATGGTGGGGTGGAATTAGGAGTTTCAACTGAGATGATATTGTTCATGGATGTCGTAGAATGAATGGGATGGTGATTCTCCATGAACTGTTTCTCATGTTCCTTGGCATATTCAAATAATGTATAGGTCATAGACGTTCCAAGATTAACTTCAATTGCTTCTTATAACATGGCTAATATACCCTGCTTTATAGCTAATGATATGGTACTGTTAAAAAATGCATTCATAGATATAATCAGAACTGTTTGGGGATATGTTTCTGTCCAGAACATCTCTATTAAGAAGGCTTTTCTCCCACATGGAGGAAGCACACAAGCTGGTGTGATCAAGAAGTGTCATCGGGGCCAGGTAACAGGCATCAGAAGATTCATAACAAACAAACAAACAAACAAAACAAAAATGCATTGGTGAGAATGAGGGAGGTCATAGGGGAGCCTCAAAGCCCATCTGTAGACAAGGGAACATCCCCCTACAGAAGGGTCCCACGGAAGGGATGAGTCAATCAGGGTGTAGTAGAGCACCAATGGATCATGCAATATAACTCTGGTTCCTTGAGGCTTCCTCACCCCCTCTATCATGACCCTAGTGCTGATTCCCACTCTGGACTGGAATGGAGCATGTACATAGGTGTAGGCGAGAGATAAAGCTCACGACACACGGAACTCAGGAACAGGAATGTGAATTGCAATACCAAAAGGGTAGGGGGAAATGGGGAGGAGTGGAAGGGGGTACGGATCACAATGAATGGCACATAACCACACATTCCCCTCCAGGGGGAAGAACAACAGAAACCAGAGGGGAAGGGAGACAGCTGTTGGTGTGAGATATGAAAATAATAACAACCTATAATCTATCAAGGGGACACGAGGGTGAGGTGGAGGAGTGAGGGAAAAAAGAGGGCTGATCCCAAGGGCTGAATAGAAAATAAATGTCTAGAAATGAACAATGGCAATATATGTACAAATATGTCTGATAAAATCGATGCATGGATTGTAACAAGAGTTGTAGAGTCCCCAATAAAAAGGTCTTTTTTTAAAAAAAGAAAGGCTTTTCTCTTATCCTATATTGAAATGAAACGGGACTTAATTCCCAGAAATTTTAATCTCCTTTGTAAACAGAGCCCAAGAGTTCTTGTTCTATCTCCTGTCCCTCATGGCACCACATTGAGCTAACTCTGGGGCGTTTCCTTGTGGACACTATGTGCCACAACTAAGAGAAAGCAAGGGCAGTGATTTGGACGCTGTGACTTGTCCTTGCATGTTCTCAGTTGCAAACACATCATTCATTCACACACACAGGTGGGTGTCACACATACCCCTCTGTCTTCTTTTGTTGCTTCCTGCATTGTTCAATATTTTATCCATAGAATCTTTAAATATTGAAATTTGAGGCTTGAATTTTTTTCTCAAGTTCTTTCAGTTTAAGGTGAGCTGAGCATATTCTTCTTTTTGGTTTTCTAGCTGTAGTTCTCAGATACTCTTATGATTAAGAGCAAGTTTCAATCCATGCTGATCTTTTCTTTATTTCCTGTCTTTTAAATGAATTTTGCTTCTTCATATATAAAGTCTTTTATGTCATCCCACAGCTCATCAGTCATGAGTGTTCAATGCATCAAATCTATTCTTGAGATGTTCTCTAAATTCAGGTGGGATATATTCAAGGTTTTACCTTGGCTCTAGTGAACTTGTTTGAATTTTCTTCAGCATCAACCTTAACTTTCATTTAAGTAATTACTGGTATGTTCCACAGTCAGCCTCTGACCTCATTTTAGTGGCTGATTTTGAGCTTCTCCATCATCTCTTCCTACAGATGTAGTCGATTTTATTTTTGTGTATTCGAACTGGAGAAATCCATGAAAAGGATCACCATTTGGATTGTTGAAATAAGTTGTTATATAGAAGTTATTGGTCATGCAAAATCTATCATTTAATCTCCAGTTTGTTCCTATCACAATGATCATATTTTTTCCAACTATTGTTCCTTCTTCTTTGTTCCCAACTTTTGCATTAAATTCACCAATAATTTTCAATGCATTTTGATTATATGTTTGATAAATTTCCAACTGTGAAAAAATTCTTCAATGTCTGCATCACTAGCTCTAGTGGTTAGTGCTTAAATTTTAACAATTGTTGTGTTAGTCTGGGTTGACTAGAGAAACAAAATCAGAGACACTCGTATTTGTGTAAGAGAGAACTGTATATCAAAGAGCAATATACATTTTTAAAAAACACCCCAGCACAGTTCAGATCAAGTCCATGAGTTCAATATTAGTCTTTAAGTTCAATATTAGCCCATGAATTCCTCTTGAGATTCATGCTACACATGCTACACATGCAATGATACTGAATGCAGGAAGATTACTAGCCAGTGGTGGATCAAATGGTGGTGGGAGCATCTCAGGCCTGGTGCGGGTCCCCACATGGGTCCTCCAGCTCAAGCCTCTGCCTGTCAGCAGGGTTCCATGTGGCTTGTCAACAGAAATGCTAAGTAGAGAGGCATCAATGCAGATCTCTTTTAATCAGCTGGCCAGGTAGCTAGCTGTCTTCCTAATTTTTTGGCATAGATATGTGAGCATTTTAATCGCTGCACTTGTTTGTTGAAACAGTGGTATCCCATGAATCCCTGGAGCTTTATTTATTTATTTATTTATTTATTTTGCCAACATAGCTTGGACTTCATTCTTCACACCATTGGTTCTTGATAATATGTTACCTTGTGAAACGGTTGAATATTGACCACTTCAGTTTGGTACAATGACCCTCTTTCCTTCTCTGCACATAATTGTAATTATCCTTGTAGTATCCCCTTAACTTGGAAAAGATATAATGATAGAAAACTAAAAACCAAACTCACTGCCATTGAGTCTATTCCAACCTACAGAGACCGTACAGGACAGAGTCGAATTCCCCTGTGGGGTTCTGAGACTGCAGCTCGTTATGTGGGTAGAAAGTCTCATCTTTCTCCCACAGAACCTCTGGGGGTTTTGATCTGCTGACCTATTGGGCAGCAGCACAATGTGCAACAACTACACTACCAGAGCTAATTCAATAGTATTTCTCAGATTAATTCTTGTTTGGGTACTACATACTTTTTCTAAGCCAATTTATTCCCTAACCTCCCTCGCCTTAGAGTAGTAATGCCAGACAGTGATGCTTCATGCCAATCTGAAGGAACCTCCTCTCTTCATTTGCACACTCGGTCAAACTTACGTAGTGACTTCTGGAGTTTTCAGGATGTGCTCAACATGTGTATCTGCACAAACTTCCTTTATTTCTCTATGCGATTCTCATTCTCTTGGTGAGATGGACAGCTGCTACTGCTGTCACCATGTGCAGAAGAACACTGCTAAAGCTACCCCCTTGATGGTATTCTCTGAGGTCTTTATTAAACCTGGCCCCAGGAATTGCCAACCTCTGTCACTGTATCTCTCTGTCATCTGAGCCCCACAGCAGCTGTGCTTGCATCCTCAATCTCACAGGGCCCCCCTTTAGCCTTTGCATACCATGTGAACAATGTTGCCCCACCAGGGACCACTACGCAATACAAAAACCACTCCATTACACTCTTTCATGCAGTTTTTGTTCTAAGCATTCATGCACACACACATAAAATATTTAAAGCCCAACTTACTGCCATCAAGTCAATTCTGACTCATCACAGCTCTACATGACAGCTAGAACAGCCCTGGTGGGTTTCTGAGACTGCAATCTTTACAGGGGTAAAAAGGCTCATCTTTATCCTGCACGGTGGCTGGAGGTTTCAAACTACTACCCCAGTGGCTGGCGCGCGCGCACAGACACACACACACACACACACACACACACACACACACACTTCTTACCGCTTCTTCTCTTGCTTAAAGAATGCCGATTCTGGAGCCTAAACCCAGAATTCCATCACATGGGTCTGACTTCCAATTTAAGCCTCAGATGAAAATTCTCTATGTGATTTGGAAACTACTAGCTCTTACCTGTGTGAATCATTGTTTTTTCAATCTTCAGACTGCTCATGGGATGAGCATTTAGGAGCATGGCAACACTGCACAGATGGTCCATGTCTAGATAGTCCATGAAGTAGAACTTCCTTGAGAAGACCTGAGATGGACCGAAAAGAACTGGTGATTCAGGTGTGTGTGTGTGTGTGTGTGTGTGTGTGTGTGTGATTCAGAGGTGTGTGTGTGTGTGTGTGATTCAGAGGTGTGTGTGTGTGTGTTAAAGAACTAGTGTACTAAGAGATCTGTATTGATGTCAATTCCAAAGAAATGTGCTCCAACAGAATGTAGTTATTGATCAGTATTGTTAGTATCAGAAATCCTGAAAATCCACTGCCATTGATTCAGTTCCTGCTCATAGAGACTTCGGACAGTAGAGCTGCTCCTTAGGTCTTCTGAAGCTGTTAACCTTTACAGGACTGGGCAGGTTCATCTTTTCTGGTTAGCAGTCCAATGTTTAGTCCACAGTGCCACTAGGGCTCCTTCATTTATATCATAAACATATAAAATTTTGCTGAAGATTGTTGAAAAATGGTTGCAGTAGTTCATCAACAGAGAACTACCCGAAATTCAAACTGGATTCAAAAAGTGACAGAATCAGGCATACAACTTGGCTGAAGAGACTATGAGAAATATGTTTACCTGTGTTCTATTGACTACGCGAAGGCTTTGACTGTGTGGATTATAACAAAGTGCCAAGAACGGGAATTCCAGGATACTTGATTGTGCTCCTGTTCAAGCATACAAGAGGCAGTTGTTCCAATAGAACATAGGAACACTGTGTTTTTTAAAATCAGGACAAGTGTTTCAAAGTTGTATCCTTTCACCATGCTGATTCAGTCTGTGTGCTGCTGCTGCGGTTAGGTGTCCAATCCACAGCAGTCCTGTATACAACAGAATGGAACCCACTTGTCCCCATGTCATCCTCATAATCATTGCTTTGTTTGAGTTCATTGGTACAGCTAATGTGTCAATCCAGCTCACTGAGGGTCTTCCACTTTTACTGATCCTCTACTTTACCAAGCAGGATGTTCCATGGGGACTGGTCGCTCTTAATAACATGTCCAAAGTGCATAAGACAAAGTTTTGTCATTCTCCACTCTCATTTCTAAGGATCATTTCTGCTGCACTTCATCCAAGGCAGATTTGTTCATTTTTCTGAAAGTCCACAATATATTCAATATTCTTTATCAACCCCATCATTAAAATACATCCGTTCTTCTCTGGTCTTCTTTCTTCTTTATCCAGGTTGTGCTGGATTTTGAGACAATTGGAAGTAACATGGCAGGTTAAGGTTTCCCTTCGTCCTCAAAGCGACATTTTTTGCTCTTTTGGAGAAAAGAAAGTTAAGAAAGTCTTTTGGAGCACATTTATGGCAGCAATACTTAATTTGATTTCACTGCTCCATCCATAGGTATTGCTTATGGATTCAAGGAAAATGAAATCCTTGACAACTTCAATATTTTCTCCATTTATCCTGATGTTGTTTATTGACCCAGTTGTGACGAATTTTTGTTTTCTTTACATTGCAGTGTAATCCATACTGAAAGCCTTTGATCGCCACTAGGACATGCTCTAAGGCCTCTGAACTTTCAGCAAGTCGGTTCGTGTTAGCTGCATATGGCAGGCTATGAAAGAGTCTTCCTTTAACTTTGATCTGCATTCTTCTCCATATAGTACAGATCATTTGCTCAGAATTCATATTGAATAAGCATGGTGGAAGGATAGATCCTTGGCACACACCTTTCTTAGTTTTAACCCCCTTTGGTCTGTTTGAATGTCTGCCTCTTGGTCTATGTATAAGTCCACACAAGTATAATTAAGCTCTGGAAACCCCATTCTTCAAAATGTTATCCATAGTTTGTCTTGAAATATACTGTCAAAGGTCTTTGTATAATCAATAAACCACAAATAATCATTTTTCTGGTAGTCTCTGGTTTCACTCCAGATCCATCTGACATGAGCAATAATGTGTCTTGTTATTTAGCCTCTTCTAAATCTGACTTGAATTTCTGGTGGTTCCTTACCAATGTAATGCTTTGACCATTTAAAATTATTGTCATCAAAATTGTACTTACATGATGTGATATTGACATTGTTCAATAATTTCTACATTCTATTGGACAATCTTTCTTTGGAATGAGCACCAATATGTATCTCTCACAGACAACTGCCTTTCAAATTTTTTGACAAAGTCTAATGAATGCTTCCAGAATTTCATGTTTATTGAAACATTTCCATTAGTATTACATCAACTCCCCATCCCCACCCCCACCTCAACTTTTTTTTTTTTGCCAATGCTGTAAGTGCAGTCTGGACTTCTTCCTTCAATGCACCATTGGGCCTTTAAAATGTATTTATTTCATTCTTATTTTTAAGAGAATGTTTACACAGGGAAAGGGGAAGACAAACACAAATTATCCAGATGGGGTAGACTATGGCACGGGACCATAGAGTGGCCAAGTGTTTTTTGATAAACAAAACTTTAGAAAGAACATGGGAGGTCAAGGAAAACTGTCACACATGCACGGTGTGTGGCATTTCAAAACATCTTAGATACAGGTGGATTTCTGGATTGGGAATGGGGCCATGATTGGGATACATATATGCTTGTGGTAGACAGAGGAGATTATGAGGTTGGTTCAGGGACCTCCCCAAGGCAGACAGGAAATTACTCCTGTCTATGTAAACCCCTCACAAGGCTACCTCTATCAAGGATACACTCAGGCAAGCTCCAAAGGGAGACTGCTCCTCTTAAGCTTATCAGGTGGGTGGAGGTAATACCATCAGTTCTTTTTTTTAACACATTTTTATTGGCACTGCATTTACATGTCATAGAACTCAATAATCCAGTCATATCTAGAGGAGTTGTACAATCATTGCCACAGTCAATTGGTTCTCGATTATGTATCACCTTCTGAAGTGATTGAACACTGACCACTTTTTTTACTTTTTTTTTTTTGGTGTGATGACTGTGAACTCATTCCCTCTTCTTTTAATGTTTCCTGCATTGTTTAATATTTTGCCTATTGAATCTTTCACTATTAAAAATCAAGGTTTGAACTTTTTCTTCACTTTCTTTAGCTTGAATAATTCTGAGTGTGTACTGAGTGTAATTCTGAGTGTTTTGGTTTTCTAAATCCAGGTTTTTAAAAATCATTTTATTGAGGGCTCATACAACTGTTATTGCAATTCATACATCCATCCATTGTGCCAAGCACATCTGTACATTTGTTGCCGTCATCATTCTCAAAGCATACTTGAACCCTTGGTATCAGCTCATTTTTACCTCTCCCTCCCCACCGCCCCCCTCAAGAACCCTTGATGATTTATAAATTATTTTGTCATGTCTTACACTGTCGGACATCTCCTTTCACCCACTTTTCTGTTGTCCATCCCCCAGGGAGGGGGGTTATATGTAGATCCTTGTAATCGGTTCCCCCTTTGTACCCCTCCTTCCCTCCACCCTCCTGGTATCACCACTCTCACCACTGACCCTGAAGGGTTCATCTGTCCTGGCTAAATCCAGACTTTTCTACAATTCATTATATATGGTACTTTGTCTTCATGGGCTGCCCTTTGAAAATTCATGTTCACTTCTTTTAGTTCGTCATTTCTCCCAGTTGCTTTAGATTTTCTACTCTTAGAGCTAGTTTCAGGATCTTTTCTGACATTGACTTTAGTTTTCTCTTTCCTGCTTTAAGTGACCTTTTGCTTTCTTGATGTATGGTATTCTTGATGTCATCCCAGAACTCATCTGATCTTACCAAGAAGGTGGCATCAGGATTGGAGGGAGACTGGTGAACAACCCACAGCATTCAAATGATACACCATGCTGACTTAAAGTCAAGAGCCTTTGAGACAGTCATTGAGAAGATCAAAGACTACAGCTTGTAGTATGGATTGTAACCACATAAAGTTAAAGCAATCTTTTCTCCATTTATCATGTTGCTTACTGGTCCTCACACATAGCCAAGTAAGCAACAACATGATAAGCAGAGAAAATATTGACATCAATTATTTCATTTTACTTGCATCCACAATCAATGAAAGTTTTCAAAAGCAAAGATGTCCCTTTGAGGATGTGCATTATCCCAGCTTATAGATCTCACCTTCCTTCTGTTTAGTGCCCCTCCCACTGCCCTCTAAGGCTTGGTGATTGTCACAGCCACCACCCGCCCTTCCTTGATAGCCCAGGGTTAGCACCTTTCTGAGCTGTTTCCTTCAACCCACCCACACCATTGTAAAAGTTACTAACTCTCCTCAATCACTCAATTTACATGTTGCATCTATGCCTTACAAAGATTGGGAGCCATTATGTCTGGGAGAAAACTGCCTTTATTCTCAAACATTAAAATGAATACCATAACAATTGTCTTTCCATTTTCAATATTTTATTGAAGAAAAGGACTAGCATCTTTCTTTCCTTAAACAAAGCAAAACAAAATATTTTTATGTGAGATATCTGATGCAGCTGTAGGTTGGCACCTACGACAGAAGTGATATGGTAATATTACCAAGTATTGCCAAATCTGCTTCCCAACTCCTTTTTCCTATAGTACACAAGTTTAAGCTCCTAAATGGACTTTCCTATTTGTCCTTAAATAGTATTCCTCTCGCCACCTCCACTCCTGGAGTGTTTTCATGCTGCCTTGTAGTTCAGACACTATCCACCATGGGCTAAAATGAAGCCCAACTTCCTACCACTGTTGTGAACTTAGGTGCAGGCGCTATTTCTTCAAATGCTCCAAATTAAAATCTTTCCTACCTCTGAGAACTGAGGACAGAAATTATATGGTTAACTAATACAAGTCATTGTGTAGTCTCAACGTATACCTCCCTGCCCTCCCCGGTCCCCCGCCCCCGTGTGTGTGTGTGTGTGTGTGTGTGTGTGTGGTGTACTCTGAAAATAGGTTCCCCAATCCCAAACTCATTGCCATCAAGTTGATTCAAACTCTTAAGGTCCTAGAAGACAGTCTGAGACTACAATTTTGCAGGAGCAGAAGCCTCATCTTTCTCCCAGAACAGCTGGTGAGTTTGAATTGCTGACTCTGAGGTTAGTAGTCCAATCAGAGATCATAAAAGGTGTGGCTAACACTTAACCCACTACACCACCAGCGCTCCTTAAGAGTGTGCACCAAACCCAACCCACAGCCATGCAGTCAACAAGGCTGTAAATCTTCATCAAAGGAAACAGCCTCATCTTTTTCCCCCTCAGGAGCTTCTAAAAACCTCACTGCCATTGAGTCAACGCTCACCCATAGCGATCCCCCATGGATTTCCGACAATAATTGTTAACGGGAGTAGAAAGGCCAGTGTTTCTCCCACTGAGCTGCACTGCCAACCCTGTGGTCGCAGCCCACCGCGTTAGACCGGAACCTAGTGGGTTTGAACCGACACCTTTACCCGACAGCGTCACCAGCGCACCTTGTCGCTCCTGAAGTATGTGGTGCTTTATAGGAATTATCACCTTTCCCAAATGTTATTTTTTCTCTTTAGTTCATGTACGCATTTACATTTATAGGGCTCGACATATTTTAATTTTTGTAACAGCTTCACTAGCGAGGTATTTTTTCACCAGAAGTGAGGATTCTAGCCAAAGTCACACAGCTAGTCAGTAGCTTACATGTTTATTACCATTTAATTTGCAGAGGAGTCAAGTTTGGCACAGTTCGTGGTGAAAGTCGGTTCTGATCACACCGCGTAACCCTGCGCAAGCGCCTTAGGGGCTTCCCCCAGGAAGCGCGAGCGTCACCGTGAGGGGCGGGGTTACGGCTGACGAGCAGGCGCATGCGCCTTGACAACCCTCGCTGGGTTCTCCCGCTGCTGGAGGCGGGGCGTCTTTCCTTATGGGCCAAGTTACTTCGAGGTCAGTGTCCGCGCAGCCTGAGTGAATGTCCAGCGAGTGGTGTCTTGACGGGTGTCTTGGTCTCCCCGAGTGGGCGCGGACCCTGTTCCGGGCTCCCCGGCTGTGGCTGCCACATTTGTGTCCCGTTCGGGTGGGCGGATGCGAGCAGCCCTCAGGCGCCGCGTGACTTCCGCTTGACTCCCTGGCGGCCGGAAGTGACGCCGCGGAGCGCCCTTGCACTTGGGTCGGCTGTGCGCTGGATTGCTTATTGACTTGAAGCTTTTGCCCCCTTAAATCAGGATCTCTGACTTTGTCTGAGTTCCCGGGGCTCAGGGCCACCTCGGGCCTGTTTGATAGCGATTGGAATTCTACCGTGAGTTGTTTGTAAAAGAACCGGTAAGTACCTATCACGTTGGCGTATGTGAAGGAGTGAGCCATTCACGGTAAATGCTGTTGCTCGCATTCGGTTCCGAGGTGCTGTCACTTTTTAACCTGAAGGTCTATCACCGCCTCCTGATTAGTTTTACTCTAACTGATCTTTTACCGCATCACTCTGTCATGACTTCATCACCCAGCGTGAAACCCTCCATTGCACTTGGGGTAAAATTCCAACTCATGTTTTCTCTGGCTCTATGCCATCTGACGCTTGTCCCCGCAACACCCCCTTCCTCCCCGTCCCTCCCCTCCAGTACTACACAACCAGACCTCCTTCACCAGGATTCAGTTTACCCTTGTGTGCTCAATGGAGGATAGTTTAGATTTATTTTCTCTGATGATTAAGGTTAGCAAACCATCCGGAGATATTTGGTAAAATTTACACAAGAATGCAGTCCTTATTAGCTCTTTTTTAACTCAGTTATTGATATAAAATAAGGAAAAAATTCTCACTGTGTCCCAGCCATCTTTCATTTTCCCAAATGCAGCAGTGCAGCAGCTCTTTTACAGCCTCAGGAATTATACAATTTTTTGCCTGGGAAATGTTCACAGCGCTTTTGGTCTGATTGACTCCCATTCATCCTTCAGATACTGTCTTAAATGGTATGTTATCAGATTGGCCTCTCTGACTTCACATCTACTTCTATTATGGGTTGCTTTGAGTTGGAATTGACTTGAATGCAGTGGGTTTTGGTTTTGGTTTGGTGGTTTTGTAATATGCAGGCTTGTAGCTTTCTCTTTCGGCAGTTATAATTACATATTTAAACATATAACTTTTTAAATGTGTATCTTCCCCAAGAGACTTAAAAAGGCCAAATGGTAGAACCTGGTTTAAATTTGCCAGTCCTGGTGGAGGTTGTGGTTATATCGTGGCTTCTTGAACACCACCTATCACCATGTGGCCTTTGTTGAGAGAAAGGGCAGCTGAGTTGACAGGATGTTCTGTCCAGAAAGTCTTCTGGAGTTCAAGGGTCGTGGAGTCAAAGACCTTGGATGTAGTAACAAATAGAGTTATCCGTATGTCCCTTGCCAAGAGTGCGCTGTAGTATTCATTAATTCCTCTCTGTAGTATTCATTAATTCCTCTCCAGACTTGACGTTGTAGTGGTGTAGCTCTTTGTTGGCGTGGCTTGTGATGATGTACTCTTTCAGGGGTCCCCAAACTGCACTGGTGATCCTGGAGTTACTGCAAGGTATCTTCATGTAGGGCTTGTTGCTGCTGACTGGGCTCAGGTCCCCCAGGTTGAAGCAGCTCACAAAGCAGTCATGGAGAGCATGTCTATGTCACCCCCTAAGTCAGAACCACAGTCGGGACACCAGAATTGGTCTTGAAAAGGGCCAGCTGTTTCCATGTTCACAGTCCCAGGGATGACAGCTATTGTCAGCTGAGCCTGTGAGGACAGATTTGGTGTCTCCTTCAGCATCCACATACCATTGGAGTTCGGTAGGTGCCCAGCCTCCTCCTCTTCATAGATTACCAGGCATTGACTATAGGCTCCTTGTCCACCATAAAGAGGAAGTTTTCCTTGTGGTTGTACTTGATCTCTGTAATAGCTTGTGGCCCTGTGGTAGGATCAGCTTCAAAGTTTTCCTTGTGGTTGTACTTGATCTCTAATAGCTTGTGGCCCTGTGGTAGGATCAGCTTCATTCTGGCAGTGACCTGAGGAAACCCAGGGCTTGAGCAGGACTGGAAGAATGAATTGATAATTCTTTTGTTGCAACTTTAAAAGGAACACCCATATTATGTATTACATTTTATACATTAAATAAGAAAGCTAGGTTTCAAGGCATTAATTGTTCAGTGGTAGAATTCTTGCCTTCAATGATTCCTAACTTGTGCCCTTCAAGTGCATTCACCATGCATTTGTTAGGATAGGCTGTGTGCTGCCATAATGCTGAGCACATTTCAGTGAAGCTTATAGACTAAGATGAGGAAAAATGGTCTGATGATCTGATATGGATCACAGTGGTTTTGATACATCATAGCGATGGCACAGGACCAGACAGTATTTTGTTCTTTGTGCATAGGGTGGCCTTCTGTTAGTGTCAACCAACATAGCAGCTTACAAGTGACTAGCATCAAGTTAACCCATCTTCTTGAACTAATCGAAAGAATCTGAAAAGGACTAACTTGCTCTCCTTTTGCCTTTTCACTTTTAGCTTCTTATCATCTACCATGATCTCTGGGGTACTTTAGAAAGTGGATTATGCCAGACATAGGTTAAAATTTAGCACCTTATCATTTGATCTCCCCTTAGACTCATTTTAGGAGACCTGCTGGTTTGTAGCTAGACATTGGGCTGCGATCCTTTTGGTCAGCAGTTTGAAACCACCAGCTGTTCCATGAAAGAAAGACTGGGCTTTCTACTCCCGTAAACAGTCACTGTCTCGGAAACAAGAGGTTTCTGAGTCAGCATTGACTCGATAGCAGTGAGTTTGGTTTGGTTTGGGTTTTGACCCATCTTAAATTTGTTCTGGTGTTTAATATTCTCGGCTTTCTTTTACATTGAATTTTTTCTCAAGTTTTATTTTGTATGTTTTCTGTATATGTCTTTTTCAGGATAGATAAATCTATAAAGAATAACAGGATTAATAGTTTCTTAGGAGTCTGGCAGGGGAATTTCTTGGGAAATGGGGAGCTAATAATAATTACGGGAGAGAAGAAAATATTCTACAATTGATTGTGGTGATGATTGTACAACTCTTTTTAATATGATTGAACTATTGTGTAATAGGTGATTTTTGTGTCAATAAAACAAAATAAAATTATCTCTGGGGCTTATCATAGCCCTTGGAAACCCTGAGGCTACTTG
>NW_022111365.1:9150072-9158397 GCF_000313985.2 Echinops telfairi
TAAATCTTTGGTTCTGATTTGGATAGTATGGCCATTTTTTTTGGAGTTTCTAATATCAGATTCATACAGAAGTTCTTTGTTTACATCACTAAATCTGGATGTTACAATTGATCATATTGCTATAATGTAAATAATTTATGCTGTAACATAATAAAGTTGCTAAGTTGGCAAACTGTGGCCGGTATCGTTATCTGTTCTGGAAAATCTATGGAGTGTCATTTCGGATTCTGGCTGCTGACTTCTAGGGGCTATTTCATGTCCTTTGTTGACGACACTGCACTTTTTCTCTTCCACCTCTGTCCCTTTGGTGATGGTTAATTTTTCTTACCTACTGTCAGAACTTAAGGCGTGGAGTTTGTGCCTTACAAGTAATTTAAGTATGTATTACATATTGGAGAATTATTACTTTTGAGAAATCAGTTTGCTTTAGTTACAAAATAATTAAGGACATCTGTAAAGATCAATTCTTTATAACCAGAAGACTTAACTTTATTTTTTTCTCTCTCTCTTAGATAGTGTGGAGAATGCCAAATGAGAGAATCCCCCACCCTAGTCAACCTCAGGACCAAGACTGTTTACAGAGTCAATATGTCAGTGATGATGAAGAGATGGTCATCAAGCAAGAAAATGGTGTGCCAGATACAGAGGTGGAGAAAAGCCTCACCTCTTGCTCCTCCAGTAATGGGCTGTCCACTTTGTCAGAAACATGTACGTTGGAACTTCCACGGAAAGGCATGCTCATTGGAAGTTCCAAAGACAGGATACAGATCGACAGGCGTCAGATCCAGGCAGTGGACCCAAGCGCTCAGGCCCTTGAACTGCAGGGTTTGGGTGTGGATGTCTATGATCAAGAAGTACTGGAGCAGGGTGTTCTTCAGCAGGTAGATTATGTTGTCCATGAAGCCAGCCGTGCAGCGCAGCTTGCTGATGCAGAGAAACAGTATTGGTCAGTCCTGGATGATCGAAAGTGAGTTTGTATACTGTATATAGCATCTCCGCTTTAGAGACTATGAGAAACTTAGAGTATAGAAACTTGGGAAGTTTGTACAATTTCTTATTTGGGTTGGTAGAAGTCAATAAAAGTAGTCATCAGCTTCAAATTTGAACATGACCTCTTTCTCACTGGAGCAACTATACATAGTATAGCTCAGTGTAGCTCATAAAAAGCCTGTTTCATCCATAATGCCTTAAAGAGAAGTGCTTTACTAACAGTACCCTACAACTTGCAGGTGTACAAAATAGTTCTCAAGAGAACTGCAGCTAAAGTTTTGTTGTTCACCACTTGAGATACCAGGAATACATCTACTGCCTTCAAATTATTCTTTGCCCTGTGCTTTTTTCCCCCTAGCCTTTTGTCCCTAAACTGAATGTTCAATCCTTTGGCAGTTCCTTATATTTGAATTTCTAGGAATAAAAATATATAGCTGGAAAAAAAGAACTTTCTCCTTCCCCTGTTTTTTTTCTAATTTTTAAACTAAAGATGAAGCTCTGTGGAGATAGTTGGAGGTTGAAATTATATCGTGATATAGACTGAAAATGAGTGAGCTCTGTTGAGCTTAACACATTGATGGGGATTGAGGAGAAGCTTTGAATCTAGCCTAAAGTAAGGCTTAGGAGACGCGAGAAGAGGACATGGAGGATTGAGTATGTGTCAGTTACCCACATTCCTCTCTCATTGAATAATTCCAGAGCCAGTCATTTGACGTGGTCCTTCCTGTTCCCCAATGTGTTCTCTTGGACTTCTGAGTAGCAGGTATCTTTGCATAGTGGTAGTGACCATCAGGTGGGTTTGCATGCCTGTATCATGCTCCTTTTTACAGATTTCTTAGATACAGTATGCTGTAGTCACAAGGCTGATAGTGTCAGACAGATGGTTACACAGTGTCTTTGACAGCCAGTGACTCCCATGGAAAACAAATTTCATTCTGAGATTCACAAAGGATACAAACAGAAAGTTGCATAAGTGTCAGGAAGATTGGGTTTGTATTTTGAAAATTAGAAACTAGAATTCTGTATTTATTTTAAGAGTACGGTTTCCCCCACTATACTGAAGTAGAGCATTCCTAAGAAACCATTTGTAAGATGAAATGGTGTAAAGCAATAAAGCAGTTGCATTAATTTACATAGGAGAAAGTATTGTGTTCCTTGACTCAAAATAACCATTCAAATCCCATGCCAAATAATATGCAAAACCTAAAACAACTGTGACATTCGTGGTTCACTGATAATACTTTAACGCTGTGGCAACTTGATGCTGAGGTGCTGAGTGTGGTTCCTGGGGAAGGAAGGAGTTTGGCAATACCACTCCCACTGCTTGACACGTGCACCACTACCTTAAAGGCAGCCTTACTGCAAAGCAAACAACACTAGTTTCATTTTTCACCTTTTTCTCATAAACGTGAAAATCTTCAGATTTCTTTTGGTTAATGCAAACAAGTGCTGTGAGTCATTCGTAAGAGTGACAAAGCGAACTTTTGAAAAACCTGTCCTCGTGTTGATTCCAGTTCCTCAGTGAACCTAAGACTAAATCTGCATGGGAGCAGTTAGCTTTATCTTTCTTCTGCAGAGCGGCTAGTGGGCTCAAAGTGTCAGCCTTGTGGCTGGTTAGCAGCCTAATGCTTACCTGAAAGTGCTAACAGGAAAGTGGGAGACACCTGTAATTTATTATTGACCCCCCCCCTTTTACCACAAAAATAGTGCTATGGTCAATAAATCTTCCATTTGTAGGAAATAAAATATCCCAGATAGCTAATTTGTTTAAACATTTGTAGGGCTTTCAAAACTTCATATGAAAGGACACTTTATTTTACATTGTTCTAGTACGGTCAGTAGCTAATAAATTAAGCACTTAAAAACGATTGAATCAGTTTACAAATGAGAGTGAGCTGTTTTAAGTCAGCCAGATGGAAGAAAAACACTAGACGTCAATCTTAAACCTGTGATGACTCTTCAAGTTATAGTTTAGCCAACAAGAATGTGCATTCTGGTTGAGTTTCTCTTATCTTTTAGTTAATTAAAAGAAAAAATTGTTTTTAGCATTTGCATTATACTACAAAATGTTTCGGTGGGAACTAGACAACTTCTCTTGTTTTTCAGGTCATGTACAGCTTCCCTCAAGCAAGTCAATAAAATTATTGAACAACTTAGCCCTCACGCTTCCACCAGCAGAGACATCAGCAGGAAACTAGATTCTGTAAAACGGCAGAAGTATAATAAGGTGATTCAAGTGAACTTATTTTGCATTAAAAAAAATCATCTTTTTGGTTCATTTAACTTAGTATTTTGAAAGTACTTATATGATGTGAAGCAAGTATTAATAATTACAATAGAGAAATGAGTTACTTTTTGTCCCCAATAGTTTTATTAGCATATAATTTACATATCACACAATTGAATAGTTCAATTGTTTAATCATATGAAGGGGGAATTGTGCAATCACCACCACATCTATCCTAGAGCATCTGCCCCCCCCCCCCGAATTGAATCACCCCCAAAATGAGCTGTGCATCAGCGATCAGCTCGTGTTCCCTCTCCCCGCCTGCGCTCATTATTTACTATTGAACTCCCTTCCCTCCCTATCTCCGTTTCCCGCCCCTACATTCCCTTTAACACCTTGTATCAGTTATTGTCATTATACATCCACTCTTGTGCTTCACAGCTGGGAAACTATTAATTAAGAAACTTTTAATCCAGTTACTGTTGTTACAGATTTACCTATTCTGGATTTTATATACTGGAAAACATCTACCCCCTCCCCCCCAATAAGGCAACAACAATAACAGTAAGAACTTCAATCAAAAGGAAAGCAGAAAATATTAAAAACTAAAATTTAAAATGAGTCAAAAGGGAGATCAGATAATAAGGTGTTAAATCTTAACTGTATCTGCAGTAATAAACTTTCCAGTTTACTCTGCATGATAGCAGGGCTATTCACATCACTGGTCTTTGGTCAGAGGAGATTCACTAGACTCTCTAGTGACTAGAGGCTTAATCCATGTGTATTTTCCCCTCACTTAAAAAATAAAATTTAACTGAAACAATTAAAAAATGGATAAAAATGGAGGACAAATTATATTACAGAAGTGTCCAAATTTGTGAGTTTGGAAGCCTATTTCAGGATTTATGTAATACTTAGGAAAATATTTTGGAATAGATAAAAATGACTAGTTTTGATCATTTCAGTTCTGCCATCTGAAATGACTAACATATTCTTTTTGCTTGTGTTTTATTCATTTTAGCAAGTGGAGTCCAGTCTTTTAATGCTTACGTTGTAGTAGTTGGAGTGTGTTTATAAACATGGTTCATGTTGCCCTCCTTCCACTTTCCACATATCAGTCCAGTCAACTCCACATTGCAGCCAAAGGTTAGAACTGATTCTGTTCCTTTCCTGATTCAAAGAGAAGACATCTGGCCTCCTGTAGGAACATGCAGAGACCCTCTCAAGCTTATGGTGGGCTAGGATTTTGAGGGGTAGAGAAGGCCAAATATGAGGCCACTCAGGTACTAGTCAGTGCTCATGGAAGCAGCAATCCAGAGAACAAACAATGCACTGAATTGGGTAAATCTGTACAAGACCCCTTTAGAGTATTGAAGAGTAAGGATGTCATTTTGAGGAGGGAAGTGAGCCTCACTCAAGCCTTGGTATATTCTAACAGCAACCATTAGCTTGCCCAGCCTTGCCAACCCCCTCACCCCCTTTGCTTCTCTCTAATGTTGGATATTATCTTCCTTATGTCCTATTAATTTTCCTTCCTTATCTTACCCTCCCACACTTGGTAAATTGAGTCTGTTTCTTTTGGTATAATAACCTTTCTTTATTTGTCTCTATGTGAGTGACTAACTTCGCTTAGCATAGAATCCTCCAAATCCACCCATGTCATTAGGTGTATCACAGTTTCATCATTATTCTTTAATGATGCATAGTTTTTAATTGTGTTTCTATGTCATAGTTTAACCTCTCTTCCGCTGATGGGCATTTTGGTTGTTTTCATCTTCTTGCTATTGTGTATGTGCTGTGATGAATATGGGTATGCTTATATCTACTTGGGGCTTGTGTTTGGTTTCTTTAGGGTATATACTGAGTGGCTACCACTTGTCTGTCAGTTTGCCATACTCTGGTGGCTTGTGTGTTGCTGTGGCGCTTTAAGCTGTGTCACTGGTATTTCAAATACCAGCTGGTCACCCAAAGTGGAAAGGTTTCAGCAGGTTGTGCTCATGCAGACCCTGTGCATGGACAAGAGACAGTTGTGCAAACAGTACAAGGGAATACTGCATGGTTTAAAATCAAGCAGTGTGTGTGTTAGGGTTGTATTGCTCACTATGCATGTTCAATCTGTATACTGAGTAAATAAGGAAGCTGGATTGTGTAAAGAAGAATACGGTATCAATTGGAGGAAGGCTTCTTAACAACGTATGCTGTGTAGATGACACACCTTGCTTGCTGAAAGTGAGGAGAATTTGAAGCACTTGCTGATGAAGATAAAGATTGTAACCTTCAGTATGGATTACAACTCCATGTAAAGAAAACCCAAATTCTTACAACTACACTAATAGGTAACATCATGATAAATGGAGAAAAGATTTTTTAAAAAAACCAACCCAAAACTGTTATGGGTGGTGATGGGGAGAATAAAGATTCCTGTGGTGGGGGAGGTGGAGGAAGGAGGGGATAAAGGGGAGCTGATATCAAGGAGTTCAAGAAGAAAGGAAATGTTTTGAAATGGATTGTGATATCAATTGTACAACACTGCTTGGTGTGATTGAACTATGGAATGTTATGAACTCTGTAAGAGCTCCCAGTAAAATGATTAAAATTTTAAAAAAAGATTAAATTTGTTAAGGATTTTGTCTTGCTTGGCTCCACAATCAGTACTCATGGAAGCAGCAGTTGAAATCAAATGACACATTTTATTGGATCAGTCTGTTGCAGAAGACATCTTTAAAGTGTTAAAAAGCAAGGATTGAGGACTAAGCTGCACCGGACTCTGGTATTTTCAGTTGCCTCATATGCATGTGAAAGTTGGACCCTGAATTCTAGGGGTAGTGGCTTATTTAATGTGGCTCTTCTAGCAAGTCTCTAACTTCCACAAAACGACCTTTCCCTGCATGAGTCCGGTAAGAAGGCAGGGCAAGATATGGCTAGGATTTACCTGTGAATAATTGTGAACAGTATTCCCTTGTGCCAGCTTGCTGTGCAAAAAAGAACCTTCCGAGAAGCAAGAGAAGGGCTTACATTTATGAGCAAGAACCAGGAGTGAAGCATGTCCTCTGAACCTGAGATCCCTGCACAGTAAACCTTCTGGATCCAGAGGACAGCTATACCATCAGGCCCAGCTGCAGGACCAGGAGCCAGACCATAGAACAGAGTGGTAGACTTCCCAATCCATGGAGCAAGTAAAGATAAGTGCCTTTGTAAAGGAGGTTGGTTTGTAGAGTGGAGTGCCTCTGGGCACTTAATGTGGGAGGTTGGACTTGCTGACCCAAGACAGTGGAGCTGAGTGGGCTGAGGAATACTGGAGTGGCATACTTCTGAGGTTAATACCTTGTGGTTGAGACCTCCAGCAGTGCGATATGCCCCTTTGGGCATTTGTTAGCAGACCTGAAACTTTATAATATGTCCTGGAAAACAAATACTCTGAGCATTTCTCACTAGCCTTGCAACTTGTTAACTTCTCTAATAACCCTTTAATCATGAA
The DNA here is from genome assembly GCF_000313985.2 of Echinops telfairi. Lineage (NCBI taxonomy): Eukaryota > Metazoa > Chordata > Mammalia > Afrosoricida > Tenrecidae > Echinops > Echinops telfairi. Next base: position 9,156,768 of record NW_022111365.1, read on the forward strand.
TCCTGTATGAGTTCTTTGTAGCCATAACAGTGGATATTAGAAACAAGAGAGATAGAGAAGTAGAGCATAGTAGAAACTAGAGAGGTAAAGCAGAACATTAATGAAAACAACACAGAATCAGGAAGACCAAAGAAGAATTGATGTGTTTGAATTGTGGTGCTGGTGAAGAATACGGAAAGTAGCATGGACTGCCAAAAGAACAAACAAATCTAATTTGTCTAGTTTCTACATCAAGTCCTTCTGGCATAGCCTTTGAAGGATGTTGTGCTCCTTGAAAGGACAGTCTAAAGTCATAGTAGCTTATAGTTCCTTACCCGGTTTTTCAGTTTTATTAGTCATCTTTTGCTTGTAATGCAGTTTCTAAAGATTTTAGAAATTTGTCCTTGTCAAATATATCATTGCCAAACATTTTTTCCTAGTTTGTGGATTCTCATTTACGCTTTTTTTCTTTTATTAAAAGATCATTTTATTGGAGTCATACATCAGTTGGATCAAGCAAATTTGTGCATATGTTGCCATCATTATTTTCTCAACATTTACTTTCTATTTGAGCCCTTGGTAACAGCTCCTCTTTTCCCCCTCCCTTTCTCCTCTCATTTACTCTTTGATGCATGTAAGTCTTATTTTTAGGAGGCCCTAGTCAGTTATTTTATCTTTTGCTGTGATATACTTTTCATTGTATTTGATAGTGTGTTTGTGCCTAGGGTTTTTAAGTTCCTGGTTTTTCATTGATGATCGTTAGTTCTAGGGGTTACATTTTGTTTTGTTTATGGAGTGAGGTATAGGTCCTGTTTCATTCTTCTGCAAATAGAAATCAAGTTTTGCAGGATCATTCGTTGAAGAGACTAGCTTATCACCATTTGATGTTTTTTGGCAATTTATCAAAGATCACTTTTCTGTAGGTGGACTTATTTGCATTCTCTATTCTGACCCATTTGTCTGTATATTTATTCTCTCATTATACCAACCTGTTTTGACTACCATGGCTGTGTAGTAGGTTTTGTGACCAGGAAAAAGGTGGATTCTTAAATTGTTGTTCTTTAGTAGTGCTTTGCTTATTCGGGGTCTCTTTTTAATGTAGTTACTGATTAGTTTTTCAGTCTCTTTAAAGAATGATACTGAAGTCAGGACTGAAATTGTATTACATTTATGTATTGCTTTGGGTGATATTGACATTTTCACAATGTTAAGTTTTCCTTTTTTTGAACAAGGGACATTCTTTGCACAGTGTTGTGTTTTCTGGTTAATTATATTTCTAGGTAGTTCATCTTTTGGATGGCTATGGAAAATGATATTTTCTTGATTTCCTTTTCAGAACTTAAAAATTTTTTCTCAACAGTTTTATTGGTCTATGATTTACATATTGTTCAATTCACTAGTTCATTCACATCAAGAATTGTATAATCATCACCACAATCAGTGTTAGAACATTTTCTTCTCTTGTACTCATTGTGATTAGCTCCCCATTTCCTCCCAATCTCCCCTGTCATATCTGGAAGGAATCATTAATCCAGTTACTGTCTCCATAGATTTACCTATCCTGGATTTCATATCCAGAAAACATTTTTAAAAACTAAAAACAAAAATCTAACAAATAAAACATGAAAACCTCAGTTGAAAAGAAAGCAGA
>NW_022111365.1:9159942-9161389 GCF_000313985.2 Echinops telfairi
TATACTGCATGCTGGCTGGCTTATCCCTTCCTTGTGACCCTTTTGTGAGGGGAGGTCCAATTGTCTTCAGATGGGCTTTGGGTCTCCATTCCAACCCCCCTCACTTGCATCAATCTGGTTGTTTGTTTTAGGTCTTCTGATGCCTGATAATCTGATCCCATCGATACCTCGTGATCACACTGGTTGGTGTGCTTCTTCCATGTGGGCTTTGTTGCTCCCTTGCTAGATGGCCACTTATTTAACTTAAAGCCTAAGACCCCAGTCACTATATCTTATAATAGCTGGGCACCATCAGCTTTCTTTGCCACATTAGCTTATGCACCCCTTTTGTCTTAAGCGGTCTTGTCAGAAAGGTGAGCATCACAGAATGCCAGGTTATTAGAAAAACTCTCGGTATTGCTTATCCCGATTAGCTTATGTAAATAAACACGGAAAAAAAGAAGAAAAACCTATGAATAGTTCCAGATCTATCTGCTGACCCTTATGAATGTTTTCTGATCGGGTCTGATACCAAGCCCTGCTTGGCAAGCCAGGCTGTGCCAAGCCCTGCCCCCCAGTCTGAAGTCTATTTTCATAATTCCTTGGGGACTTTGTTGCTTTGATCCCTTTGCTGCTCTATTGAGCTCCCTTTGTGTATGCCCTGGTTTTTTGGGGGGCCAGACTGGGCACAATTCCCACACTGTGACTTCTGTGCTGGCCCCTGAAGTACTGTGGGTCAGTAAGGGGACATTGTGTCTTGTGGTGGGGCCGACCCTATGGTTCTCTCTGTGCATTGACTGCTCCAAGTGGGAATGTTGTCCTTGAAGCTTGGTGGGGCCAGGATGCTGTCCACCTCCCCACCCCCCTCTACCCAATGTGGTCTGCGAAGTTTGCTCCTGTGTGGTCTGGGAAGACTTGCCATTTTCCCCGGGCTGTATCTTCAGTGCTGTCCTCTATAGTGTATTCTTTTGGGGAGGGGAGTTGATGTAGCTGGGATGGGGCCGGCCCAGACTCACAGACCTCTCTGTTAGTTCACTACTTCATGCCACTATGTTGTCCTCAAGGCTTGGCACACCAGGTTGAGGTCTGGTCCCTCTCCCTTTCCTGTGGAGCAGCGGTTCTCAACCTGTGGGACGTTCCCCCTTTGGGGGTCGAATGACCCTTTCACAGGGGTCGCCTAAGACCATTGGAAAACACATTTCCGATGGTTGGGGGTCACCACAACATGAGGAACTGTATTAAAGGGTCGCGGTATTGGGAAGGTTGAGAACTGCTGCTGTGGAGACATAAACCACTGCTGGAGAGACAGTACCCTCCCCGTGGTGGATTAGTGCCCTGTTCCCCCCAATGCCTTTGTCTTTCCCCCCTTTATTGTCGTCCCCTCCCCCTGCCTCCGCCCCTCTTTTCCCCTTCTTTATGTTGGCTTGGTTTGCTGTGTGCATCATTGGGCTTGGTCTGTCCCCTGTCT
>NW_022111365.1:9162343-9190807 GCF_000313985.2 Echinops telfairi
ATAAGTCTTATTTTTAGTAGGTGCCAATAATCTATTTTGGCCTCTGTGTCTGCTTTTTTGTTAGCGTATATACTCGAGTATAAGCTGACCCAAATATCAGCCGAGGCACCTAATTTTACCACAAAAACTGCATTAAAATGTGCTGAAAAACTTGGCTTATACTCGAGTATATACGGTATGTTTAGTTGTGTGTTTATGTCTGTGTTAGGGCATTTAAGTTTGTCCCTACTTTTTCCTAGTAGATTTTTATTGTTCTGCTATCTGATTGATTTTGTATATTGACCTTATAGCGTGATTTATTTCCAAGAAAATTTTTTGTTGATTTAGCGTTTCTATGCATAGGATCTTATCATGTACAAATAGAGCGTGTTTTACTTCTTTGCCTATTTGAATGCCTTTGATTTCTTTTTGTTGTTTAACAGCTCTAACTAAGACTTCCAGCACAGTTTTTAATACGAGTGGTGATAAAAGACATTCTTGTCTGTTTATGTTACAAGGGGATGCTTTCAGTTTCTCCCCATTGAGTGGGATTCTCACCATTGGTTTTGTATATATAGCCTTTATTATGTCAAGGATTTTCTCTTCTATTTCTATTTTCTTGAGAATTTTTATCGGGAATGATTGTTGAATTTTTCCAAATGCGTTTTCTGCATCAATTATAATCGAGTAGTTCTTTTCCTTTGTCTTATTTATGTGGTGGATTACATTGTTTTTCTGATGTTGGACCATCCTTACATACCTGGTATGAATCCCAATTAGTCATAATTAATTAAAAAAATATATTGTTTAATTCTATTGGCTAGGATTTTGTTGAACGTTTTTGTGTCTATGTTCTTAAGGGATATTGGTCTGTAGTATTCTATTCTGGTAATGTCTTTGCCTGGTTTGTGTATCAGGGAATAGCCTCTTCATAAAATGAGTTTGGGTTCCTCTTCTGAGGGACCAACTCGTGCCCCTCTCAGGAAAGTAGCAGCTTGGAATAGAATATGGCCTGCCCAAGATGGCCTTGGGTGAAAGGAATGCTCTTCTCCTTTTGCCCTCCTTTGGCAGCCTACATAGATTGAAAAAAAAAAGTTTGGGAGTTTTTACTCCTTTATTTTAGAATAGTTTCTTAGTTCTGCACCTTTTCTTTTGTTGGGAGTTTAAAATGACCCAGTGTATTTCTTTTACGGATGTTGAGATTTTTATATCAGTCTATGCTGATTTAGGTAGGTTGTGTGTTTCTAGATATTTGTCCATGTGGCAGTTACATGACCTGTCAACTTGCGAAGGGGTGGAGTCTAGCCTGCCTGTCAAGATGCAGCTTGATGACCTCATATGGAGGCGTGGAGGAGATAAATAGCTCACTGGAGGCCAGCCACTCTGCTTATCTTCCTGCTGACAAGCCACATGAAGACCTCTGATGGATCCAGAACCCTGCAGCTGGAGGAGCCATGTGGAGACCCACACTAGCACTGAGAATCTTCCACTGCCACTGTATCCACAAGACTTTCCACCCATTGGTCTGTGATTTTCCTGTGTTCGGCCTCATTGCGTGGCTGTGTGAGTCTAAAGAGGAATTTATGCACTAGTATTGACATATAGGGTAATATCGGACTCATGGACTTGATCTGGACTGGGCTGGGATGTTTTCTTAATGTATAATTGCTCTTTGATATAAAGTTCTCTCTTACATATGCAATGTCTATGAATTTGTTTCTCTAGTCAACCCGGACTAAAACAGTCCATTTCAAATTTATTGGAGTACAGCCCTTCATAGTATTGCATTACTTACTACTTTTCTCATTCAGTTGGTTTTGATGTGATGTTGCCCATTTTATGTCTTCTGATATTTGTAATTAGAAATAAATATTTCAGAATATATAATTACATATTTTTGTGATTAATCACAAAATTATGTTCAATTTGTAATAATATCTACATATCAAATATTTATATTATGATTCATAACAATAGCAAATTACAGTTATGAAGTAGTAACAAAAATAATTTTATGGTTGGGTGTCACCACAGCATGAGGAACTGTGTTAAAGGGTTGCAGCATTTTGGAAAGTTGAGAACCACTGGTCTAAGAGGTCAAGTTCATTAATTGTTTTATTTAGTTATTTTGTATCTTTATTGAATTTCTTTTTGGGTTGTTCTAGATTTATTTGAAAGTGGTGTATTGAAGTCTCCTGCTATTATCGTATTATTGTATTTGTCTCTCTTCACCTCTAAGAATTTGATTAAGGGGCAGTTCTACCTTGCCCAGGAGGGTCGCTGTAAGTCAGCATTGACTTGATGGCAGTGAAAGTGATGCTACAGGGGATGCCTGATAGTGTTCTCTAACACAAAATGACAGTGATATTTCTAAGGTGAACCAGAGACATATATAAATCATAGATGCAGAAATGGAATTTGTGTTTGCACTTAATTCTATCCTCAGTTGATGAACAAGTAGTCTTATGACTGGCCGTGCTTGATGCTCTCATGAAGAAATCACTGTAGATATAGGTGCTATACTAAAGTGTGGTGAAGAAACTAAATGGTGCCTGGCTATCAGAAAGAATCGCATCTTGGGTGTTAATGGCATTTTTTCAATTAACCAGCCATCAAAATGAAGCGTAAACTAAGTCCACATGAAAGAAGCACACCATCCTGTGTGACCCAAGGATTATAAATTATATAGTCCAGAGCTAATAAAGGAATGATAACAGAATTTAAACTGTGAACCACCTGGCTTGTAGAAGGCTATGGATTATATTGGAAACCCCAAATCTATTTGCAGGGTCCACACATGGATTAAACCTCATAAAAATAATAATAATTTATAGCTTATCAAGGGTCCATGAGGGTGGGTGCATGGGGGAGGGAGTAAAAAACAATGAGTTGATACCAAGGGCTCAAGTAGAAAAAAATTATTTTGAAAAGGACGAGGGCAACATATGTATGGATGTGCTTGTCACAATGGGTGAATGGATTGTTATAAGAGCTGTGAGAGCCCCAAAATATGATTAAAAAAAACTACTCCCCATCCCCCTAAAAAAATAACCAAGGTTTAGGGGAAAGGTAGATATATTTCTATGACTCTTATCTCTGACAAACATTTGGAAGAAAGAAAAAAAAATTAAAACTGTGAATTTCCTGATGCTAGACAAATCTCCTCAAATATTTTATTAATATTGGTTTCAAAGAATCAAGCTCTGTGATAAGGCCGGTTTTACAATGGTTAGAACACTTGATTGCTAATGAAAAGTGGTGGTTTGAACCTACCAGCCACTCCACAGGAGAAAGATGAGGCAGTCCGCTTCTGTAAACATTTACACTTTGGAAACCCTGGGGAACCATTCTACTCTGTCACTGGGAGTCAGAACCACCATTGTTTGTCAGTGTGGCATACTGTAGTGGCCTGTGTGTTGTGAAAGCTAATGTCACTGATATTTCAAATACCAGCAGGGCAGTGGTGGACTTCAAGTGACTTAGCAACTGGTTTGCTGCCCTAGTGACCATTTTAAGTATAAAAAATGGTATATCGAAATGTAGTTTATTCTTTCATACAGTTAATATTAAATAAGAACGACAAAGAAGTACACAAAACTAGATCATATTATGAGAGTTTTAAGATATTAATGAAAAATATTAAATGATACCTGACAAAAACCAATTTTTTATTTAAAAAAAAATCTATTTGCAGGGTCCACATCTGGATTAAGCCTCCCATGAATCCCCTTTGATCACATTCATATTTGAGGAATGTGAATAGTCTTATTGTTAAATAGAGAGCATTGTAAAGTTAATTATGGCAGACATAGTTCGGTTAAAATGTGATATTTTAACATTTGATTTCCCTTTTTAAAAAAACCTGTTTCTGGTTTGTTTGTTTTTTTAAGTGGAGGGTGAATACAATTGGTGTCCAATTTTGCCAGCACCATATATTAAAGAGACTGTTTGTATCCCCACTGAATGGACTTTGACTCCTTGTCAAATTGATCACCAAATCCATTCTGATTCATAACAACTGTACAGAGCAGAGTCAAACTGCTCCCTAGGGTTTCCCTGGCTTAACTCTTTACAGGACCAGACAACTGCATCTTTCTTATTTGGCACCATTGGTGAGTTTGAACAATTGACCTTATAATGAAGAACCTCAAGGTCAGTAGTTCAAAACCACCAGTGGCTCCAAAGGAAAAGATGAGATTTTTCTACTCCTGTAAATAGTTACACTTTCAAAAACCACAGGGGCAGTTTACACTGTGCTATAGGGTTGCCAGTCGGGCAGAATTAACTTGATGGTAGTGAGTGTTTTGAGTTTAGTCTCTTATAATAAAGCAGTGTTTTATAATTTTTTTTGCATTTTGTGTTTCCAGTTAAGTTAGTTCCTAGGTATTTTATAGATTTGGGAGTGATTGTAAATGGCATTGTCTTCTCGGTTGTATGTTTTCAGTGTAATTTTGTTAGTGTAGAAGAACCCAGTTGATTTTGTTTGTTGATCTTATACCCTGCCATGTTAAGTTCTGTTACTTTCACTGGTTTTCTTGTGGAATCTTTCTTGTGGAATCATCTATGACTGCAAATAGTTTTGCTTCTTCCTTTCTAATTTTGGTACTTCTTATTCCCCTTTCTTGTCTTAGTGCCCTGGCTAGAACTTTTTGAGTACAACGTTGAATAAGACTGTTAATAATGAGTATCCTTGTTTTTCCTCTTTCTCGACTGGTGGTTTTGTCGGGTAACCTTTGGACTGCTGACTCCAACACTAGCTGTTCAAACTCACCGCCACTCTTCGGGAGAAAAATGAAGCTGTCTGCTCCCAGAAAGCTTCGGAAACTATGTAGCATCCCTGTGTGTTGAAAACTCTCAATGGCAGTGGGCTGGTTGGTTTGTGTCTGCTTGTTTGAGCTGTTTTGCTTTCCCCCTTGGTTTTTAATGGCAGCTTTTCTGGGTAAAGAATTCTTCGTTGGCATTTTTCCTTTCAGTATTTTATGTATGTTACTCCATTGTCTTCTGGCTTCTAGAGTTGCTAAGGAGATGTCCACATTGATGCTTTTGAAAGTCTCTTGTATTTTATATTGTTTTTCTTCTGCTACTTTCAGAATATTCTTATCGATTTTCAAGAATTTTATTAGCATATGGCGCACACACTTTTTGTGTGTCTCTTCTAAGTGGAGTTTGTGTAACTTCTTGTATTTGCGAATGCTTTCTTCTCTGTTCAGAAGTGGGAAATTCTTTTTGATTATCTTTTGGGAAATAGTTTTTGTGCCTTTGTTGTCATTGTGCTCTGGAATTGCAGTAGTAATTCTAATGTTTGATTTCTTAATTGAATCCCATTTTTCCTTTTGAGATTTTTTTTTAAACTTTCTTTGTTCTTTTTTCTCTGGAGACTTGATCAATTCAGTTATTTTGTCTTATAGTTCACTTATTCTGTCTTCTGTTTTTATTGTTGAAAACTTCCCTTGATTGTCTAAGTCAGCTGTGTGAGTCTTCAGTTCCTGTAGTTGTCTTTGTCTTTTTGGTGTTTTCATTTTCCATGTTGACTCTGGTTTTGTTCTTCCATTTGCTTCTTGCTCTTCGTTAGTTTGTTTTCAGTGTGCTTTTTGTTTTCTTTAAGCTTACTTAGCAGTGTATTCTGGAATGATCAATTCTTTTTTTTAATTAAAAGATCATTTTATTAGGGGTTCTTACAACAATCCATACATCAATTGTATCAAGCATATTAGTACATAGGTTGCCATCATTATTTTCTAAACATTTACTTTCTATTGAACCCTTAGTATCAGCTCCCCCCCCCACATGACCTCTTGATAAATTATGAATGATTATTATTTTCTTATCTTATAGTGACCGCTGTCTCCCTTCCCCCATGATATCTGTTGTTCATCCCCCAGGGGTGGAGGTGAAAGGGGTGGTGGTGGTTATGTGTTGATCGCAATGTTGCCCTCTTCCTTATCAATATTCCCATTCCTGTTCCTGGGTTCCATGTGTCATGAGCTCTTATCTCTTATCTGTACCTGTGTACATGCTCCAGTATAGCCCGCAGTGAAAGGCAGGATTAGGGGCATGATAGTGGGGGTGTGGTGGTGAGGAAACCTCAAGGACCCAGAGGAATATTGTGAGTTTTGTTGGTGCTATACTGTGCTCTGGTTGACTCATCCCTTCCTTGTGACCCTTCTGTGAGGGGATGTCCCATTGTCTACAGATGGATTTTGGGTCTCTGCTCTGACCCTCCTTGTTCTCAACAATATATTTTTTACATTTGTTTGGGGTCTTCTGATGCCTGTTACCCGATCCCATCGACACCTCGTGATCACACAGGCTGGTGTGCTTCTTCCATGTGGGCTTGTTGCTTCTCTGCTAGATGGCCACTTGTTTAACTTCAAGCCTTTAAGACCCGAATGCTCTATCTTTTGATAGCCGGGCACCCTCCGCTTATGATCAAGTCTTTAAATTATTGTGTTTTCCTTAGTTCATGTTTTGTTTTTGACTGGCCCTCCTGCTCTTGATTTTCATTTTACTATTATTTGTAAAACTATTTTTGTTTAAATTTTATGTATGTTCTGTTTTTTTCTGGCAACCATCTTGACTGGATGCTCTAGGGGCACAGTGGCCAAGTGTCCATTGTCAACCAAAAAGCTGGGGTACTTATTCACCACCCCAAGGGTAAAGTTAGACAAGACAAGCTTCCTCTGCCAAGATGTACAATCCCAAAACACATGGGGCAGCTCTTCTTAGCCCCATAGGGTTGCTCTCACTGCCATCTAGTTGATTACAGTGCTTGGTGACTTTATAGGGCAGAGTAGAACTGCTCCTGTGGGTTTCCATGACAGTCACTTTTTACAGGAATAGAATGTCTTATCTTTCTCCTGAGAGAGGCTGGTGATTTCAAACTGCCAACCTTGTGGTTAGCAGCCTTATGTGTAACCCACTACTGCAACAGGATTCATACTAGTTTGCTATGAGTCAAGATTTACCCAGTGGCAGGGATTGGCATCTTTTGAGAATTGCTACAGGGAATTCTTATCCTTTGGACTTTTTTCACTGTTGATTTAGGAGTTATGGATGCGTTATCTTTGGAATTCAGTATGCATGTGTAGGGGAGCGGTTTAACTGGTCACAAGCACTGACATAATTGATGGGGCTCAACTTTGCTGTGGTGAATGAGGCTGACTCTGTTCTTGCCCTCATGGATGCTCCTGCATAGGCTCACCTCATGGTATCCTGCTGTAAGAAGTTTCCATTTATGCTGACCTGTCAAGCTGAAGTACTCCTTTTGTCCTGCTGTGCTTGCTCTTCCTCCCACTCCCGTGCTTGCCTGTTTTGGGCTGCAGTGAGATTCAACAGCACTTTTACGCAGTGCTGCTGTTTCCCTTTGCCCCTTTCTAGTTGTGTGGCCTGTGAACTTCCACAACCAGTTAATATTCCTTTAAACAAATTGGGCTACAACTTCCTCAGATTACCACCTTTTCTGTGCTCCCTGTTTGGGGTGTTACTTAGCCAGAATGGCTGCAATGAGTGAGCACTCTTGATGTCAGTGTGTTGGTTCTCCTAGTTTCTGTGCCATCCCTGCTTCTCTTAGCTGCCATCCAGAAAGTTCTGTGATCTCAGTCTGGGCTTGCAGTTATTCATTGTTCAGTAAGTAGGTAGTTGGAGGAGAAGACAGGAGCTTCCATTCACACTTCCATCTTGCTCTGCCTCTTATTTTACTCCAAAGCAAGCTCACTGCTACCAAGTTGGTTTTAACTCATAACAATTCTGAGACTGAATCTTTACCAGCATAGACAGCTTCACCTGTTTCTCTCAGAGTGGCTGGTGGTTTGAAGTCCCGACTGTTGATGGAAGTCTTCACGTTTTTAACTGTTCCTTTTATTTAGTAATTATTTCATTGCTGTTGTCTCTATTTGGTTTTTGCCGTTTAAGGAACAACAACTAAAGAAGATCACAGCAAAACAAAAACATCTTGAAACCACCCTTGGAAGAGCAGAGGTAAAAGTTGAAATAGATTCTGTCAGCGTGGAGGAAGATGCAGGTAAGGAATCTTTGACCCATTTTACTGTGCTCTTGAATTGATGCCTCTCCTGAGTGGAGAGGATTTTGTTCAGCCTTTGCTGGATTGTGAGGAAAATGCATCTCTTGGCCTTTACTGTCAAAACGGAAATTTCATCCTCCACACCTGCAAAAACAAATCTGTTCAGTCATATGAGGTTTTTAGAGAACAAAAGTAAAAAATTTTACTTAACTCATTAGAGGTTTCTGTTGTAAACTTTGTTTTATACTTAATAAATTGGAAATTTAGTATGTTTTATGTAGTTAATTTGGTAAGAAAACTAACATCTTGATTGAATTATGTACGTCTTCATTATATTGCAAGCTCAGCATCATCAATTAGCTTCCATATAATTGTTTTTATATATCTTTATAAAACATTTTACAGGCTTTTCAAGCATCAATTTTTTAAAATGCCATCTTTATATGAAAATAATAATCTATAACTTATCAAGGGTTCATGAGGGAGGGCGAAAAATGAGCTGATATCAAGGGCTCAAGTAGAAAGAAAATGCTTTGAAAATGATGATGGCAGCATACGTGCAAATGTGCTTGACACATGGATGTATAGATTGTGATGAGAGATGTAAGAGCCCCCAATAAAAGTACTTAATAAAAAGAAATGCCATCTTTATTTGGGCTACACGGGGCCATGCAGTCTTCCTTGAATGGTCATTTTTTGGAAAACCTTTTAGGAAACTATGTGGCTGTGGAGCTAAATGACTGTTGTCATTTCCTATGTGTAGACAGAGAGAACAGAGATTATTTACAGCTACTCAGTCATTTGCTGCTTGAAATTCAAGCCTTCTTGGTATTTCAGATCTTCAAGCAAATATCTTCTACTAGCTCCATAAGTTTGCTATCGTAAGATGATAGAATTTTTAAGAATTTGTTGAGGCAATAGAAAAAAGATTAGATGTGCTTTTAATGTTCAGTCTAAGAATTGGCTAGGCCTACCGCTAGTGCTTTCTGCTGCTTGGCTCCATTTTCCTTATTGGAGACAGTTTTTGTTTTCTGTTGTTCACCTGTGTTACAACTTTAGTCAGTCTTTGCCTAGAGTCGGTAGTCAGTTCTCCAGATCCAGACTCTCCCTGTCGCCTGTGCAGCCTGACACTTCCCGTGTCTCTCTCTCTGGGTTTTCTGACTACTTCGGTTCAATTATTTTTGGTCAGCTCTTCCGGCCATATTTTAAATGTTTATGTCTGTGGGGATTTTTTGATTCTCTCCCTGAATAATCCCATCTACTTATCATGGGCGATTATAGCCACCAATGTAATACCAAACAAACCAACTGCCACCCAGTTGGGTTCTACTCAGAGAGACCCTACACAGGGTTTCCAAGGCAGTGACTCATTATGGGAGCAGACCACCTCTTCTTTCCCCCATGCAGTGGCTTGCAGGGTTGAACTGCCCACCTTATAATTAACAGTTCACCACTTACCCTATAGCGCCACCAGAATTACAGTACCTAACAAGCCTGTAGATTTCTGACCATGACCTTTGTTCTTAACTCCTGGTTCCTAATGTACCTGTCTATCTAGGCATTTGCAAACCCTTCAAACTCTTGGCTTCTCTTGCCACCTTTCTTCCAATGCTTTTTCCCTTCATTGGTACTCTGAACCCCATCTGAGATAGTTATAGAACATAGTGTTTAAGAATCCCGACTTGTGCACTCAGCTCTACTTTCCCTAGGTGTGGACTTTGGCTATGAACCATAACCTCCATCATTCTGTTTTGTGCCCATGAAATAGGCATAACAGCAGCTGACCTTTCACTTTCTGCTCACTTGTTTCCCTGAGCTTTCTTTTTCCCTCATTCTCTACATGGTGAGCCATTCCATGAGATTGTTGTGAAGATTATCAGCAGGGAATTCTTTCCTAGTGTTAGATCCAATGAGGATAAATGGAAGAAGAAAAAACAAAGAAACTGTGAAAATTGACTTTGACCTCTTTCACCCCGGATGAGAAAGGTCTGAGATGAGGCAAGTGTGCTTATTGTCGAACATTTCACTGGATGTTCTTAACCAGTTAAGTATTGGAAGAAAAAAGCATAAAGATTCAGAAAATCAATATTTACAGATTATATTATTATTATGTAGAGGAGTCAATGAATATTCTTCCATTGGTAGTATTATTTGATTGTAACATAAGGTCAGTATATACAAATCAGTTGTATTTCCATATAACTAAAATAAAATTTTAATTTAATAAAGATGCCAATGCCAGCAAAATTTTAACACCTAAGAGAGATGTTAAGAAAAGAAAGAAATCTTAACAACAACAACAAAGTAATTTTATGTAATATTTCTACATTAAAGGCTATGAAATAGCACCAAGAAATTAAAGAAGACCTAAATAAATGGAGAGAAACATTATGATCATGGATTAGAAGATTCAGTATAGTAAAGATGTCAGTTCTGATGCCAATCTGTCATTTCATTGCAACTTCAATAAAAATTTTTGGGTTTTGGAAGGGACTAGGTTGAGCTGTGATATTTGCAAGCAGATTCTAAAATTTACATGGGAATGCATTGAGCCAAGAATAACCAATGCAGTCCTAAAGAACAAGATGTTAAAACTCATTATTAAGCTGTAGTAAATTAGGATCATGTAGTTTGGGCACAAGGATAGATCAATGGGGCAGAATAGAGAGCCCAGCAGAGAGCCACCCATATATGAGCATTTGATTTATGGCAAGAGGCAGGCCAGTGAATTGAAGGAGAATAGTGTTTTTAATAAGTGGTGTTAGTTTAAACTGTATGAGAATAATGGATTTAGACTCCTTGCACCATATAAAAAAATAAATTCTAAATGAATTGTATTTCCAAGAGTGAATAGTAAAGCAAAGCTTTTGAAATATGACATAAAAACACTTTTATGATCTTGGGCTAGGGAAAGACTTCGTAAACAGGATACAAAAATGCTCACTATAAAGGAATAAACCTATTAAATGGACTACATAAGACTAAGAATGTTGGTGTCAAAAGATAGTGTTAAGAGAGTGAAAAGGCAGGCTGTGGTTTGGGAGAAAATACTTGTAGTATATGTATAAATCAGAACACTTGTATCTAGTATGGGTTAAAAACTCCTAGAAATCATTTTTTATAAGAAGACAGACAAAGAGAAAAGTAGATACAATACTGAAATCTTTTCTTAATGAAAAAAAAAAAAAATCCCAAAGATTGTGAAACCTACTGGTTTACCAGCATTCAAGGCATTTACGTTCATTAGTCTTCAGAGAAGTGCAGCTTAAAGCCACAGTGTGATACCACTGTGCATACACCAGAAGAGCACGAATGATGTGAAAACTACGTGGAATACTTAGAACTCTTACACGCTGATGCAACTGCAAATTAATAAGCCGCTTTAGAAAACGATTTGCAGTGTATGTTACACTAAAGGTTAACCAGCTCAAATAATGGTATCCATATATTCTCACAGTATGTTCATAGGAACACTATTCTCAGTAGCTAAAACCTGCAAATTATCCAAGTGCCTATCAATAGTAGAGTGGGAAAATGGAGGTACATTCACATAATAGAATACTAACAGTGAGAAGAAATGAACTACAATTACATTCAACAAGTGAAAATTTCAAAAGCTTCTGCCAAAGAAGCTAAACACGAAGTGTACAGATATTTCCATTTCTAAAACTTAGATTTCTTGGGCAGCGTAGTCATGACTTAGGGGTGAGCTTATAAATGGAAGGGGACACCAAAGGCACCTGGACATGCTAGTGATGTCTGTTTCTTGATTTGAGTGCTGGTATATGGGTATGTTTTCTCTGATGGCTCATTAGCTGTACATTTATGACTTGTGCACTTTAATGGATTCATGAAAATCTAGCTGGAGCATTATTAGTGTAAAAGAATCTGAGATTTTAGAATATGGATTCTTTCTGATTAAGCTATTACTTCCTTTGGTATTTTTGTGGTATGGTAAAGTAATTTTGCCAGAGAGTAATCCCCACTAATGAAACTGATAGTGCTTCAGGGTTTGTACTTATTATGGCATAACTTCCCTATTCGTCTACTACAGTAAGGCCTATTAGGCTTTTCTTCAATGATGGAAATGCTATATATTGGTGTTCTATAGCTGCAGTATGACTGTTAGCCACATGTAGCCATTAAGGACCTGAAATGTAGGCAATAAAAATGTGGAACTGAATTTTAAATTTGAGTTTATATAGTTACATGTACCGCTAACTCTCATATTGAGAGTTAATGTTTATATTTCCTACTTAGGTGCATGCTGATTCTCTAGGTGTCTGTTTACTTTCACCTCTTTAATTCAGGCCCATTTGAATGCTAGTATTTGCAATGATGTGACAATTTGGGAGAGTGTTTCTGCATAGTCTATTCTTCCTTGATAAAGAAGACATCACTAAATAAGTCTGTCTTTGGATGCACAGGAGAGGATATTTATAATGGTGTATCTTGCTGAAAGGGTATTGAAAAATCAGTTTAAACAGGACTATTTTGAATATAACACAATCTATCCTGTAATAAATTGCACTCCATTTTCCATATCTATTATGTTCTTGTACATTAATGATTTAAAGGAAAAATCTTATGTGTGCTAAGCAATGAACTGCTAACCACACCATCAGCAGTTCAAACCCACCAGCTGCTTTTCAAGAGGAAGATAAGGTTGCTAAAGATTTACAGTCTCAGAAACCCTATATAGAGTTGCTATGAGTTGTAATTGACTCCATGGCAGTGGGTTTGTTTTAGTTTTTTTTTAATATATATATATATTGAAAGGAGCCCTTCTGGTGCAGTGGTTAAGTGCTCACTGCTGTCTTGAAGATGTGGTCAGACTCACTCCTCACTGTAGAAGAAAGATCTCCAGTCTGCTTTGTAAAGATTTAAAGCCTTGAAAACCCTACGGGCAGTTCTGCTTTGTCCATAGTGATGCTTTAAGTTGGAATTGATGCTGTAGCAATGGGTTTAATATGTACTGAATAACCGACTCTGCCCATGTGTTGTTGGTTTTGCAGAGCCAGGACCATCCTGCCTGGGGAGCATGCTTATGCCTGCTCAGGAGACTGCCTGGGAGGAGCTCATCCGCACGGGCCAGATGACACCTTTTGGTACCCATATCCCTCAGAAGTTGGAGAAGAAACCTAGGAAACTAATGCTCAATGAAGTATCAGGCTTTGAAAAGTATTTGGCAGATCAAGCAAAACTGTCTTTTGAAAGAAAGAAGCAGGTTTGTAATAAAAGAACAAGGAGAAAAGCTCAAGTCTCAGCTGCTTCTGAGTTGAATCTAACACTAAATGAAAATAAACAAAACCAGAGAAGAAAAATTCTCTCAAAAACAGATAAGTGTTTAAAAAGGCATATCAAGAAACTTCAGAAGAGGGCTCTTCAGTTCCAAGGGAAAGTAGGGTTGCTAAAGGGGAAAAAACCACTAGAAGCAGATAAGAAAGGGGAAGAAGGAGCCTTCCAGAGTGATGAGTCTGATTACATACCCAAGGAAGAGGAGATGGAAGAAATGGCTGAGTCCGACCTGTCTGAAAGTGTTGATTATGAATTGAAACCTCTGCGCAGGCGTCAGAAACAGCAGAAAAAAGTCACAGCGCAGGAGATTGATGAACAATTTTCCCCAAGTTCTGAAGAAGAAATTGAAGCGGCAGAAGGACGTGGGGGAGGTCGTAAAACAGTGAGATGCCGAGATGATGGAGATGAAGATTATTTTAAGCAGCGCTTAAGGTCAGTCAGCAAAGATAGATGGAAGTACTTGTTTTGTCTCAGGCAGCAGACTTAAGAATACATAAAAATTGTAGATATAGTTTATTAGCCTCCTGTTGTCCAGGATTTTCTGTAGCCTTAGCCAGCTGGAACCAGCAGAGACCCTGAGTCCTCTGACCCAAACCTAATGTTTATACTTCTAAGTCTTCATTCACATTTGGAGTGGGGTGGTGGTGGCAAAGCTTAGGGAAGAAAAGCTTAGTAGAAAGGCTGGAGTAGAGGCCTGAATGAGGCTTGAGCTGACTGACTCTGACATTGAGAATGGTCGCCCCGAACAGTGCTCAGGGAAACAAAACAGTTGGCTTTCTTTCAAAGTAGCAAAGTCTATTGTTTTTGAGAACATTCTTTCAAAAAGCTAAAATTTATTTCAGATTTAGTATATGGAAGAAAAGCGTGCTTTCTTTAAGTTCTTCTTTGTTTTGATAAAGTAGTTATCTACAGAATCATAAACCACTGCCATGCCAAAACTGTACTTAAGGAATATAGTATGCACTTCCTTCTCATTGCACTTATGGGTAAAATGTCAACTTCCTTTTTTACTGTATTTCTACTGTACAGTGTATGCTTCCTTTTAACTCTTAATTTTATACCAGAGATTGACCCTGCTTTTATGTCATTGACTTTGTCAGCATACAATAAAGGTAATGTATAAGAAAAGATAAATGTATATCAGAAATCAGTGCTATGTATTACTATGTACTTTGTGAGCCATAAAAATGTGGCTTAACGGTTTCTCAAGTGGTTCTGTTGAATGGCACACAGGCCATATACATTCACTTACTATGTTAGACAGGGTTCTCTAGAGTGATAAAACCAAATTGCTGATAATTAAATATATTTATTTATAAAGATAATTAGATATATAACAAGAAATGAACTGTTAAATCATATACAGATAAATATATAATACAAGAAATGAACGGTTAAATTATAAAGCACTACAAATGGCTCAGTGCAACTAACTCCCATGAGAGAGTTGTGAGAGACTAGCAGTCCTTCAAGTCTAGTCTGCTGCCAGATCTCCCTCTATTTATAGAGAGGCGCTATCTCAGCACAGAAGCCAATCACAAGGCAGATCACCACCTGTCAACTAACCACCAGTCCCAACTGCTAGTCCCCAGTTCCAGAGATGTCTTAAAGGGACTTCAACTTACAGCGACACAGTCCACAGGCTAGGCATCCCACAGGTAGTGTAGCCTATAAATTGAGGCACAGAACAAGCAAGGCAGCCAGCCGCACACTGGTCCGATGATCAAAGAGCAAGAGACAAGAAAGGTGAGGCTCACCGAGCCATTTATCTCTCCGCCCTTCAGTTAATCCTACTTGTGTTTATCGGCCAGGTGGCACAATAAACTATCTCACTTACTAAGCAATTTAGAGTGAAAAAAATAATCTGTCTAGCTTTAGTAACAGATTATTCTTTTATGTTTGTTCCTAGGGATGGCTTTTTCATAATCCTAAATATTTTTTCCCTATTTCTCAATTTGGGGAATTGAGGGGGGAGACCTAGTTTATAGTGTTTATCGTAGCTTTCTACCAGCTTCAGTATATGAAGATTTACCTCATCTTATCCTTCAGTTCTTTGGAACTGCTGATATTCTCTGCCCATTTTGCCACACACATTCTATAACATTTTAAAAGTAGATGCAGCCTGTTGTTGTTGTTAGGAGCCATGGAGTCAGTCAGACCCATAGCGACCCTAGGCATAACAGAAGGAAATACTGCCCAGCCCTGCGCCATCCTCACTTGTTTCTGTGCTTGACCCCATTGTTGCAGTCACTGTGTCAACCCATCTGGTTGAGGGGCTTCCCCTTTTCCCTGCTCCTGTGTTTTACCAAGCATGACGTCTGTCTCCAGGGACAGCAAGTGCAAAGTATGTACAATGAACTCTCAACATCCTTGCCTCTAAGGAGCATTCTGTCCATTCTTCTTCAAGATAGCTTGGTCTGTCCTTGTAGCAGTTCATGGTACTTTCAGTATTCTTTTCCAGCACAACAAATCAAATTAATTATTCTTCATTCAGCTTTAGTCAGTGTCCAACTTTCACATGCCTATGAGGCAATTGGAAATACTGTGGGTTCGGTCAGGCGCACCTTAGTCCTCAAAGTAACATCCTTGCTTGATCCCCAAAGAGATCTTGTATAGCCGATTTACCCAGTGCACTGCATTGTCTTTTCATCTCCTAACTGCTGCTTCCATGAGCATTGATTATGGATCTAAGCAAGACAAACTCCTTGACTTCAGTCTTTTCTCCATTTATGATGTTACCTGTAGGTCCAGTTGTGAGCACTTTGATCTTCTTTATATTGAGTCATAATCTATACTGATGACTGAAATCCTTGATCTTCATCAGCAAGTTCTTCAAGTGCAGCATAGTTCTTTAAAAAAATAGTTCATAGATCTAACGAACTGACCCATGCTCAGTTCTCTAGAGGGGTTGCATTCACATTCTAGTGCTACCTTATGTAGAAAAATAAAGTTGAAGAGTCACTTAAATTTGTCATTTCTCATAGTTGCCTTGAAGTTATTTTGCACATTAATATTGATAAAATTGAGGAGTATGGCACAAATACTCCTGTGTCTTTTTCTTAATTACTTTAGAAAATTAATAAGCATTCATCTCAAATTATCGATTTGAAATGGGACAATATACTCTTTAATTGAATTGGCTCAATATTAAATATAGTTTAACTATATCAGTATTTTGATGAAGAGCAATTTATTTTGATGGCATTTTAAATAAGGGTTTAGTTTAAATGCATGACAATAGTTTTTCTCAATAATGTTAAGATTCTAAAATGGTTTTTATTCCTATTATAAGCCTTTTTTTTTTTTTTTTGGCTAATGTTACAGTAAAACTTCAAATTTCAGAAACAAAAATAGTTCTAATTGCCACCAAAATACTATAACTCTGAAAATTTGCTAGCTTGGTCTTGAAGTCTTCTAAATTGCAGTTATCCACACTGTATTCTTGTATGAAATCTCCTTGACTCTTTGGAAATGGGCTCACTAAAAGAAAAATTAAAAAGGCGAGGACTGAGAAGCATATTCAGAACATTTTAGAACTGCTCACCACTTTTCTTGATATTTTGTTACTTATTAATTTTCTCTATACAGAGAGTTCACAGTTATAAACATCCTGCTTAAATATAACCCGTGACAAACCAACCCCAGTAAAGCCTATTATGTTGAAAACTACAGGTGTGCACAATGGTCCTTAGTCGCAAGCACATGCTCCTTTTTGACACATATCAAAGTGTCACAAACATTGTTACTATTATTATTACTGTATTATTCGGTTTAACATATGTTAGTGTATCTGGAGGTGTTTTTTAATGTTTCTCATGCATAGAGAGAAGTACATTACGTGCTAAGGTAAATAACTGACTGAAGGACATTAGCTAGAACAGCACCCAACTGTTCTAACATCAGTACAAACATGACTTAAAGACAGACAAAAGAATGGAACTCATTCAAATCTGGGAACTTTCTGTAGACTTACTGAAATTATACCGTTCCCATGAATGAAGAAAAAGATTACTTCTTAGGATTGGACTGATGATCTGAATTATGCTGTATATCTTACATTAAAAATGAGGTTTTCTTGGTGATTAGACTATAGAAGTATATATATCCAGACTAGGCACATTATATTGAATGTGAACTCTTAGAAGTGAGTACAAATGATTCTGAGACAGCTCAGATTCATATTTTCTTAATGTTAGATCCATAGGTCTTTAATTAGCTCTCGGTTATTACATCTTTGTTTTAGCTCACTTTCAGTGGCAATTTTATATCAAACCTTTCCTACAGATGAACTTTGTCTGGCACTGGGCAATAATAGCAGTGATTCTGCTGTCTCCAGTTAGCCTAAAAACCTAGAATAATCTTTAACCCTTCATCATTTTTAAACTTCTTATGCATTTTTTAGAAGTTTTGCAAGATCAGCTACCTGAATTTAGAGACCACCTTAAGACTAGAGTTGACATATCGAACACTACTGACTGAAGACCAGATGAGTTGTGTGATGAATTCAAGCTCATCATGCGTAAAGGAAGCAAAAGGACATCGAAAAGACAGGGTAGAAAGAAAAGACCAAAGTGGATGTCAGAAGGAACTCTGACACTTGTTCATGGAGGTAGAGAAGTTAAAGCTACTGGAAGAAATTATAAACTCAAAGAACTCAACAGAAAATTCAAAGTATTATTACCTGAAATGTACAAAAACCTGAAGTTATAGTCAAAAGGAAAGAAGATGGTCAGCATATCTCAAACAAAATTAACCCTCACCTTTCAATATTGAAGGATTCTATGGGCAAAATATTGAACAATAAAGAAAAGCATCAAAAAGAGGATGGAAGGAATACAGAGTAACCAAGAAGAATTGGTGGCCATTGAACCATTTTAAGAGGTCAAGAACTGAAGATAATTGAAAGAAAAAGTTGCACTGAAAGCATTGGTGAAAAACAAGTCTCACCGAATTGACAGAATCCCCATGAAAATGTCCCAACAGTTTGATGCAGTGCTGGAGGCACTTACTTGTCAACAAAACAAGTTGGAAGATAGCTACCTGCCCAACTGATGGGCCGAAATCCGCATCTGTGCCCATTCCAAAGGAAGATGCCTCAAAAGAAATAGGAAATTCTTAAATGACTTGATCACACCTAGCAACTTATTCCCATTCCGAAAACCTCTTAAGCATCTAGAATCGTTGGTGAAGGTACCACTGTTTGAGGATTACCATGCTTTTTTGTCTGCTCTAGCCCACAGTCAAGTTTGATGTTACTGCCGGAGTTAATTCCCACCCCCACCCACTAGAGAGTTCAGGAAAGTCACTTCAGTAGGTGGTGCTTGATCTCAAACTTTCTGGGACATTGGATTAGTGAGATCACAGCAATTTGATTTGTGTATGAAAATATGACAATATTAAGATTTTAAAACTACCTAGTCTTCTGTTGTTTGTTTTTTATTTTTCTATATTTCATTTAACTTTTTGATTCTGTGCTTACATATCTGTGTTCATTGCTTTAATAATAAACTGAACACACTTTGTCACAATTCTTAAAACTTAAATTCTCACAACCATTTAGATAAATATTATTTTGTGAGATAATATCTCAATTGTATGAGGTTCAGAGAAGCTAATGACCTTGCCTACTTTTCTCGCTCTTAGAAGGATTTGAAGCCAAAATTGTTGAATTTGGTGGGATAGCTATTATCTAGATCTGACCACAAGGTGGTGCCAAAAGTCAGCACATGGCCATCGCCATCTCCACCTCCATGGGTGGGAAACCAACCCCAAATCCTAACCCAGAGATTTGGGAGTTGTTTGAGAGTTAGTCTCGGAAGCCCACTGGGACAGTTCTATCCTGCTCTTTAGAGTCACTGTGAGTTGGCATTAGCTTGATCAGCGTTAAGTTTTGTTTGTTTGTTGTTATTAGGGGTCTAGGAGACCTGACAAGTATGGTGAGAATGAGGATAGAATTTGCCTCATGCTCATGTGTCATTTGGGCCTGTTGTACCTAGATTTTAATACATTATTTTTATCCTAAACATTTTCCTTATCTATATTGTACATTTACTTTGGACTGAGGGAAATCTCCACATGATATAAATATTACAAAGTATTTTCTAATAGTTGCAAGGCTTAATCCTTTGGGCAAATCAGTCATCAGGGCCCTCCCACTTGAGCTCTGTGGCTTCTGTGGCAAGGTGAGCTGGATCCTGTGGTTGTGGGTTCGGTGTCGCATATGCGGGATTCTGGGAAGAGAAGGCTGTGAGAAGTCATGTCAAGTAGGGGAAATGTTAAAAGTCTAGTAGATTTGGAAATTTGGAGCTAAATTGTCTCAATTTCATAGATTTTATGAAGTCTCTTTCTCCTCTTTGTCTAGAGCTGAGGCCTGGCCCTATCTGCACTGGTGGTGTTCCGGCTATTCCTCATTGTGTTCTTATTTCAGTTGGTGGTGACTCAGGACATTGAGGTTATAATTTGGCAAAGGTTATAATTTGAGAAATGCCAAATTACATTGTAGAGCTTGATTTGTGGTACTCTTTTATATTCAAACACCGCTCTCTCTGAACATCTGAACTTTTTATTAAGTATAAGCCTAAATTTGTTCTAGAAATTTTAATACAATGATTTGAAAACCTCATTCTACTTCTAGCTCTGCACACACCTTCTTCTCTCAACTCCTTTGCATACTTGTCAGCATCAGTCTTCATTTACTCCAGAAGTCCTGGGCCCTAGCTCAAGGGTGCTTCATCTGTTAGTATGTGCCAATTAAGCTCATCCAGATAGACCATAAAAAGGCAGATAAGAAAAGCAAAAACACTGAGTATCTCAATTTAGCAAATTGGACTGATCTGTAAGGGATTTCTGATTGTCTAGAAGAGAAAAACCTATTGCACTACAGAATTGCAAATTATATCAAATACCCAGCTTGGTGCTTGAATGTGTGTGTGTGTGTGTATGTATGTATGTGTATATATATATATATATTTGCTTGAATATATATATTTTTTCACTGTTTTTTTTTTAAATCATTTTATTGGGGCTCATACAATTCATCACAATATATAGATCAATGGTGTAAAGCACACCTATACATTTGTTGCCCTCATCATTCCCAAAATTTGGTTTCCTCTTGGGTTCCCGGAATCAGCTCATTTTCCGGGCAGTGTAATATAAGATATAATAATAATTTATAAATTATTAAGGGTTCATGGGGGAGGAGGAAGGGAGGGGGAGGGGAAAAAAGGAATATATTTTAAAAAATCAAATTGTACTCACTATTCCTCTGATGTAGAATTTCTTTTATGAATGTGACAAATATGGAGAACGATCTTGATATTTAAGTTTTATCCTTCATTAAGAATGATTTAATTGTATGACAGTTTTTTTTTACCTCCAAGTCAGTAGTTATACCTCCAAGCAGAGTTATACTTCTAAGAAGGTAGTGACCCTTGCAATAGAGAAATTAAAACAGAGCAGTTGACTCATTTTCCAAGGCAGTTCAGTATGGAGTTGACATTTTGGAGAGGGCATGTCCATTTTATTTACTTTCATATGACCTTAACACAAAAACCAAAGTCACTGCCATTGAGTATTTTATTGCTCCTATTAATATGTATACTTTGCCTTTTTGTGAGATGCTCTAAGCAATTGCATACATTGATTTGTCTGATGTTAAGTGTATCTTATGTGATTGTTCACTCCAGATTATATGTAGTCAAAAAAACTTTACACCAACTTTATTATTCCTTGGTAAATTTGACAAGTGTCCAATGAAAAATGGATTAAAAAATCATTTATTGGGGGCTCGTACAACTCTTAACACAATCCATGCATCCATCCATTGTGTCAAACACATTTGTACTTTTGTTGCCATCATCATTCTCAAAACATTTTTCTGCTTGAGCCCTT
This sequence comes from Echinops telfairi, assembly GCF_000313985.2. Taxonomy (NCBI): domain Eukaryota; kingdom Metazoa; phylum Chordata; class Mammalia; order Afrosoricida; family Tenrecidae; genus Echinops; species Echinops telfairi. The sequence continues at coordinate 9,183,534 of NW_022111365.1, forward strand.
GAAATCAGCTTCTCATTTTTCCCCTCCCTCCCTCATGAGCCCTTGATAATTTATAGATATTTTTTTTCATGTCTTAAACTGATCGATGTCGCCCTTCATCCACTTTTCTGTTGTCCATCCCTCTGGGAGGGGCTTATAGGTAGATCATTGTGATCGGTTCCCCCTTTCTCACCCCACCTTCCCTTACCCTCCTGATGTGGCAAATCAATATTGGTTCTGAGGGGTTTATTTGTCTTGGATTCCCTGTGTTTCCAGCTCTTATCTGTACCCATGTATATACTCTGGTCTAGCCAGATTTGTAAGGTAGAACTGGAGTCATGATAGTGAGGGAGAAGTGGGGAGGAAGCATTAAAGAACTAGAGGAAAAGTTGTGTGTTTCATCGGTGCTGTATTGCACCCTGACTGGCTCATGAAAAGTGGGTTTTTCCTTACCCTGGTAGTATTGAGGTCACAAAGGAAGTAATCTTTTGTCCTTTAATCTTTTGCACTGACATTTAAAAAACAAAATTTTAAAATAAGTCTTAGAATTTGGTTTGCTCTCTGGCAATTATTTTTACTATGTGGCAATTAAAAGACATTATTGACACTTTGGCATTATGAGAAAAAGGACAATTCTAGGGAGCTTGAAAAATACTTTTTCTCTTTTAATTTTTGTTGTTGCTGTTGAACCATTTTAAGGGTACAATTCATTTGTACAATACAAGTAACATTAATTATGCTCAGCATATTGTTCATACCATTGCTACAGTCTCTTTACAATTTTCATAAACCTAAGCAGAAACTCAGTATCTGTGGTGCAGTAGGTTGCTGCTCCCCGCCCCCAACTGTTTTATTGGCATATAATTCATATACAATATGATAGTTCAGTTACATCAAGAAGAGGTGTGCAGTCATCACCACAATCAGTTTTAGAACATTTTCTTCATCATTATTGTTCCCCATTTCCCCACAACCTGCCCTGCCACACCCCCAAAGGTCCACTGATCCAGTTATTATCTCTATAGGTTTACTTATCCTGGATTTCATATACATATAAAAAACACTGCAATAACAAAGTAAAGCATAAAATGCTTTTATGTGACCTTTCTTATCATGATTTTGTTAACTCTCACCAGATGACTGGTGACAGCTATGCAGATCAGGTACACATGGCCCACTAAGGGCATTGGATATCTCACTAATAATATAAATAAGGTGTATGGAATAATAATGACTAGGTTGCTTAGCTTTGTCATCCCACTGGGCTTAAAAAGAGTCATTGTGGTGGAAAGGACCACCTCACAATCACTACGAATGAGAGAGAGCAGGGAGCACGGCCTTTGTATTGGGATCCATGTGCTTGGAAGCTCTTGGGCCCAGGGGACACAGAAAGAGTAATAACACCAGGGATGGCAAGAAACAGCGATAGAGAATCGACAACAGCAGAAGCAGCAAACCAGGAGACTGAGGAGATGGTGTAGTAGACTTGGCCCACAGAGCAAGGGATAAGGTTACTGCAAGTGTGCTGACCCACCAAACCAGCTACTGGATTCTGACTCCATGACCCTCTAAGAACAGTGTAGAACTGTCCCCTCAAGGTTTTTGAGGCTGTAAATCTTTATGGGAACAGAAAGCCTCATCTTTTTCTGCCAACAGAGCCACTGATGGAGTTGAACTACCGACCCCTGATCCATTACACGTATCAGTTCGTTGTGTTGACCCACTGAGTGAGAGAACGCTTCAGGTCAGAGGCTTTCTAATGAGTGGGGTACCTCTGAGCACTTGTCAAGTGAGCAAGAGCTGAGTGCTTTCAGGTGGGATGCTTCCTCATGGAGCGTTTGTGAATGTGAGTGAGAAGAGGCAGCCCTGATTTAAGAACAGTATCTTGAATGAATACTGAATGCTAACCTATTTCCCTAATAACTGACAAAATCTGTGGGTTCTCTGTGGTTATTGCAGCTAAGGAACACAGAAGAGCAGTAGAGAGAGCCATGGAAAGGATGGTTGGTGTCAGAATGGTAAAATTGGATGGAGGAGGTATATCTGAGCTCAGCTTCATAGGAATCAGTCGTGGGCTGATGCTGTTGATGCCCTCCCAACCCTCATGAAGTTAGAGGAGGTCAGCTACTGCTACTTCCTTAGCATTTTTATAGTACCCTTTAACAGTAATTCCTCATCTCTACCTGGTAACGAGTCCCTGTTGTTCAGTGCTGTCAATTGCTTTCAACTCACGGAGACCCTTTGTACAATAGAACAAAGTACTGCTCCGTCCAGCCAGCCTCACAGTTGTTCCTGTGCTAGAGCCAGTTTTACAGCCACTGTTTCCATTCATGTACTCGAGGGTCTTCCTATTTGTCACTAATTTTATACCAAACATGAAAACCTTTTGTGTCTGTGCATTTGCCTAATTTAGGTATTTTATACAATTGGAATCATATAGTATTTGTCCATTTGTATCTAACCTATTTCATTTAGTGTAATGTTTTCAAGGTTCATCCATGATATAGCATGTATCAGAATTTCCTCTCTCTTTATGGCTGAATAATATTCCATCATATGTACATAAAATTAAAAAAACCAAACTCGCTGCCATTGAGTTAATTTTGACTCAGGTCATCATAAGTGAAAACTGCCCTTAGGGTTTTCAAGACTGTAACTCTTTACGGGAGTAGAAAACTTCATCTTTCTCTTATGGAGCAGCTAGTATTTTAGAACTGCTGACCTTGCAATTAGGAGCCCAACTTGTCACCACTATGCCAACATGTTTGATATTATCTTATTAGACATCGAATTTTTTCACCTTTTGGCTATTATGACTAATCTTGCAGTGCATATTGGTGTACAGATATCTTTCTTAAGTCCCTGCTTTCAAGTCTTTTGAGGGTATATATCTAGGAGTGGAATTGGAAGGGAAAATAATAATTATTTGTTTAACTTTCTGAAGAACTGCCAAAATCTTTTCTTTCTTTCTTTTTTAATCATTGGGGGCTCATACAATGCTTATCACAATCCATACATACATAAATTGTATAAAGCACATTTGTACATTCGTTACCCTCATCATTCTGAAAACATTAGATCTCCATGAAACCCCTGGCACCATCTCATTTTCCCCTTCCCTCCCCGCTTCCCCCTCCCTCATGAACCCTTGATAACTTATTACAACTCAATGTAAAGAAGGCCAAAATCCTCACAATGGGACCTATAGATAACATCATAATAGTTGGAGAAGAGGTTAGAGTTGTCAAGGAGTTTGTCTTTCTTGGATCTACAATCAATATTCATGGAAGCAGCAATCAAGAGATCAAAAGAAGAGTTGCATTTGCTAAATCTGCTGCAAAAGACCTCTTTATAGAGTACTGAAAAGCAGGATGTTACTTTGAGGACTAAGCTACACCGTATATGCATGTACAAGGTGGACATTGAATAACGAACGAAGAAGAATTGATTAGAATTGTGCTGGAAAAGAATATTGAAAGTACCATGGACTGCTAAAAGGTTAAACTGATCTGTCTTTTAAGTATAGCCAAATGGTTCCTTAAAGGTAAGGACGGTGAGACTTCCGTCTTTTGTACTTGGGACATGTTGCTAGGAGAGACCAGTCCCTGGAGAAATACATCATGTTGGATAAAGTACAGGGGCAGCCCAAAAGAGAAAGGTCCTAAAGGCAATAGATGGACGCTGTCGCTGCGGTTATGGGCTCAAACATAGGAACAATTGTGAGGATGGCGCAGTACCAAGCAGCGTTTTTTTTGTTGTGCTGCTATCCGGTCAGAACCGATTCATCGCACTAACAGCAATAACAATGACGCAGACATGATACTAATACCTAAGGATATAAATGATGAAGTTAGTCATTTTTCTTAAGTAATTCTGCATCAAATGGGGGAGACAGGGATTTTAAAACATGCTAAGATTTGCTGAATGATCTGGTAGAGTTACCAAGCATCCCCCAGGCTCCCTGAGAAAATTAATGCTTACAGGGAACTTAGAAGACAGAATGCCTAACTTTTGGGGCTGTTTTAGGGAAGGCTTCATTTGGAAGCTCTGCTTGTGTGGAGGTCTGAGGGCCTCAAGGTGTGGGGATGTGTAGGTTGGAGATATGCAGATGTATAGAGATGGGGAAGCCACATGTGTAATAGCAACAAGCTATGCTTTGCTTTTGATATATTTTGAACTTCCTTGGAATACTGGAAATTTTCCTAAAATAAGTTAACTAAATGGGGCAGTGGTGGGGAGTGGTACTTGATTCTCAGGCATATCTTGGTTTTTCATTGATTAGACAGCCCAACAGGTTACTACTGGAGGAAGTGTTCTTTCTACTGCAGCTCAAGTGGTTATGCAGTGCATGTTACCAGCTGTCTGTCTGTTCCTTAAATATGAGATACTTCTAACATCATTATTGCAAAATCAGCCCCAGGTCCCACAGACTGGGCCAGGTTTGCATTCCTATAGGATTGTAGACAGGCAGGAAGTGTTTTCTCTCCCTACATTCGGTTTGAATTACAAGTTTATATATTTATTACTGCCTTCTCTCTAAGTGGCTGCCTGTGGAGTTGGCAGGGGCTGGGGATGGCATTGGTTGGAGGAGTTAGAACATCTGCCAGTAAGCATCGGGCCCAGTAACCATCAGCATTTGGTTTTGTTGCAGCTGTGACTATTACATACATGGATGTTGTAACATGAGAGAGTGGAAAACATTTTTAAAGTTTTTCTTTTAAAAAATGTCAATATTGGACTACTTAGTGCCTCTCTTCAAGTTGATTATTTGGATTGCTTATTAAAATAACAGAATTTAGACGCTTCAGGGCCGTTTCTGTTTTGTTTGTTTTTTAAGTTTGACTTCACGCCTAACCAGTTTTAGATCCTTCTGTAACTTTGTTAGAGACCATACTTCATTTTATGGCAACTTATCGTTTACAAATTTGTTATGGAATTTTTAGCTTGCCATATTGCACAAGGTACCTTCTGAAAGCTAGGGTTCTTCATTTATACAATGATCACATTGCTCATATTTATAATGTATCCATTTGATAGCTTATCCTCGTTTTTGTCCAAGCGGATTCTTAGATAGGTCTGTCAAACATCTCTGGTACAGATCGTGTCTCTCATAGGCAGATTGTATCAGCTTTCCAACTTTAAGCATGGTGACAGCAGTGGCTGAAAGGTTGTGAGGATTTAGTAACAATGCTAATAAAGTTACTATATGGTTACATATGTTCACTCATTAAGCCCGTACTGTATTCTAGGGGCCATACTAAGTGCTTTGTATGTGGCCACTTAATAAATTGTCCGTTAGACCCATAGAAGTAGGTGTTATTGTCAGCTTTTTTCGCAGCTGGGAAAATTGAGGTGCTGAGGCGGTCACACTAGGACTTGATTCCACACTGTCTTGAGTCTAGGCACTGAGCTTTAGCTTGTTTACTCCCTGGGTCACATTCTGTTTACATCTGTCCCACAATCTCTGTGTATATCTTCTGGCAGGACAGATAACTTGGCTTGCCTTGTGACTGGACAAACCTGTGAACAGAAGCACAATTAAACCCAGTCAGGTGTAGGTTGGGGACATCTCCCTGTGTGCAAGGGAACATGCCTCCTCTCTAGTTTCCTGGTGTGCCATGGCTTATTTTTGTTGACTAGCGCCTTAGTGTTGAGCCACTTCTCAGTGGGCAGGTATATTTTGGTCACAAGCCACTTGAGGAATCACTGCTTCCTATAACTGAAGAATCTCTTTTAGCTTGAGCCACATATGTATGTGGTTTTTTAATCTTGATGTTTTTTGTCTTTAATATGTGTATATGATTCTATTGGGATGATTTATCTTCACTACAATTCAGATAGTTGTAGACAATAATGATCTCCCTCCACCACCTTTAGTCATCCATTAGCTAAATAAATGGGCAGGGTTTTTTTTTTTTTGTTTGTTTGTTTTAAATCTTCTTTTAACGTGCACTGGGAAGGCTCTGGAATGCAATCTTTTTTGTAGTGGCTTACGTGGTTTCCTAGGTGCTGAGTTCTGTAGACAACGCAATGCCGGTATATTTTAGGAGGGAGGGGAAAGAGGACGTTGAAGCCTTGTTGATGCAAAGTGATTGTGTTGGGGAATTTAACAGCCACAAAGATGTACTGGCTAAGTCTAAGGAGGCTTAATAATGATTTCATGTGATTCTTAATATGTAAAATACTTAATGACCTTTTTGGGCTAGTATCCTAAACCTACAATTTTCTGGTATTTTTTGCTCTTGAAAAATTTTCTTTGAATAATAGCAAAACTAAGTATTTTTAAGTATATATGATATTTTTTGTTGCTTTTCCAAGTTTTGTGTTATTCACAAATTTGCTGAATATAAATATATTTCATTGTATAGATCAGTTTGCTCCTTAATTCTGGTAGTGAAAATCTGGATACTGAAAATTAATTAATACCTAAGTATCTGGTACTACTTGCTTCCATGAATTTCAGATAGTAACACACATTCATGTTTATACATCATGGAAAATGTATTGTCATTCCTTTTGATTTCTAAGTGAGGGATAGCTGTATTTCTCATCTTTGGCATTATTGACGTTTGAGGGCTGGTGATTCTTTGGAATGAGAGAACTGCTTTGTGCATTGTAGGAGGCTTAGCAGCATTTGACTTCTACCCACTTGGTGCCAAGAACATGCTTCCCTCCCACCCACCAGAAATGTCTCCAGATATCATCTAATGGCCTGTTTGAGAGAGGGACATATATGTGTCAAAGGGAGCTCTGGTGGCATAGTGGTTATACACTGGGCTGCTAACCACAAGGTTCATAGTTCAAAACTACCAGCTACTCCTCTGGAGAAAGATAGTACTTTCTACACCTGTCAAGAGTTAATTTCAGAAACCCACAGGGTAGAGGCAGTTCTACCCTGCCCTATAGCATCGCTATGAGTCAGCGTAGGCATTCACTCAAACATTAGCAAAGACTGTTAGAGGCACCTACAAGAACTATATTTCATCAAATGTAGAAGGATAATTTTCAAGGAAGAAAAATTAAAATTAGGGAGGAAGGAATTGTTGTAAGAAATACAAAAGAAAACATTAAAATTTTAATGTAGAGAGTATCACACATTAAACCTAACAGTTATATGGTAGCTATTACCATAGATTTGAGCATCTAATGCCTCTTACATTTGCTGTTCTGCTCTGTAAATTACCAGCGGAGCTTCAGTGATTATCCTAATAAGCTCTCTTCCTACCCTGGATACTTTTTTTTAAGTCATTTTATTGGGGGCTCGTACAGCCTTTATCTCAATCCACACATCCATC
>NW_022111365.1:9190907-9217334 GCF_000313985.2 Echinops telfairi
CATTGTCATTGATCAAGCTCTTCCTTCCTTCTCAAAATGAAGTCTTAGCTCTTTTTTGTTTTGTTTTGTTACTTGGAAGAGTTAAATTTCTAACAAGGTAGGAATTTGAATCAGAGGATTTCTTTCCAGGTCCTCTAGTAGCTTTGGTCACCTGTTTTGTCTTGGTCTTCATTTTGAAATTGAAACTAGAAAACATACCGTACCTTTAACTGAGTAGTATGTGGTTTAGTCCTACAATATTACCCTTTCATTGTCTCCTTTGCGTTCCCTCAGATACTTCATTAGTCTTCTGTAGTCAATGGCAGATAAAGGGTTCCTTATACGAGGGGGCACCCCCCCTCAAAGTGATTTTTTTTCAAAGCTAGGTATTTAAATATTTTTTAAAATGTTATCACCTGATAAGTACTCTCCATTACACTTAATACATTTGTCACACCTGTGATTCCATCCTCTGTTTGGATGGTTGACAATACCTCCCTCATTTTTTTCTGCACCTCTCGTTTTTTTTTCTTCACCTCTTCTATGTCAAATCGCTGCCCTTTCATGTCCCTCTTTATTCGTGGAAACAAAAAGACGTTGCAGTGATCAAGACCAGGTGAGTAAGGTGTGTGGGGCAAGAGAAGCATGCTGGGGTTGTTTTTTTTTTTTTGCCAAAAACTGGTGCACTGAGAAGGCTACTTGTCTACCACAAATCTGGCCTTTTTTGTCACACACCGTTATGCAATCTGTTCAGAAGCTCTAGATAGAAAGCTTGATTAACAGTCTGAGCTGGTGGAATGAACTCCAAATGTATTATCTCTGGCACATCACATCCGGTTTTGTTTTGTTTTTTGAGAGAGGGGGTATCTGCTCTTCTATGTTACTGTTTTCATTACCCTTCTCTTGAGCTTTTTAATTTTGAATGTTTTATCTGTATTGCTTTATTTCATTTCCACCCTTTTGTGAAATTAATAGTGTCCATTGCACTCATGCTGAAAAAGAGTTGATGTTTATGATTTTATAAATTGCTCTAGTGAAATGACTACTTTCTCAGCAGTCTTGGATTGTTGCTAAGTCTTTCAGATCTTTAAATTATTATCATTCTCCTGTTAAAATTACATTGTTTTATTTTTCTAAAATATAAATGTTCATCTTATTTTATATCTGATAAGCAGATTACCAAATTCTTAACTTAAACACATTTTTTCTAAGTAGTATAATATCATTACTTTTATACTATGTACCAATTAAGTAATCAATATGCGAGTCTTATCTATAGCAGTTTTGACCAAATTATTATTTATGCCATTACTATCATATCTTTAGCACAGAAACGGTAAGTAGTAAGTGAAGTTACTTTTTGTTGCACTCTTGTCATTTTGGAGATATTTAATTATATGGAAACACTGGCGCTTTTTGTTATAGAACTCAGCTCATATATCTTAGACCTAGAAAAAATTCCCCTTAGGCTATGCCAGAAGAGAAACAAGTGGTTTTGATAATACGATGAGGCCTTACAGAAATATTCCTAGAGTAGCTCTGATGATTAAAATAAGAATTGAATAAAAAAGGAAGGAAATGATCATTGCTTTCCTTCTCTGAATATCAGTGTTTGGGTTAATGATGGCAGCTGAAACCTGAGAGACATTTTATTTTTCCTTTTTTAAAATTAAAAATTTTTTAAATCTTTTGTGACTAAAACATTGAAACATTTTCATTTTCATGTAAGGAAATGGAATAAACTGAGACTACAAGAAAAAGAGCCGTCTCTAAAGCTAGAAGACAGTTCTGAGGACAGTGACGCTGAATTTGATGAAGGTTTCAGAATGCCGGGTTTCCTGTTCAGAAGGCTCTTTAAGTACGTATTATGTGCTCTGGTCTGTGTGCTAGTCATCAAACTTTTATGTACAACTTAATGTTTTAGGAATGCACAATAGTTACTTTAAGGTACTTGCAACAATTTATTGCAAATAAAGACACTGTGAAATGACAAATTAACCACATGGTTCATTAAAATTAGATGGTAATAGATTGATTAAAGTGTATTGGGTATGTTTTTCAACTGATGAATCTATATGGACTTATTTCAGTTGACTAAGAACAATATACTTTTAAAAAGCATCTATATTTGAACTTTGTTGGTTGTAATTTGTGGGACCAACCTCTGATTGATAAATCAGACTAATAATAAAGCCAATATTGGAGAAACTTTTAACTTTCACATGAAAATTAAAAACAAACAATTGGGGTGATTATTTTCTAGTTGCCTTATAGAGTACCTAAGGTTTTAATACTTTTGAACTGACCAAATGTGTATCTTAATATTTTATGTAAATGTTCTAATATCAAAAAATGAGGATATATTCAAACACATTCAAGATTAAATTGCTATTTTAAACTATGTTTCAATTGTCAAGTGGCAAGCGTAGTAGAAACGAGGTTTCCTGGTAGATGGTGTGTTTGTAGTGTATTCCTGAGCTGATGAGTTTTCAGCGATGAATGTAAACACTGAAGAACATTTTCAGTTGTGTCACTCATGGGATTTACTTAACAAGATGCTTTAGGAAACCTACCGTCTTACATGTGTATGGGAAGTTAAGCTATTAAGTAGCTTCTGTCTCTTCTATTATCAGTTGGTGGTTGGGATTCGGATACAGATTTCTTTTGCGCTACAGCTCTCAGCCATATTCTAGGGTAGTGCAATGTCTACTTAAAAATGGCATGTTTTTCTGTTACCTCTAAAAGAGCTTATTTTATAGTTTTAAATTTTGTCTGGGTAGCGAGGTTGTGGTAGTGGGTAATTATTTTATTCTACTAAGCATATAGGAAAGTTGAGTCCTAAACATAGGAGTGACTTATTGGATTGCTATAGCAGAGCAGAACTGCCTAGAAATTCAAGTTAGAATCTTGCAGACTGTTCATTTTATAGCCCAGAGAGGTGGCTGTTTTTTTAATTGCTTCTCCCAGATGAAAATTAATTATGAAAAGTAAATAAAGACAACATTTATTGGCAATGCTTTCATCTTCTCTAAAGTGATTTCTTCTTAAGAAACAGTCCAAATAGAATCAGTCTTGTACTAGTGAAAGGAATACTCAAATTACAGATTAAGTTAATTTAGCGAGGACAAGATAGTTCTACACATATAGTAAGTGATTTGTCAAATATCCTCAAAAGTCAAGTGGAATGTGTATTTTTGTTTAAATGTCAAATATTTTTCACAAAGAAGATTCACGGTTAATAGAACCAACCATTGCTTACTAAGAGTAGGTGGAATTCAGTATGTTAACCTTTTTGTAAATACAAAAAGGTTCCCTGGTTGTATAATGGTTACGAGTTGGGCTGCTAACCGCAAGGTTAGCAGTTCAAAACTACCAGTGGTTCCTAGAGAGAAAGATGAGGCTTTCTGCTTCTGTTAAGACTTACAGTTTTGGGAACCCATAGAGGCACTTCTACCCTGTCCTATAGGGTTGCTATGGGTCAGCATTGACTCAATGACAATGAGTTGTTGTTGTTGAGTTACTACAAATGCATGTTTTTGATTTTTTTATTTAATCTTAATTGTTCCTTCCTGGAAGTTGTTTTCATGTCTAAAAACCATTTTAAATATTTATAAGTATTATAAAACTGATTTATTCTGCTATATCAAAAATTAATAGGATTGCTATTTTCATTTTGTGATTAGTATTTACCTAAGCCAATTTAATTTTAAACTGTAAATGCATTTTTACTGTAATAACCACACTTTGGAATTAAATGAACAGTGTAGTTGTACTCAAGGGAGTTAGAAGGTAAAAATGATCTATTTATGTGCTATTTTCTGCAAGACAATGTTTAATGTTTAAAATTCTATATTGAAAGTTTATCCAGAAAATTCATTCTTTTTCATAATTAAACAGTTGAGTAACAAACTTCAATCAGTTGGCTTTACTTTTAGTTATAATAGAAAACATAATCTTGGATTAATGTGACAATGCAAAGTTATACAGCTATCCATGGTTATTTGGTTGTGTGATGAGAGTAGTAGAGTTCAATGATAGCTTTACTATTGTAAAATAGCTTGTAAGAATCTGCGTTTTCTTAAGGAGTGATTTTTTAAATCTGTGTCCCAAAGGTTCTGAAAATTAGATTCTAAACCCCATTTTAGTTTAAGCCATGTCTTTGTTCTATTGTGTGTCTTACTAGGAGATGAAAGCAATAAGGTCAGCCACTCAGTGGCAACGTCAAAACTGGAATCCAGATTCCCTAATGACTCCGTTTAGGAGGCATACCTAACAGTATGTCTGGAAGGTTTAATATGCACATGAATTTCTTTATATTATAGCCTCTGAACCATCTTGTGTCGTGGATGGGAAAAAAAGGCCATCATTTCCCACCTTTGTACAGTGTCCCTGTTGGAGTTTTCCATTTAGTGATATGACTTACAGTGTTATGTAGCAGACATACTCACTTAACAACATGCTTAGGTTCAAAAGACCAGTTCATTATATGAGAATCAGTATTGTGTGAAAATGGAGGATGAGCACATTAGATCACAAAATGTAGGATGAGTATATCATTACACATCTGCCAAGTTACATAATTATTTGACTGCTATATTTTATCATTTAATAGCTGCCAAATTACATAACTGCGTAACTGCCAAATAACTGCGCATCATACCCTAGCCAAGTTGACACAGCCTTTATAGTCATTGTTCTCTTGCATCAGTGTTTGTTACCGCTAGACACTTGCCACTAAAGTATAAAATAAGTCATTTCTTGCATGGAGTCCTGGTGGCTTAGTGAGTTATGCATTGGGTTGCTAACCGTAAGATCAGCAATTCGAAACCACCATCTACTGTGCAGGAAAAGATGAGACTTAACACTCCTGTAAAGATTCAGTCTCAGGAACCTCTAGGGCTGTTTTCTGGGGGTTTGGGGCTCTACCCAGAGGAGCTGATACCACTGTTGTTCTGAACCTCAGGGAATGGATGTCACTTGCCTAGAATGTAGTGATTCTGGAAACTGATAGTACCTTAAAGCCATTTGGAAAGCTTTGTAAAGTATGTATTTTTCCAAAGCCAAGATTGCAGAGTAGCCCGTTTAAGAACCTGCATTTGTTCGAGGGCAGAGTTTCTCATCCTCACACATTTGACATTTTAAGCCAGATAATTTTTTGTTGTAGGGAACAGCATCTGTGGCGTCTGCCCAGTATATGACAATTCTGTTCTGCTTATTTTTTTCTACCTCATAGTTATAATAAGTACATCTTAAAGATAAAAGAAAAATATTATAGTATCAAATACTACTAGATTGATATTAATCTATTTATGAAATGTTTACATCTGCAAATTAGAAACATGTTGACATGTTTTTATGACAAATGAAGTTTTTAAAAAACATAATGAGGACATTTATATATGTGTATTTACCTATCTTGCAAATATATCCATGGATGTGGTAGAACACACAGCAGACCAAGTTATTTCAGATCTTTGTATTCCACAGTCTAAACTTTTCATCGGCTCCCACATCAGTGTACCCCCTCCCATTTTTTAACAAACAAAAATGTCTCCAGACATTGCAAAATACATTATAAGAGAGGAGAATTTCCCCTGACTGAGAACCACTGGTCTAGCTTATCTCCAAAGTAAACTTTGGAATAGGGCTGGTTAGGGTTTGAATTCTAACTGGTTCATTTTTTCTGTCAGTATGACTTTTGGCAGGGTACTTAAATTCTTTTGAATTTTCCTTTCCTTAAGTATAAAACGGGCTGACAATCTCTCTTTAGGGTTGTTGTGAGGCTATATCCAAAGCACTTGGCCTAGTGCCTCCTGGCAGTTGCCTCCTACATGGTAGCCGTTATTCTCTGGCTACATACCACATACTGATAAAATCTGCCATCCCTGAATTAATGATCCTATATACATACTGGACATAATTTTGTTTTGATTTTCAATCCTGTACTCCAACTTGCATACCCACCATGTAAATTATACTTAGCAGATTTAATAAGCAGCAAATTCTCATTTAATGGCAGTAGATAGAGTCAGACTTTCAAAATTGATTTTCAAATATAGAGGGTAGGGGGTATTAATTATAGCATCTTTACTGAGAAAGGAGATCAAGTAAAACTAGTTCAATATGATCTGAAATCCAAAATGAACCTTTGAGAATATATGCCACGGAACAGATAACTTTGTGTTCAAAGATAAAACAACAAATGTTCAGACTTGTCTTAAATAAAAATAATCGTTTAGCTTTCATTGTATTTTAAGTATATCTCATCTTAGATATTTTTTGTTAAAATGGCTAATAAATCATATTATTTCATGATGCTAACTCTTCCCCCTTTGCCTTTGAAAAATGGTTTTTCAGTACGTACTCCTTTTTATTTTCTTGTAGGTTATAAAAGAAAGATGTTTTGAGTGGAGAATGGAAAGTACTAGCTTCTATGTTACCTGTTCTTAAGGAGGGGAAATATATAATTTCTATAAGTCCTTATTTAAAATGTTGATCACTCAGATCTTTTTGTATTTATGACAAAATTATAATCAAGTTTTGATTTAAAATATTTAGAAGGCCTTTTCCAGATTACTCTTTCAAAGGCCTTCCGTAGCCTTTATTTCATTGTCTTTAAACACTTCGTTTTTGTATCTGTACTATAACAATCTTTGGTTATGCACTAATTTTGATATTGCTTCTTTCAATTGGTTTATAACCTTAAAACTTAATTTTTCTTATGTAAGAGTAATATGATTTTGAAGTGGCTTTTCAACAGTATAAGCTGTAAATTGCAGTGTCTTCTGTCTTGCTATTTTGATACTAGTCAGATTGCAAAAATAAACATTAATGCCTCCTTTTTGTGGAAAGATTAATGCAACTTTACGTACTAAAATTACTTGTCCTTTTCCTCAGAAAGATAGTGAATAGAAGATAATAACTTCACTAAGCTATTTCTAATGTTGAAAAAGAAATTAAATAGCCCCCTAACTACCCTATCCATCAGTTTAATTAGAAACGTGTTAACACTCTGTAAAGAAAAATTTGTGATTTTATGCCTAGGTGATCAAAAATGTATGACCTTATAAATATAATACTCATGTAAAACACACATCCGGCTTGTTGCTAGGACTGGAACTAGAACCTAGACAAATGATTAATTCATGAGTACTTTCTGTTATGTGTTATCCAACATTTGCTATTTTCTTTTTTCTTTGTTGGTGTTTGTTGTAGGTACCAGCAGACAGGTGTTAGGTGGCTGTGGGAATTGCACTGCCAGCAGGTAGGAGGAATTCTGGGAGACGAAATGGGATTGGGCAAGACCATCCAGATAATTGCCTTCTTGGCAGGTCTGAGCTACAGCAAGATTAGGACTCGTGGTTCAAATTACAGGCAAGTGCTCCTCTGCAGACTGTCAGTCTGTGGAGCTCAATTAATATTGCATCAGATGTATTGCTGTGGAGGAGGGTCTTGTGAATTATTGATGACATTTCAATTACAATATTCCTTTAATTCTTTTAGTGGGGGACATCAAAGGAAAATTTTTACGAGACAATGGAGCTGTAGGGCAGGAGAAATTAAACATGTAACACTTTTAATGAATTCCAAGCATTGATGCTTCATTTTGCAGATGAGCCCCACTAGATATTTTGGGTCAATACAATGTCTAAGGTTAGCTTTTACCAATGGATTGTTTACAAACCAAATCATGTTAATATCAATAGATTACACAATATGGAATTTTAAATTAGATATAATAACTTTTCCATTTATTAAATTTTACATTAAAATATTTGTTCTGGCAAGAGACCAGGTGAGTATTACATAAGTGCAAAGTCTATTCATGGTGAAAGTTGGAGCTTTGGGAGAGTCATTCTCTTTAATTTCTTTTGTAATCAGTACTCATTTTGGCGTGTATAGCCTTTTCTTTTTTAAATGAGGTTATTTTCTAAAATAGGCTCTTCAGTATGATTTTTACACCCCTCTACAATATTTGAGAAATTTATAAAATTTTAAAGCCAAAGCAGAAATGGCTGTTCGAAAAAAAAAAGAGAGAAAACTAGGCTTAAATTTTAATCGCTGTTTTCTTTTAAAATGTGAATAAACTATTAGGACTTTAGTATCCCTAAATAATAAGCATTTATTAAATCTGGGTTAAGTCATTATTGCACTGAAATGCTTTATATTGAATTACTGTGAGGTTCTCCGTGTTGAAGGTGTCTATTTCTGTACATCAGTTTTCGTAGAAAATGTTACTGACTAAATTATCTAGACCGTTTCTTTTTAAGCCAGATATCAACAATTCCTTGGGTTACAATGGGGTGATATAAGAAGTAACAGCAAGCTATTTACCACACTGTTGTGTTGTAGAAACCTTAACCACTGAGTAGATTTAGTTAGGAGACACTTTTGAGATAATGTCCATGTTTCTGTAGTTGAGTCAGCAAATTGGGATCCTACTCTTTGGGAGCCGAATCTAAACTTAAATTAGGAGTCGGGAACCTTGTAGTCCTCAGAGGTCAGTTCTTTGTTTTTATTCCTTACCTTTTCATTAATTTAGCAGATCAAGATCAGCACATTCATGAAAGATTTTTCAAATATTTTAAAAATCCCAGTTGTATTTTTATAGATATGAGGTGGAAAAGCATTTGGATAACTTTAAATATTTCTTGTTATTTACAAAAGAGTTGTATAGAAGCATGGGTTTTTCTTCATGTACGAAAGTTATATTTTGTCTAGAACACATGAAAGCATTGCAAACCCAAGGAAAAGTCTGAATTGGATATGAGTATTTTGTTTCCTTATTTATGGCTGTCATTCTGTAACTTGAAAATACTTGCTCTATTCAGAATAGAGCTTCGGTTGGCTTGGTTTCTGTGACTCTACTGGGTTTTTTGTTTTGTTTGTTTGCTTATTGTTGTTTGATAACTGAAATGCCCCAAGCCACTCCATATGATTTCGGGGACTGTCTTTTTTTCTTTAAATGATTTCTGGGATTTTCTTATTTCCCATCTTTTTTCTTCTTTTCCTGTTATGAAATGTAATACTTTATTCTCTGAACTGTACTAAAGCCATCCCTGCAGTGTATTTTTGATCTAAAAATTAAAACATACTCTCTTGAGTAGTGGCAATCCTGCTAGGAGTGAAGTCAGGGCTAATAATGGGCAGCAGCTGTAATCAATTAACTATCAATGCTCACATCCTCTTTTCTGTAATGAAATAGTGTGGCATGTTGGATTATAGCCCAGATCATCTTTATTAAAGTAGTATTGGTAGAAAGACTAGCAGTATACCAAGATCTACTAAGGAACTTAGTTTCTCTCTTTAAACGTGCCAGAGTGAATTTTGTAACATTTTCATAACTATTTTATGTTTCTATCCTAAAGAAAAATGCGTTTGTTATAAAAGGAGGCTCACCCTCCCTGCCATTGCATAGTGATCCTATAGGACAAAGTACAACTGCCCCAGTGAGTTTCTGAAATTGTAATTCTTTACAGGAGTAGAACGCTTGTCCTTGTCCACAAGGAGTGGATGGTGGTTCCCAGTTGCAGTTAGCAGCCCATCACGTAACCACTGTGCCACCAAGGCTCCTGTTTAAAAGAGGCCCAATCATATTAAAGACTGGTTGCCATCATTTCTGACTGATGGCGACCCCATGTGTGTAGCAAAAGAACTGTGCTCCATAGCGTTTCAGTGGTTGAATTTTCAGAAGTAGATCACTAGGTCTTTGTGCCTTTGGGTAAATTCAGCCTTTTGGTTAGCACAGAGCACTTAACCATTTGCACTGCCCCGGGGTTCCTAGACGCATAGTACTTGTGGCTAATAAAAGCTGGTTTTTGAGTTCCCAGTTGATAGTTAATATGCTACCATACATATTATATTGCTATAGTTGGTGTGTCAAGTCAATTTCAACTCCTGGTGACCTTATATGACAGAGCAGAACTGCTCCATAGGATTTCCTAGGCTTTATTGAAGGAAACTCAGGTCATTTCTCTCACAGAGCAGCTGGTGGGTTTGAACTACTGACCTTATAGTTAGTAGCCAAGTGCTTAATTTAACCATTGTGCCACCCACCAGGGTTGCATTATTTTGTTGAGAGAGCCTCTGAATCTTTTGATGGAAAGGGAATAAATTACTTACCTTTCAAACTTCAGTTAGTGCTTCACCATCTAAGATATCGTTTAATAAATTTCTAATTATGAATCAGTGGCCTGAAAAAGTTCATTAACTTTCAAAGGTAAATATTTTACTTTGTAATTCCTGCTAAATTCTAGGGTTTAGAGAGCAAATTTCCGTTCTGCAGATTGAATTGTGTGACCATGAAGGTATTAGCTTCATTAGGTGGTCAGTGATAATCAAAGGTGAAAGAAATTGTAGCCAGTTTAGTAAATGATCATCATCATTGTTTGTACTTATCTCCCTGGTCCTAAGGGGAGGGAAGAGGTGCTTCTGTGTATGAGACAGTTAATGGACTTGATTGCCCCTGCTGTGACCTAAGAGCAGTATTTCTAAAATTCAAATCAATGTGAAAATGTCCATTTTTATTATATTAGAGGGAGAGTGACCAAACATCTGCGGGTATAATGATAGATGCTTAGGCATAATGACATACTGACCTTAAATGACAAAATCATCCCCGTGGCAGATTATAGAAAGTAAGCTAAAACAGAGAAAAGAAATGCTATATAACCTGAAAACTCATACACCTATTCCTCATTATTGACTACTTAATTATCCTACATTTTGTATTGAATGCTGTGGTAAAAAATGTACTGTCCAAATTATTTGCCCAGTAATGGCATACATCTGACAAGCACGAGTAACTCTGGCTGTGATGGTTAAGGTTGTGTGTCTGTTTGGCTGAGCCATGATTCTCAGTGGTTTGACAATTGTTTAATGTGGCAATTGTTTAATAGTTTAATGTGGCAGATATAGTCGCCTTGTCATTTGGTGATCTGATGTGGTCATCCTCCATTTTCCCATAGCAAGCTTTAAAGCCTAAATATGTCAGTAAATGAGGAATAGGTGTATTTGTATTTATGCTTATTTTGAGTGAGTTTATGTTTTTTGGTTTTTTTACTTTTAAAAATACTTGTAGAGCAGCTTTTGGTTGGTTGTTTCTTAATATCCACTAAGTACATATTAAAGATAACTTTATTCCCCTTAGAGGTCATAGAAAAACTAATCCATTTAATCCTTTTTAGACATGAATATTTCATATTGGGGTAGGGCTGAGCCACTGCTATGTCCAGGAACTGTGAGGTAGTACCTGCATAGGACCATGTCAGTGTATTCCACACTTCTTGGTGAGAATCATGGCGTGGAATTTCTACATGAAGATACAATCATCCACTGTAGTCCCTGGCTTTTTGTTGTCTGGATTCCTCCTAGTAAGCAAAGTGGAATGGCTCCGACTATAGGCCAGGAGCAGAGAGAGTCTAGGCATAGGTGGAGGCATTTGCTCATGTTGGAGTCACCAACACATGGGAATAGCATCCCTTGGGGCATAGAACAAGGGTCAGCCTTCTCTGGCTTGCCTAAAATTTCTATTTTTCTCATTAGAATTACAGATTACTGTTCATTATGCAGAAGATTAATTTTAATATTTCAGGTACTTTGGATTAAGCATTGAGATCAAAGGATAAATTTTCTCTGCCCTTAAGGGGCTTGTAAGGGATATAAACAATTAAAATAAGGGTGCTGAATGATATATCAACTCTATAGGGCACTAGCTAGATGGATGTACTAAGAAGGAGCCTTAGCCTTCCTGGAAAGAAAGAGACGAAGGCTCTGTGAAGGATGTGCATCCCTGTCAATATCTGAAGGGTGAATGCATAGAAGTTGGCTAGGATAAGAGATCAAATAGAACAAAGCAAAAAAGTAGAAGCTGGGGATATATTCACCCTCTAAAAACGAACAGAAATTTGAGTTGGTGGGGTGCTGACTTGTGGGTGCAAGTGGTAAGGTTAATGGAATGAGAGATAAAAGACTAGGGAGCAGAAGCAGGAAGCTCATGGTTTCATAGGTTAGGCTAACAGGTTTAGACTGTCCCAAGACCACGAGGGGTTTTTAAACAAAAGGATGAGACATTCAGATTTTTTAATTTCTTAACAATTGTGCTAGAAAGTTGCAGAAATTCAGGTGAAAGACAATAGACGTGGTCATAGTATAGGTGTAGAGGCCCGGGTGACTGGGAGAGCATTAGGAGGTAGAAGCACCATGACCTAGGTAGGCAGGGATCTGATGCAGCAGAGATCAAGAGGGGGAGGCTCAGATTTCTAGTCTGGGGACCTGGAGAATGGGTGGTAAGTCTGTTCATTGGACTAGGAACACGGGGTGCAAGGAGTGGGGAGGGTGATGTGTGTTGCCTTTTAGCTGGCAGATGCTTGGGCATGTGGTTAGCGGGGAGTTCAGAAAAGGATGATGGCACAGGCCAGATCAATGTTTTGTTCACCATGAGTTGGAGCTGAGTCGACGTCACTGAACAACAATGATGAAGCTTTGGGCGTTAATAAGATAATATAGGGAAAGAATGAACCGTGGAAGAGCATGTGCACATTTAATTTCACACATTCAATATACTTACTGGCCATAAATGGTAGAAGATGGGGAAGCAAGCTAATTTAAATAGTGCCAGTAGCTGCTCCAGAATGTGAGAGAGAGAGAGAGAGAGAGAGCGAGCTTGGGTGAGCTGTGGCTGTCTCAGTCAGTCTTGGTTCCCAGTTGCTGATTGTAGCGTGAGCTTAGTGTGTCAGCTTCCAGCTCCCACTGATAACTTTGGCTTCTGGCTAATTTTCAACTCTGCAATAGCATTTAACCCTCAGCAAACTTGAAGAAAAAGTGGTTAGAGGACATTGGAACACTGATGTAGTGGAGGCATGGGTGCAGTGAACCTTGCTAACAGAATTGGTCTCACACAAGAAGAGAAACTAGTTCTGTTGTAATAGGAGGAAAGGGGGGAAGAATGAGATTAGATATGTACCTATGGGGTATAATGTCTTGGGATACTTTGGCTGCAGGTGGATGAAAGCTGGCCTCAAATTAGGTTAAATGAAATGTATGATAAATCTGAAAAGCTAACAGAAAGGGTGAGTTATAGGAGCAACATGATTAGTAGTTCAGTGATAAAATTAAGTCTTAAGTATTTTAATTTCCCCTAGTGGCCACATCTTGCCATTGTAGACCCACTGCCCAGTGGCCATTGGGTTATATTGTTTCCCTGTTCGCATGCAGCAGAACACAAGAATGTAAGTCCTTACTCTCAGCTTTGTTGACTGGTAATGGTTTCTAGGAGAATGGGAATCACCAGAAGGTTTTAGGTGAAACAATATTCACATCTACCCTCCTCAGTTCATAAAGCTCACGTTTACTGGAGGGACGTAGGGGTACTGCACAAGTATATACCTCTGTTAGGAAAGAACCAGGGGACACATGGATGTGAGAACATGTGCTGATCTACCTGTGTGTCTATGAATATGGGTAATTCCATAAATCATTGTTTTTGTTTAAACTGATGAGCATTTTTTCATGTCATTAAATAACTCATCAAACCCAGTTTTTAGTGGTTGTATGATATGCTATCCTATTTATCAAACTATTACCTGGCATTTACTATATGCTAGGCATTGTTCTAAGCACTTTATAGATATTAAATGATTTAATAATTCACAATAAGCTTGTAATAGGTGCATTGCTTCCATATCTGAAGATGAGAAAGTTCAGAAAGGTTAAATAGTGTGTCCCAGGTCATACAGTGAATGTGATCCTGACTGAGGCAGTGCCCCTGGTAGCCTGTACTTAAGCGATGGCACAGTTTATTCTTCCCTTTGCTTATTTAATATGGACATAGAAGTAGTGTCCATTCTTTCTATAGTAGAAATAATGCTACAGTGTATATTCTGATACCCAAGTCTTTGCTTTGGGCTCTCATGATCAACTGGTAACAGCTTTTTTGCCATGTATGCCTAGGCCATGGGAATAGTGCCGGTTGGCACTCTCTATCTATGTGGACCTTCCAGCAGATACCAGTTAAGGGGATTTCAGCCCATCCACTGAGTTTTCATCACGTGAGGAACAGCCACAGCATAGTGTAGCTGGAGAGCAGACTGGAGGGAGAGGAATAAGCTGTAATCATTGCTCACCACCTGTAGCTCTATTCTATTAGACACATTCCTCTCCAGAGCCCTGCACACAGGAAATTATCCTAGGGTTATTATCCTAGGGAAACTGCCTAGGATTGTGAAGATCAAAATTCTATGGGTAAAACTCAGGTTGACTATAAAGCTTCAAACCTATTTAAGACCCCTTGTTCACTTATGTGGAAATAGACTTTATACTCACTTCTCTAAAAATGTTTTTTCCTTTTCTTTAGCATAGATGCTGTTACCTTTTAATGCCCTGGAGCTTTCTCTGAATTCCTGCATCTATAATAGATGAATGATTGGGATTTTAGAGCATTCACTTACTGGGTTTTAGCCTTAAAAGCCTTTTCTTAAAAAAGGAAATATCAATAAATTTCCATAGCATGCGATTTCTTTTTAAAACTGTTAAGATTTGGGTGGGTTGGAGGTAGTGTGTGATTACTCAGTATACTATTTTCATGGTTGTACTTTCTTCTTGAATATTTTGGGTACAGGTTCCAGGGTTTGGGTCCAACTATAATTGTCTGTCCAACAACAGTGATGCATCAGTGGGTGAAAGAATTTCACACGTGGTGGCCTCCATTCAGAGTGGCAGTGCTACATGATACTGGTTCCTGTGCCCACAAAAAGGTAATGCTACAATATTTTTATTTTGTTTTGTTTCAAAGTCTTCCATTTTATAATTTGGATTTTCATGTTACTCTCAAGTTGTATATGCGTGTGTTTCTTTTATGCATTTAGAATCACTTCATTGTTTTTGGCTTAATTTATAATTCTGCATTTTAAAAACAATTATGAATAAGCTCTATCTAACCTTTTGCGGAGTTGTGACATGTTTGTTGTCAAGAGTAACAAAAGGATGTAGAAAAGGTACCACCATCTATCAGTATAAATGGAATCAGGTAACTTAAGTAGCAGTCACTGGCTGGACTTGGGGCTTTAAACCACTTGAGAAATGTGAATACAGAGTCACTGCATTAGGAAGGTTGAGAATCCCTGGTTTAGACTGTGTTCCGAGTAGAAACTGTATCTTACCCATTTTTCAATCAGGAAGGGGGTGTGTCGTCCTTTTACCGTATTTGTTCACTCTGTACACTGAGCACATAATCAGAGAAGCTGGATTGTATGAAGAAGAATGTGGCATCAGGATTGGAGGATGGCTAATTAACCATCTATGATAGCAGATGGCACATCCTTGCTGAAAGTAAGGAAAACTTAAAGCACTTGCTGATGATGAGCACATAATCAGAGAAGCTGGATTGTATGAAGAAGAATGTGGCATCAGGATTGGAGGATGGCTAATTAACCGTCTATGATAGCAGATGGCACATCCTTGCTGAAAGTAAGGAAAACTTAAAGCACTTGCTGATGATGATCACAGATTGTAGACTTCAGTTTGGATCACAACTCAATGTAAAGAAAGAAAAATCCTCACAACTGGACCACTGGGTAACATTATGACAAGTAGAGAGAAGATTGACGTTTGTTAAAGATTTCATCTTGCTTGTATTCTCAATTAATTTTCATAGAAGCAAGTCAGGAGATCAGATGACACAATGCATTGGGTAAATCTGCTGCACAAGACCTCTTTGAAGTGCTGAAAAAGAAGGATGTTATTCTGAGGACTAAGGTGTGTGTCCTCAGACCAAGCCATGGTATTTCAGTTGTTTCATATGCATGTGAAAATTGGACATTAAATAAGGAAGACTGAAGAATTGATGCATTTGAATTACAGTGCTGGCAAAGAATGTTAAAAGTACTATGGACTGCCAAGTCTGTCTTGAAAGAAATACAGCCATAGTACTCCTTACAGGCAAGGATAGCAAGTCTTTATGTCACCTACTTTGGGCATGTTGTCAGGAGAGACCATTCCTTGGAGAAGGACATCATGCTTGGTAAAGTAGAGGGACAGCGAAAAAGAGGAAGGTCCTCAAGGAGATGGGTTAACACCGTGGCTTCAGCAATAGGTTCAAGCAGAAGGACAATGTGAGACGGCACAGGAGGACCTGGCAGCATTTCCTTTTATGATACGTAGGGTTGCTGTGAGTCAGAAGCAACTTGACAGCACTTATCAACTACAATAGTGTCCCCTAGCATTTGCTGAGTAATACTAATACATTTTCTTTATGGCCGAGGATTTCTCTGTGCTTCGGAGATGGCTGTTGGAAGAATGATTTTGCTGCAGGTGGGAATTTTGTCATTCCGCCAGCCATGTCCCCAGTGAAACAGGGTTCACACCCTCGAGTAACTCACATTCTTCCTGTGCAATAGCACAGCAGAGAGCTCCCCTCCAAATGGGATTATAACCACAAGCATAGAAGCCAGGGTCTATAATAAGGGATTATGACACATAGCTACATCTCCACTTCCAACTCTTCTCCCATCAATGTTGCTAAAAACAACTTTTAATTCCTTTCTAAATTTCAGTCATTTATTGGCATTCAATGTTTTGTATTTAAAAAAATCCTTCAGTAGTTTATGTTTGCCTGAAAAAGATAAAGTTTTCATATTTTCCTCTATTATTTGTCTTTTGTTTTAGGGTAGTGTTTATTTATTTCACACATTAGCCTACATTGTGACTTGATTTCTTTCCCTTGTTTACTCACCATATAGAACTGTCTTCAGGTAAATGGGCTCTGAAATAGTGAACTCATTACTGAAAATAAAATAAACAGTGAAAATGTTGATAAGACTTGCTTCCTTAGATTGTTTGGAGGTGAAAACACTAAATACTCTTGGTTATGATAGTTCTAATTTCTGAGATTGTTTTGCACATACAGACACATGCAGGTGATTGTTCTTAATTTCTTCAGTCTTATCCAGTTTACCGGGAACTTTAATTTGAAGTTTCTTAACTTGCAGAGATCTCTGTGATTTTCCACAGAGGAACTCTTCTCAATGTCCTCGTGATAGGTGGTAAATAAAGCCTGCTACCTTTGCTTTTGCGTAGGCTTTGGTAATGACACGTCCAAGATTGTACCTCTGGCTTTGGGTTATATCTTCTAAGTAGCATTTGATCCCCATGCTTTTTCCCGTTCTTATTTGCATGTCTAGATCTTTGCACCACGTCACACACCTGCTGGCTTACATCTGTGTTTTACTTTTATAGTAGCATTTATACTTTTAATTTTTGTTTCAAGACTTCTTTTAAGGCCATTCTGTTCCGCTAAAAATATCATTCATCTAGTGCATGGCTTCCTTTCCAATCTGATCCGGTGATCCTTCTTTATTCCCTGAGTATGTTTTTGGTTCCCACTGGCTGCCTTACCAAAATTTACAAATGAAGCTCAGATACAGGCTGTTCAGTGCTAGTGAAAGTAGAGAAGACGAGGACATTTCTTTTTAGAAATATTTAAGAGTATACCAGAATTGTTTTCATTGTCATTCAAGTAGTTTATCTTTGTTTTCCTAATGATATTCCTAATGATATTTTGTGACTAGTATGATCTAATATTTTGACCTTTTGTTTCAAGAATGGATATCAAGTAATCAAAGAATTTCTAAATACAGCACGTTTATCATTGTTTTTCTCCAAGTTGCCTTATATGTTCCATCTCTCTTAGCATTTGATCCTGTGTTAGGTTTAATATTTTCTTTGATTGGCAGCATAATTTAGAATTATAAAATAAAATTCCATCACTTATGAAAAATTACACAGCTAATATTTCAACCAGTAAAATCAGATAAAGAATTTTTCAGACTTCTGAATCTCCTTTAGATTTTCTTTTCCTCATTTGTTTTTGCTTAACTGCAATAAAATGTAATCTTCTTGTTAGAAAGATTGTAATCCTTCAAATCTTTATACTTTTTTTCAATCTTTTTATTGTGGATTTGTATTGTATTTGTAAGCATAACTTACTTAACCTCCGAATACTTTGTCCTGCCCACCACATCCCCTTGTTTACCTCTCTCCCTCTGGTAGGATATTTTGTTCTCCCTTCACTGAGGTTCACACCTGTCCGCCTTCTAGTTTATTGCTTCCACTTCTCTCCCTTCACCTCCCACCCCTGGTAGCAATCAACATCTATTTCTTTTGGTATAAAATTCTTTATCTTGTTGTTTTGTCTTTTGCTTTCTATTATAACAATGTAATGATTTTTCTTTTGTGATTAACTCAGCATAATGTTCTCCAGAGTAATGTGTGTCATGAGGTATTTCACAGTTTCGTCATTATTCTTTAGCAATGCTTAGTATTGATTCCATTGTGTATGGACCAGAGTTTCAAAACTGTGCACAGTGTTTGACACTGTAGTGGCTACCACGGTGGACTCAAGCACACAGAGGAACAATTGTGAGGATGGTGTGGGACCGGGCAGTGTTTCATTCTGTTGTGCATGTAAGGTCGCTATGGGTTGGAACTCACTTGATGGCACCTAACACCACCACCCCTCACCACCACCACCAGAGTTTATTTAACCGTTTTTCCACTGGTGTGAATAGTGGTGGTATGTGTGCATATATCTACTTCTGCTTTGTTCCATATTTCTTTAGGATATATAATGACTAGAAGGATTGGTATTCTCAGTTGATGCTTACATCAGTAGACCACTTACTTCCCACAGTGGTTGTGTGGTTTTATAGTACCCCTAGTATGAGGGTTTCAGTCTTTCCACACCCCTCCAACATTGTTTCCTGCTGTTTTGAATTTTGCTATCATTGGTAATGTAAAGTGGTACCTCATCTTTGTTCTGATTTTCATCTCTAATGGCTAATGATTAGGAGGATTATTCCTTTGTGTGTTGGACTTCTGCAGTCTTTGGTGAACTGTATATTCATATCTTCTGCCTATTTTTAATTGAATTATTCACTTTTTCTTGTTGAACTGGTATCGTTTTCTATACCACTTCAGATTTTAGAGATGGTTCCCTTGGCCAGTATATCATTGCCAAATGTATTTTTCCCAATGTGTGGGTTCTCTTTTTGCTCTTTTTTTTATTAATGTCATTTTATTGGGGGCTCTTATAGCTCTTAAAACATTCCATACATCAGTTGTATCAAGCATATTTGTACATATGTTGCCATCATCATTTCCAAAACATTTTCTACTTGAGCCCTTAGTATAAGCTCCTCTTTCTTTCCCTCCCTCCCCTCCCCTTTCATCCTTATGAATCCTTAATCAATTATATATTGTTGTTATTATTTTATATCTTGGACTGTCCATTGTCTCTCTCTATCCACATTTCTGGGTTTTTTGCCCCCTTTGGAGGGGCTATATATACAATCTTGTGATGGGTTCCCCCTTTCTCACTCTTCCCCCTCCCTGACTATGCCCCTACTCATGATATCGGTATTCCCACTGCTGTTCCTTGGGGGTTTATCTTTGCTGAATTCTATGTGTTGAGAGCTCTTACTCTGTACCAATGTGTGTTCTCTGGTTTAGCCAGATTTGTAAGGTACAAATGGGTCATGTGTAGTAGATTTGAAGGTTAGGGAGTAAGAGACCTCCTACTTTTTCTTCTTCTTAAGTCGTGTTGTGCCTATCCCGGGATTCTTTCCTTTCCATATAAAGTTGGTGATGAGTTTTTTCCATTTATTAAAGAAGGAAGTTGAAATCTGGGTTGGAATTACATTGTATCTATAGATGGCTTTGTGTAATATTGACATTTTCACAATGATTTAAGTCTGTCCAAGAACATGGAATTTTCTTCCATTTATGTGGTATAATAGATAATCTACTCTGGTGAATGTTTCGTGTGCACTGGAAAAAAATGTATATTATGCTCTGCTGTTGGGTTGAGTGCTCTCTATGTCTAAGAGGTCAACCAGATTAGTGTGGTAGTTGGTTCTGTGATTCTTAGTTGTCAGGGGCCCCACCCCCTTGTCAGAGTTTTATGTATGCCATTCCATTGCCTTCTTGTCTGTATGTTTTCTGTGGAAAATTCCAAGCTTATTCTTGTTGATTTTCCTTGGTAGGTAACTTTTTTATTTTCCATTTTGCACTCAGGATTCTTTTCTTGTCCTTGATGTTGAAAAGTTTGACATGCTAATGATATGTCATGGTGATTTTCTTTTGGACTCTTATCTTCTTGGAGCTGTCAGCTTCCTGAATGATTATTTGCTGCTCTTTTATGGTTTCAGGACGTTTTCTTCCAGCAATTCTTGTACTGTTCTCTCTGTTTCTTCCTGTATTGAGATACTTATGAGGCCTTGTTATTCATCTCAGTAGTGTCCTATGTAATTCTTAGACTTTTTTTTTCCTGGCGTTTTTTGCCCCTTTTATTGATTGTTGTTCTCAAGAGATTTGTCTTCAAGCTTACTAATTTGGTCTTGATCTTTCAAAGTGTTGTCTAATTCTAGTATCTTGGTATTAATCTTCAGAATTTGTTTTTGTTATTTTTTATGGTTAGTAACTTATTATTTATTTTGTCAGCCCCTCCCACTGTGGGTCGGTCTACCTTTTCCCGTGTGTATTGAAAGTACATGAGGATCATTCTTCTGAATTTCTGTTCTGGTAGTTCAAATCACTTTGTTTCCTCAGGAAATTTTTCATCTCTGTGCTTTGGCCAATTGTTTGTGCCTCTCCCTTTTGCTTCTTTATGCATATAGTAACTGTTCTTTGCAAGACAATTCTTTGTTTTTTTTCCTTTGGATCTGTTTGTTGATTAGGTGTCAGGTGGTAGAATGGGCAATTATTCTTGCTCAACAACCGGACTCACTTACTCACAAACTCACGCAGAAACAGCAGCTGTTTTGGTTAGGTTCCTGGGTTGGGGTACGTCAGTTCCTGCTTTCGCAGCACTGAAAGAATTCATGCACCAGTAGCACGTTTGTAATTCAAGTGACTTTTATGAGGAAAGGGGGAGTTTCAGGTTTTACAGTTTCAAAAAGCACATGGTGTTTTAGGAAGGTGTACAAGGCTGTGCGGAAACCATGCAGGGCTTCATGGCTGAAAAACCACGGGACAGACGACAGAAAAGTGGGTGAAGGGAGACGTCGGACTGGGCAATATATGACAAAATAATAATTTATAAATTATCCAGGGTTCATGAGGGAGGGGGGAGCAGGGAGGGAGGGGAAAAATGAGGACCTGATACCAGAGGCTTAAGTGGAGAGCAAATGTTTTGAGAATGATGAGGGCAATGAATGTACAAATGTGCTTTACACAATTGATGTATGTATGGATTGTGATAAGAGTTGTATGAGCCCCTAATAAAAAGATTTAAAAAAAAAAACCACATGGAAAGTATATCAGAACAGGACCGCAACTCCATGCTTGCGGCACTGTTGAATCCCAGAGGCTGGGAGAGAGTGAGCCTCCACGCAGGCCCTGGGGGGACAGGCAGGCAGGGACTCCCACCCTCTGCTTGCAACAAGCAGCTGAACAAGAGCAGAGTTACAAAGGCTGCCAGTGGACCAAGAAGATGTGCTGAACCCCACACCTGCCTTTTATTCTCTCCTGCCCCACTAGCTGGGGGAGGCATGGTTGAGGGCATTGACTGAACGAACCTACTGGCTGAGTCTAGTCCCACCTTTGTGATGTGATGTCTGGGGCTAGTCTGTGTGCCCAGGTGGACCTCCTACAAGGGCCTAGGGGGCTTGTGTAGGAGCATGCTTAGTTTGGATCTTCCCATAGGTGTCTAGTGGGTGCCTGGTTTCTTTCCAACCCCATTATTGTGACATGCACAGCTAATTTTTATTTAGCGCAGGCAGTAGGAAAGTCGATCCCCTGTGTCCCTAACTAGTGACCTGTCACTTTATCCTTCTCGCTCATCAGGGTCCACCCAGGGTGAGCACTGCAAGAGTCCAGTCTTAGGTACCACTAGGTTGGGAGTTAATGACCTCCCTGATTAACAGAGGGTTGTGGGAAGTGAGGGATGACTCTATTCCTGTAATACTCTGTCTCTCCACTTGTGGTTTATCCAAACAGCAAATAATTAGCAGAAATACAAAACCCAAAAAATCACCCAAATCCAAAATCAATACTGGCCACTGCTTTTTATCCAGGTCACCTTCCTGAATCTGCTTTCTGTAGTTGCCAGTGTGTTGGGGCACAGGGGATAGTTCTGCCTCCTGATACTGCATTAGCTATTTATCAGGACAAAGGCACAAAGAAGTGAAAAACAAAACCGAAAAACCAGGCAGTCCTCTCTGCTACAGAGCTGCTCATAGCCCGGGGTCACTTCCCTTACTCTTCGTCTTCCCTATCCCGGAATGAAAAGGCCAGGGGTTGAATGGTAGATTGAAGCCTCCATTGCCATCGAGGTGTAAATTTATGGGCCTATATCCCCTATAAGCCCCAGGACTTTGTGGGAACCCAGCCTGCTTCAGCCTCCTCTGGTCTGTGGTTCTGTCAGAATGCATTCACTTCCTTGTAAGGAAGGGTTCATTTGCCCTCTGAGTGGACTACATTGGATCCTGCATATTCCTCCATTCTTCCAGTGGGTGTGGGAGTGAGGATCAAGAATGTGGCTCTCCTCTTGCTTGTCAGATGTTCTGGAGATTGTTCTACCCTGTGGGATGGGTGGCTTGACTCATGGTTCAAAAAAACCCAACTCACTGCCATGAAACCAATGCCAACTACTTATCCTTTAGAGCAGGGTAAAACTGCCCCAGTGCAGTTCCGGGACCACAGGCAACTCTTTCAGGGAGTAGAGAGCCTCGTCTTTCTGGTTTCGAACTGATCTCACCTTAGTAACGGCATTTGAAACCACTACACCACCAGGGCTTTCTTGGCACATTGTTGGCCAGCAGCAAGTTCACTGTTCCTCATGATCTCTTTGTGTGGATTCTATCCCTTAATTTTCTCTTGTCAGTGTTTGGTTGTTATTTTTCATTCCTCGGAGATTTGGGACACTAGGTTTTTCCTCCATATCTGTCTTTGTTTGTTTGTTTTTAAATCACGTTTTTATTGGCCAGTCTGTGACCATGTCTGTCTGGGGCCCCATTTTGCTGGAAGTCTCTTTTTTTCACTTTTATGATCACTGTTTTATAACATAGAGTACTGTGTGAGAATCATTACCTAATTGGTTAATGAAAATATTTGAAAGTATTTATTTTTGAAAATTATTTGTTAATAGAGAATAACTTGGTAATTGTATTTTGTTAATGAAAATATTAATGTGTTAATGATAAATTTTTTTTCATTCAACAAATGTTTGTTGTTGAATAACTTTGTGTCCCCAAAACGGATATGATATTAACTGACTTTGAAAAACTAAGGGTAGTCAAAGATAAAAGTCTATGAAAAGAGCATCAGAGACACCAGTTTTATGTAATTACATAGTTGACAATTGAGTGGTGGCATCTGTAGTGGTGTGTTTTAAAGTTTATTTATGATTATGGGGCCGATTTAAGTTTATTGGAAAATGTATACTGTATATACTTGTGTATAAGCCGAGTTTTTCAGCACATTTTTAATGCAGTTTTTGTGGTAAATTTAGGTGCCTCAGCTGATCTTCGGGCCGGCTTATACTCGAGTGTGTACAGTAATTAGAAATTTCTTGCTTATGCAGTTATTTTAACTCTCTCTGACCCTTTTCTGCTATGTAGAATCTTGACATTCTGTGGAATATTTTCTATAAATCTCATTTTGATTATGCCATGTAGAATCATCAGAGTAGAAAAGGAAATTATGGCATAAAAATTTAAGAGGGTTAACTTTGTACTTAACCAGGCCAAGGTTTGAATATTGATTCTGACATGTGACCTTGTGACCTTGAGACCTTGGGCAAGTCACTTAGTTACATTGAATCAAGTTTGATTATCTGCAAAAGGAGGGTAAAAATCCTGGGGTTTTTGTGAGAAGGCATTGAGTTCATGTGCCTGTGTGAAGCGCTTCCTGTGGTCCTCAACGTATTAACTCTGGTTGGTGGCTCTTACTGTTGTTAGAAACAGCATATTGTGTTAAAGAGAGATGCTAAGAAAGGCATTTTGAGTTGTTTCATTATAAATCTATTCAAGAATGAAGGTTCCCACCTGCTTTACTAAATACATTCATGAACATCTAGACCTTTTTCCCCTCTCGGGTCCAGACACATTTTGACCCCAACTGTAAACAACAAAACAGTAAAATTATTTTTTTAGAAATACAGTGTGTGATTAAAAAACAAGCCACATAAAAATGTGACTAATGCAAATACCATCATCAGCTCTTTTTGAAAGCTTGTTTAAACAATGCAAGAAGAACACTTGATTTAAAAACAAACTGGAAAAGTGTCCAGTAAAAAAACTTAAATAAAGATAGAAAGCACCACATGCTTTCCCAACTATCCTAAATATTCCAGCCCTATTCCAAATACATGAATTATAGCACAAAATTCTTATTAACTTTTTGGTGTATGTGCTTGATATAAGAAATGATAAATGCTAGCCTTGTTTTGTGAGGTATATTATAAAATTATGTTGCTAGAGTCTTTTTTTTCTTCATTGTCAGCACAAATCCTTGTTTATTAAAGATTTAGCTTGAAGGAAATTTTAATTAATTACAGGTGCAGCAAATCCTTCCTGGGAAGCTGCTGTGCTGTGTTTACCGTGAATGGCCTTCATGTGCCTGTGCTCCACTCCTGCTCTCCGCTGCCTGACAGTGTGATTTATGGCTGTTGTTTTCCACCAGTCCACTGTTTGCCCTCTAGGAGGGATTGGTCTCCTGAGCTTCCATAATAACAGCAGCACTTTCACAGACGTCTTTTAATGACAACAGCCCTGCATTCAGTAAGTCAGGCTAATTGCAGATGTACCCTATTAATTGCAAAAACTAGGAGAGGATACATATTTTACAAGCTTTTAATTTGAAATCGCCGGAGATGATTTGTCTTAAGTGTTTGGATAGAGACGTCCATAATATTCAACAATTTACCATTAATGAAACTCCACTGCAGGTAGTTGTAAAATTCTGATTTTGAATCAGGTAAAAACAAATAGTCTGAGATGTGTTTCTACCCAGTGACTGCAAGTGGAAATTATCTTTTTCCATTACAATTTTTTCCTGTTCCTCTTAAAACAATGTTTATTAATTTTTGTTACTCATATCTCTTTACATGTTATCTCTATACATGTTATATATGGTATAAAATATGTGATGCTGTAGCTAACACTAGATTTTTCCAAATAAATTTGAATTTATAAACAAGCAAAAGGATCTAAACATTTTACCACTGTTTGTGTACTTGAGAATCTTGATAGCTCATTTGTTTAACTACAGGACATTTCTTAGTACATGCTATGTGGCGTCCAAAATTCAGCTCCACGTTCTGTTCTCTGGAGACTAATGTCTAGTCTGCATCCAGCAATTAGGAGTTACAAGGATCCATGAGCAGGTTGAGTTATGCAGATTTGTAGAGGTGAACTCTTAATAAAGCAGTCTATTTGTAGAGGAAAAGTGATCATTTAGCTTTTGCTGCATTTTAAACCCCCTTACAGTTGCTTCTACCTCTCTTTAATCTCTGCCCACACACATGACTCCAGAATATGGGGTGGAGGATTCCCATGCTGCAGTTTGCTTTACTTCAGACCCCACATACTGTTACGGCTTCCTGCCACTTTTCTGGAGATGAGTTTAGGAACAGAATTGGGGAAAACTACCTATCCAGCATTCAGGTAGAAAATTTAGATGTGGAGGAAGCGTTTAAATCAGCTATGGTTTCTCAACGTCAACTCGGGCTCAGCTAGGTGGTGATGGAGGTGGAGCAGTGGAGCTTCTCAACATCTTGCTCCTCACAAGGGAAGGAGCATTGAAGTCCTGAGAAAAGACATAAGTATCTGGGTAAAGCTGTGTGCTCCGAGGTAAATGAAAATAATAATAAAATAGTTAAATAAAAATTGTAAATAAGATGAAAAAATAGTAATAATTTTAGAAAATAGTAATAATGTAGCATAATAATATTAAAATATAATTTGCAGAAGGAAGCTCTGGGGCATAGTGGGTTACACCTTTTTCTGCTACCCCAAAAGTCAGCAATTCAAATCCACCAGCCAACTCCACTAGAGAAAGATAAAACTGTTTACTTCTGTGAAGATGTAAAGCAGGGATGGCGAATGTCCAGCCCACAGGCCTCAGAAGGCCTGCAAAACCATCAGTTCCAGCTAAGATCACATCCCTCGTCAGAGAGGGGCCAATAGGGCTGAGCTTGTTTGACCTGTATGACTCAAGAATGATGTTGTAAATATCCAAATGGCCCTTGGCAGTTAACAAGTTCCTCACCTCTGATTTAAAGTCTTGGAAACCCAAAGGAGCAGTTCTACTCCGTCCTGGAGGGTTGTTGTGAGTTGAAATTGTCACAGTGGCAGTGAGCATAGTTAGCACTTACTGAACCTTTAATAGTAGGGAGCATCATTGCTGTTGTCCAGTACAATTTTAAAGTCCCCGATCTATGGTGACATAGGAGGG
>NW_022111365.1:9217880-9219419 GCF_000313985.2 Echinops telfairi
ATAATGTGATTGTGATTGCATAAATAATCATACTAATTTTCTTGATATTTAGCTATTCTTGTATAGTATTCATATCATTAATTGTATTGGGTTTATGATAGGGATAGATTTGAGGGGTGTCTGCACAGATGCAGAGGTATATGGACATATACAGATTCTTTGTCCACCTTGAAAACAAGGTTTGGCGAGTCTTGCTACACTGATTTGGATGTGTTCTGTCATTTTCTGTGGTTGATAACAGAAACTGCCTCTTCCCACTTCACCCATGAGACCATTTTTAGGTCTGGTTCACTTTTAGTGGATAGAGTTTAACATCATTTTCAAGTTGTCTCCTCCGTTAGTCTACTTTTTCTTCAACTCATGTTGGTTTTTATATATTTTTATTGGATTTTGGTGAAATTGAACCAAATTTGATACTTGTGAACACTTGTGTATTTTCTTTATCTGTGAATATATACTTTGCTCTTTCTAATGCTGTGATTCTGAATTTTTTCTTTGGTCTTGGTTTTCTCAGGTTTGAATATTTTATGTGGTTTTTAAGTCTTCATGGAGTACTGAAGCAGAATGAGTATTTATGTGATCTAAAGCTCTTAGGACAGCTTTTAAAAGGAAGCTGATAGTGATATCCAAATCCTAAGTATCTCAATTTTCATTTTAAGTTTCAAATTTTTCTTTAGCTTTAATTTGTCTCTTTGACTCTGAATTTCTGAGAAAGGGTGTCAGTGGCCTTCCAGCAGGGTTGTAGCCTTGCTGGTCTGTCCAGACAGCCTCAGCATTTGCTTTTCGGATGTGCTGTATTACTTTTTAATACGTACTGCGTCATGGCTCCCTTTGTTCAGCATATTATCTTTTAAAGTGGAAATTTAACTTCTGTGTCCTTTGGTTTCATTTTATCTGATATTTATAGTCAGTCTTCCCGTTTTTGTTTGCATTTATTTGGCATGTCATTGATAAGTTCCTGGTTGTTAACATTCAGTGCCACTCAGTGTGCCATCTTGCTTACTTATGGTGATCCCCTAATATGGCTAGTTTTAGCCTATTCTCTTTCTGTTTGTTCTATTTTGTTCTATTATATTTTTCAGATTTTTGCTACATTCTGATACTTCTGTCATGTTCATTGGCTTAATAGTTAATACACTATTTCTAGAATAGGTAGCGTCCAACTTACAATGAAGTCCTATTCCAGTGGCTCTGTCATAAACCAGCCAACGTCATTCTGACCTTAGCAGTATACCCTTCATTCCATGTTGTCTTCTGAATCTGGCTTGAATTCCTGGCAGTTTCCTATTTGTGTCTTGCTGCAACCTTTTTTTTTTTCAATTATCTTCAGAAAAGTGTTACTATAATACTAGATTCTGTAATAATTTCTGTATTCTGTTGGATCATGTTTCATGGAATGGGCAAAAAATATGGATCTCTTCCAGCCAGTAGGTCAGGTAGCTATCTTCCAAATTTCTTGGCATAGCCAAGCGAGCCCTGACAGCCTTGTTGTTCCCTTAGTTGGTATTCCGTCATTCCCTGGAGCTTTGGTTTGCACCA
>NW_022111365.1:9219858-9243948 GCF_000313985.2 Echinops telfairi
TTTTACTAATAATCTCTATCAATTGCCCTCAAGTTAATTCTGACTCAGAGTGACCCCATTAGACAGCAGAACCGTGCCATAAGATTTTCAAGGCTTTAAACTTTTATGGAAGTAGGCGGCCATGTCTTTTTCCCTTGAGTGACTGGTGGGTTTGAACTCTCAGCCTTTTTCACTATCTACTGAACAGATAACCACTGTGATACTACGGCTCCATTACTAACTACAAAAAGTACTCCCCCAAACTAGTAAGTGTGTCTTGTCATAACTAAAATGCATCATTAGTTTGGGACTACCAGCAGAATACTCAAGGTTATGAACAACTACTGTTTGTGTTGTTCTACAGAATGCCATTTCCAACTAGCAGCATATTGTGAACGTCTTCCTTTTCAGCCAGTAAAAAGCTTCTAAAGTTGATAAAAAGCTGTCTTGTTCTTTTAATGACTGCTATATTCCATTCTTTAGATATAATCATCCAGGGATTCCAACTCTTGGCAAACCCCATAAGGTAGAATTGCACTCCATAGGGTTTTCAATGCTCCCCTTCTTTTGGGTCGGGGGCGGCAGGGGAGATCTTCTAAGGGATCTCTGGGTGGACGTGAACCTCCAGTTAGCAGCCAAGAATGTTACCTGTTTGAGCTATCAAGGTAATTGCTTTCTGAGCCCTGGTATGTCTGAACATGAAATGTATATTTCTATCAAGTATAATGGCTCATTTGGTTAAATATAGAATACCAAGGTTACCATTCCATTCCCCTCACCACTTAAAAATTGTGTAAAGCTATTCTGTCTTTGTTTTCTAGTACAGTTGTAACAAATTCCATAAGTGGATGGCTCTAACAAGCAAATTTACTTTCTCATAGTTTAGGAGGCCCGAAAGCTAAATCCAGGATGCCAGTCCTGGGGCAAGATCTTTATCTCTTCAGCTTCTTGTAACTTAAAATCAGTCTTTTCCTATCTCTGCTTGGCCTAGTCTATTCTTTTTATATATGTAAAAGATTGACTTAAGACAGAACCTACACTAATTGTGTCTCATTAACATAACAAAAAACCTGTGCTTAAATTATAACCACAGGCAGTAAACTAAAAATCCAAACTCACTCTGGTGAGGCAACCTGGGCCCCTCCCCCAGACTTTACACATGCAATTGTGCCAGGGCTCAGACCAGGAATGGTCAGGAAAGTTCCAGAACCAGACTCCATGCCATTGTGTCATTTATGACTTACAGCCCTCATAGGACAGAGTAGAACTGCTTTCTCATGTGGCTTTCTGAGACTGTAACTCATTGTTTTTTGTTTTTGTTTTGAGGCCGGGTATAGTGTACTTTATTGATGTTACATAGCAAGGTTGGGCTCTCTAAGCCCCTCCCCTTCCTTCAGGGGGTCTGGATGGAAACTCAAGATGAAGGCATGTCCTCAATGTGTTGGGGGATCAATTTGAGGGCAAAGACTCCCCAGCAGCTGAGGGCTTCTCTGTTCTTCTTATGCTGTTGCAGGGGTTGGTGGTCCAGTGGAGCTCTTACTCCTTGGACCGTAAGGTCCACCACTCTATTACTGTAGCCAAATTCATTGTCATACCAGGAAATGAGCTTCACAAAGTGGTCATTGAGGGCAATGCCAGCCCCAGCATCAAAGGTGGAAGAGTGTGTGTCACTCTTTAAGCCTTCTCTATGGTTGTGAAGACACCAGTGGACTGTATGGCATACTCGGCAATAGCCTCACCACACTTGATGTTGGTGGGATCTCACTTCTGCAATATGGGGATGGATTTTCCATTGATAATGAACTTCCCATTCTCAGCTTTGACGATGCCAGTGAATTTGCCATCGGTGGACTCATACGGGAACATGTAGACCATGTAGTTCATGTCAATGAAGGGGTTGTTGATGGCAACAATGTCACTTTGTCAGAGTTGAAAGCAGTCCTGGTGACTAGGCACCTAATGAGCCCAAATCTATTTACTCCAACTTTGCTCCAGCATCCAGGGATGGGGCTGGTACTACAGGGGAACGGGAAGATGAGGCAACCTGTTGTGCGAGGAGGAGCAGTGAGCCTGACATTGTAACTCTTTACAGGAGTAGAAAGCCTTATCTCTCTCCTGCAGAACAGCTGGTGGTTTCAAACTACTGGCCATGTGGTTAGCAACCCAACTTGTAATGCCATGTACCACCAGAAGTTAGGATTTGTAACACATGTTTGGTTAACACAGTTTAAGCCACAGCATATTCCCTTTGTCTTCTGACGTCTTCAGTGTTATAAAAAAAATGCCCAATACAGGTCGATTCTTTTTTTTTTTTTTTAAACAGAGAATCTTTGTCATTGCTTTTGCCCTTCCTATTTTATACTGACTAGATGCTATGGCATTTTCTCTTTATTTTTCTGTATGATTTATTATTCATATAATTAAGTAAAATATGCTTAGGTGTGTGTCTTTTTTGTGTTTCTACCAGGCACTCTGAGAATTGTTTCACTTTAATTGTAGTGGTGCTGGTACAACTCTCCTCTATGTGATTGAAGCATTGAATTATATGATATATGAATCATATGCCAATAAAACTTGGGGGGAAAAAAAGATTTACAGTCTCAGGAACCTAAAGTGCAGTTCTACCCCTGTCTAATAGGGTCACTATGAATTGGAATTGTCAATGGCAGTGAGTTTAAATTTTGATTTACTGTACTTGAAAGTATGTAAATTGTATCATAACTCTATTTCTAATTCAATGAGTGCTGTCAACAGATTGTATGATAAGTCATTTTTGCTGTATGGTATAAAAGAACAAAAGAAAGAAAGAACCAAACTGGATGCCAGAAGAAATTCTGAAACTTGCTCTTGAACTTGAAGTAACTATTGCAAATGGAAAACAGTGATAAAGTAAAAGAGCTCATTAGAAAAAATTTAAAGACAGCTATAGCAGACAGGGTAAAATATAATGAATCATGCAAAGACCTGGAATTGGAAGGCAAAAAGGAAGAATATGGTATTTCTCAAGCTGGAAGAATTGCTGAAAAAATATGACTCGGACTACAATATTGAAGTATTCTATGAGTAAATTATTGAATGATGTGTAAGACTCGGGCTATACAATATTGAAGTCTTCTATGAGTAAATTATTGAATGATGTGTAAGACTCGGGCTATACAATATTGAAGTCTTCTATGAGTAAATTATTGAATGACATAAGAAGCATCAAAAGAAGATGGCAAGAATGCACAGCCACTGGAGGAAAAATAATGGATCAACACACAACCATTTCAGGAGACAGCTCATGATGAAGAACCATGTTATTTGAAGAAGTCCAACCTGTACTGAAAGCAATGGCAGAAAGCAAGGTTCCAGGAATGGATTGAGTACCTATTGAAATGTTTCAACAAACTGATGCAATGCTGAATGTGCTTATTCTAGTCAGTGCTAAGAAATTTAGAAAATAGCTATGTAGCCAACTGTCTGGAAGAGATCCAGATTTGTGCCTATTTCAAACAAAGGTGACCCAACAGAATGTGAAAATTATTGAATAATACCACACAAAAGTAGCATTTTTTAAAAAAATGAAAAATGGTTGTATCAGTAGATCAACAGAGCTATCAGAAATCCAAGCTGTAGTGAGAAAAAGGCGTGAAATGAAGGATATCATTCCTGAAAGTAGAGAGTACCAGAAAAATGTTGACTATGCAAAAGTGTTCAAGATAAACTCCTGATAACATAGAAAAGAATGGGAATTTCAGACCACTTAATTGTACAAAGACTAAGAGGCAGTCAACAGAACAAAGGGATGCTGCATGGTTTAAAATCAGGAAAGGTGGGTGTTGGTGGTGTATCCTTTCACCTTATTTATTAATATGTATGCTGAATAACTCATTCAAGAAGCTGTGCTAGTATTACAGCTCTTTTAGAATTTGTCTAGCAGGTTTTCTGTTTCTTTTCCGGAAAACCCACACACACCAAAAAAAAGAAGCTGTACTATGTGAAGAAGAATGAGATATCAGAATGGACACAACCTTGCATGCCAGAAGCAAAGAGGATATGAAGACTGATGAATATCAAAGCTTACAACTTTCAATATTGATTACAGCTCAATAGACAGCAAACAAAAATCCTCACAACTGGATCGTTGACATCATGATAAATGGAAGAAAGATTAACGTTGTCAAGGATTTTTTTTTACTTGGATCCACAATCGAAGCTCACGAAAGCAGCAGTCGTGAAAGCAGACATCATATTGCATTGGGCAAGTGTACTACAGATAGTACAAAAGACCTCTTCAGAGTTAGAGGGTCAGGAAAGCAGGAGTTCCACCCTCTATAAGATGGATTGACACGGTGGCTGTAACAATGGGCCCAAAGACAGCGATAATTGTGATGATGGCAGAAGCCCTGGCAGTGTGTCCTTCTTTCTATATAGTGTCCTTCTTAATGTATATAGTGCCACCTATGTTTCAGAGCTGATTTAGTGTGGCACGTGACAAGAAGTTACATCAGTGGATATATTAATCAGTGTTAACTTTGAAAATTAACTAAGTGTAAACTCCCTGTGTTATACTGTATAGTTAAGATGCATTGTACATATTTATAAAATGTTTAGATAGTATTATAAAGTTATTTTAAGAGTTTTGCTCAATTTAACTTTTCATTTAAAATTCAATTTACCATCTTCTGGTTTTAGGAGAAACTAATTGGAGATATTGCTCATTATCATGGAATTTTGATCACTTCTTATTCTTACATTCGACTGATGCAAGATAATATTAGCAGGCATGACTGGCATTATGTGATCTTAGATGAAGGACACAAAATTCGAAATCCAAATGCTGCTATAACCCTTGCTTGCAAACAGGTATGGCCTATTTTTATAAGAAGTGGTATTTCCAGGTGGATAACAGTATTTGAATCAAAGTCAACTGGTCTGCTTAATAAGATTTTACAAACACATTTATTGAATCTTGTACCATTGCATAAGAAATTGAAACATACATTTTTGCCATAATGTCAAAAAAAAATTTATTACTGCCTTTCCTCATCCCCTCCTTCCCCCTATTCTAATTGTTCACCATACTTAATGTGTTTTTTGGAGGGGAGCAGTTATTAGAATATTACCAAATCTAACCTAATCCTTATTATTCACCTTTGGCATTAAGAAAACCTTTCCCCCTGTATTTTCCACCTATATGTAATTGAAGAATTATAGCTGCATAATTTTTCTTGATATTTTGGAGAGCAGCAAGCATAAGATTTAAGAACTAAAATGATACTAATGTGTTCAATAATAGTGGGCGGGAGTGTTTGGAACAGGGTTGATCAGCTTCTGCTAAAACGTTAATTATGTTAAGGTATTGTCTTTCACCAAATAGTTTCGCACTCCACATCGCATCATCTTGTCAGGCTCACCAATGCAGAATAACCTCCGAGAGCTATGGTCCCTCTTCGACTTTGTCTTCCCGGGAAAGTTAGGAACGTTGCCGGTATTTATGGAGCAGTTCTCTGTTCCCATCACCATGGGGGGATATTCAAACGCTTCCCCAGTACAGGTAACTACTGAGCAGGTAACATTTTTGACATCTTAATATTTAAACTCTTACTCCTAAATAACTGTAGCTAAGTCATTCAGGAGATAGGGGAAATGATCAAGTTTGGTGTTTGATAAAATCACAAAGTAGCTTTTGCTTAATAGAGCATACTTTTTTTTCTAATGAGTTTTCTTTTTGTTCAATTATGAAAGACGTCCACTTAGAAAACTTCTTACAAAATAGAATTAAATGGTTTTCTTTGATTATTTCTAGAGCAGTCAGAAATTATGGATCAATCTGTTCTGGGCAGTATCTAACTTACTGCAAATTGGGATAATGCATCTTATAAAGCATTGTTGAAGTTTAGAAAGCAAGACAGCAGGAAGGACTGGATTATTCTAGGAAGATTTATGAGCTATGCATTCCCTGACCTGATTCTGGGAAAGTAAGCCAAGAGTAAAGAGGGCATTCTGAATAAGGGAAGAATATGATAAAGGGAATCCATGTTGTGTAGTCATGAACAGTAAAAATTGGAGATGCTTGTGGGAGAGCAGTGGGTAAGGTATAGAGGGGCCTTGGAAGGGCGGGGGGTGGGGGTGAGATCTTGGGCAAGGAGGAGTCACTGAAGGGTTTGGAACACCAGGTTGGGAATGAACACTTACAGAATGGAGGTTGACATTGAAAGAATTGATGAGAGGGGGTGAAGTGTGATAAGGGCTGGTCTTGAGAAAGAAGATGATGAACAAGAGGCCCAGGTGGCATGTTTTTAGGTATAACAATTGAGATGTAGAAACTCATAAAGTACAATTAGGGGTATGGGAGGCTACTGCAGCAGGGCCGGGCATTTTAGGTTTGACTGACTGGTAAAATGGTGTTGCACCGGCAGCAGCATCGTCAGTGACGCCAACTTGAGGACAGTTTTAGACCTTTTCTCTTTAAATTGATGTTACGATACTAACAAAGGATGTGCACTGATATACCTCAGAGATACTATGATTTTGGTTCCAGACCATTATAATAAAGCTAATCACACAAATCTTGGTTTTCTAGTGAGGGTGAGGTCTCTGTGAAGCTCTATCAACCAGACAGGTTATTGTTGAACCTGATGAGAAAGAAACCTTTTACCTACAAAGAGTTCCCAATGTTTTGAATTTGAACTAGAAAAAGGATTTTAGACCTTTTTTTTTTTTTAAATAACAACTACTTTTCTACCATTTCCATTTTGAGATTGAATGATTTTTAATTAACTGTGGGTAAGGGTTCTTTCATCATTCTGTTAGTCCCTATTGTCCTTGATATGTAACTTTTTTTTTAACTTCTAAAACTAATTTCAAACTTATAGGACACTTACAAGGATTACAAAGAGAACACCTTTATACTCAGTTGTTACCATTTTGCCTCATTTGCTTTATCATTCTTCTCTTCTACCTCTCTCTCTGTGTATACAAATTAATGAGATTTTTATTCTATGGTTCATTTGAAAGTTATAGAAAGCATGCCCTTATTCTTAAAAGTGCTTTAGTGGGTATATCCTAAGAACAAGGATTTTTTGGTATTAGTAAGTACCATATATACCATATAATCATATTAATAATTAAATTTAGCGTTGATATAATTCTATTATCTAATCTTTATTCATTCAGATTTTGTCAGTTCTGGTAGTTTCCATGTTTCTTTAGTCTCCTTTAATCAAGAATGGTTAAAGAGTGGTTTTGATTTTTGCCTCTCAAGACCTTAACATTTTTTAAGACTGTACCCCAAAAACCAAACTCACTGCTCTCAATTCTGATTCATAGCAGCCCTGTAGGACAGTGTAGGAGTACCACTGTGGGTTTCTGAAACTGGACCTCTATGGAAGTAGAGAGCATCATGCAGCTGGTGGTTTCTAACTGCTCGCCTTGTGGTTAGCAGCGCAGTGCATAACCCACTATACTACCAGGGCTCCACTTGAAGAATATGTCATTTGTTTTGT
This sequence comes from Echinops telfairi, assembly GCF_000313985.2. NCBI lineage: Eukaryota > Metazoa > Chordata > Mammalia > Afrosoricida > Tenrecidae > Echinops > Echinops telfairi. Next base: position 9,227,328 of record NW_022111365.1, read on the forward strand.
AGAAAGTACCTCCCTTTGAGTTTGTCTTGTGTTTATTATTAGATTCAGATGATGTACTTTTGGCAGGACTTTGACAGAGGCACATGCTGTCAGTGTTTGCCTATGTTGGTGACGTTTAACTCCGATTTACTTGGATAAGGTGCTGTTTGCCATATTTCTAAGCTGTAAAGTTAAAACCATTTTTCTTTTGGAACTAGTAAGTACCATATATACTCGAGTATAAGCCAACCCAAATATCAGCCAAGACACCTAATTTTACCGCAAAACTGCATGAAAAATGTGCTGAAAAACTTGGTTTATACAGGAGTATATATGGTAAATTGTTGAGAGATAATTGGAGATCGTGCATATGTGATCTTTTTCTTTTCTGAAGTTCCTTTTCAAGAGTGGCCTTATCTCATGAAAGCAGCATTCAGAAAATAAAATTGTGTATTGCACTCAACAAGTCTGCCCAAGACCTCATTAACGTGTTAATGATTGCAGGTGTCATTTGAGTACTCTGGTGGTTTGCGATATACTCATCTAGGTATGTGTTCCATGGAAGGGGAGATGGGGTGGTGGGAGGCAGTTAGGAATGAATGTAACATATATAAGGGGCTTCAAGATATTCATGGAAAAATTCTACCTCTTAAATCCATTTTCACAAACTTTTGAAACCCCTTAGACAGTTGTATTGCCCACCATGTGTTGTGTTGTGTTGTGTGTGTTTTTTTATTAGACAACTTTCTTATTGTGAATTGGGTGAATGTTTACAGATCAGAGGATCAATTTTAAACCCACAATTTAGTCATTTTGTTTCAACTCATTCATTGCTTTTTCCACCTACTTCCTTTGTTTCCTGTTTCCATTCCGCCTTTCCTAACCTTTTGAACTTTGTCCTTAAATAAATAATGCCCGCTTGATCTTAAATGATTGATTATTCTAACATGGGTGTGAGATCTACTCTAGACCAGAGTGGAGCCAAAGAGCCTTAAGTTTGAGGATCACAACACTGTCTATCTGACCAGTAAGGCTGGTCTCTTTTATGTTTTTTGAGTTCTGTTCCTCCTTTTGCTTCCACTTTATTCTGGATCTTTAGTAAGATCCCTTTCAGAGATGTTGGCTGTAATAGCGGGCATCGTCTAGTTCTTCTGGTATCCAGGTGTGGAGACTGTTTGCCAAGGCCCATTAGGCCATGGGACTAATTGCTTTCATTATGTATTTCAATTTCCATTGTTTTTTTCTCTGGATGAGGAGAAAAAAATCATTGCACCTTAGATGGCTGCTTATGAACTTGTAAGACTGCAATTGCTACTCACCAAAGTAGAGGGTAGAACATTGTGAAGTTTATGCTATGCCAGTTAACTTGGTGCATGGTCTCCCAGGCCCAGTAACTCATTCCCAAAAGTGTTTGGTTATGTCTAAGAAGTTTTCATAACTTTGCCACCATATTCACAGATATTTGCAGCAAATACATGTATATAAATGTCCTCTGTTAAATCCTATTTTTCATGGGTTGACTCCTACTCTCCTTCCCATGCCTCTTCAGTCTCCATGTCTGTTGCAGGATGATGTTTAACAGTATTTGCTTCTGTTGCCCTTCACTCTTGCAAACTTTTTTATCAGCCTCTATCTCATAGTACATTACTTTCCCCTTTACCTAAGTTAGCAAATGTCTATCTGTAGCCAGTAATCTCCCCACCCGCCCCCTTCTTCTCGTACCCCAGCTAACCATCAAAGAATGTTCTTTTTAATATGAAAACCTTTTCTTCACTTTTTACAGTAATGGTCTCATTCAGTATTTGTTTATTTGTGATTCCTTAATTTCACTCAGCCTAATAATCTCCAGATTTATTCATGTTATGAAGTGGTTCGTAGATTCATCTCAATTCTTTAAAGTTATGTAATCTTTCTTTGTGCATATATTCCAAAGTCTTTTTAATTGTTCTTCCACTGCTGGACTGTTTAGGTTGTTTCCATCTTCTTGCATTGTGAATAGTGCTTCCATGAGCATGGGTGTGAATATATTTGTGCCATGGCTCTTATTGCTGGGTAGAAGGATTGCTGGTCCATCTACTATATGTTTTTAAAGAATAAACAGATGCAAGAGCCACATGGGGGTGGGGGGGACAAAAAACCCTCACTGCCATTGAGTCACATCTGACTCATAGCAACCCTATAGGCCAGAGTAAAACTGACTCTGTGAGTTTCCACGAGTGTAACTCTACAAGAATAGAAAGCCTCCTTTCTTCCTTGGAGTGGTTGGTGGTTTTGAACTGCTGACCTTGTAGTTAGCAGGCCAACTTGTAATCACTATGCCACCATGGAAATACAGGATCAGCTTTTATGTCCAATGCACAGGATTCTTTGAGGTTGCTGGGCTGGAGAGTCGACATGATGCTAAGGCTGAACTAGGGCTTTCTCTTCTGTTCCTGCAGTGTTTGGTTGGTAGTGCAAATGATTAAAATGCTGGGCTGCTAACTGAAAGGTTGGCAGTTAGTGTCTACCAAGAGGCACTTTAGAAGGGCCTGGTGATAAATGAGCCATTGGAGCACATATTATATTCCTATTTCTGCGCATCCCTGCTCCTCTATCCCAACCCCAGTCTAAAGCTTTAGCTCTTCCTTTAGTGAGAGTCAGGTGTGGAAAGCATCCAGTCTCCAGCCACTGTGGGCCCTGGTCCACCAGCAGAGGAATAGAGGGAGGAGGAATTCTACACTGAGGTGGGCATGCACGAGAGAGCAAGAGCTGAGAGACCGTGATGCTCACAAGCTTGTACCTGGCATCATTAACCAGCTTACTCCTTCTGGAGGAGACAGACGTTGGCTGAAATTCATAGTATATGGAGATTCATATCAAAACATCATTTTATATCATTTTCAAAGCATTTTTTAACACTTATATTTTTAATAAGAATTCAAGTGGGGAGGGAGGGGGGAAAATGAGGAGCTGATATTAAGGGCTCAAGTAGAAAGCAAATGTTTGGAGAATGATGAGGGCAACAAATGTACAAATGTGCTTGACACAATGGGTGTATGTATGGATTGTGATAAGAATTGTACGAGCCCCCAATAAAATGATTTTTTTTAATTAAAAAAAAAGAATTCAAACAATGTGTATCATTTTTAGTAAGACAATAATACATTTTACAATTCTGATATTTAATCCTCTCTGCATTACAAATCATAATATTTACCTTATCATTTAGAAGTAATTTTTTAAATTGGCTCTTACAGCTCTTATAACAATTCATACATCAATTGTTATCAAACACATTGTACATATGTTGCCATCATCATTTTCAAAACATTTTCATTTACTTGAGCCTTTGATATCCGCTCCTCTTTTTTCCCTCCCTTCCCTTCCCTCCCACCCTCGTGAACCCTAGATAAATTAGAAATTATTTTTATTTCTTATCTTATACTGTCCACTGACTCCCTTCACCCTAGAAGTAATTTTTATCCATGTCTGAATGACATATTTAAGAGATTACATGTAACTAAAAGTTGTGAATAAGTTGAACTTCTTATTAACTGTTATTTCAGGTAATAAGCATTTTATACTTATACCTGCATTTTATATTTATACTTGCACACAACGAGTACACGTACACACATACATATGTTTTACAAATTCAAAGGAGGTGTTATTGTGGTCTTTAAGATTTTTTAAATGTTAATTTTTGTGTTACACAGGGTTCTTTAGAGAAACAAAACCAGAATGCTAATAATTTTTATATATTTATACAGATAGATAACATAAGAAATCAATAGTTAATTAAATTATAAAGCAGTACAAATGGCTCAGTGCAACTCACTCCCGTGAGATAGTTGTGAGACACTGGCAGTCCTTCAAGTCTTGAGGGCCGCCAGGTAGTCCTCTGTCGAGCAATTCACACTATCCCGGCACAGGCAGCAAACAGCAAGGCAGGTAACCAGCGGTCAGCCAGATGACAGGGTCTGACAGTCTCCAGCTCAAGAGATGTAAATTCCAGTGGTGTGGCAAAGCAGGTCTTGAAGGAACCTCAAATTACAGCGACACAGTCCACGGGTTAGGTGTCCCACGGGTAGTGTAGCTTGCAAATTGAGGCAAAGAATAAGAAAGGCATCCGCACACTGGTCCGATGATCAAAGAGCAAGAGACAAAAAAAGCAAGGCTCGCCAAGCCATTTATCTCTCCGCCCTTCAATTAATCCCACATATGTTTATCAGCTAGGTTGGCACAATAAACTAACTACCTCAATTTTTAATATTAATTTTACTATATTTTAGCTAAACTTTTACAGTTATTAATTTTTCAGCTTTCTTAAAATTTGGTTGAACCTTTTTGTGTTCCATTAAATAGTAATTTCCTTAAGTTGGTAAGTCTGTTTAGGTTTTTTGTTTTTAAGTATCAATAATTTATTCAATTCTTTGTTCACTTTTAAGTGAATTGCAGGGGGAGTGGTTTTTCTGGGTTGTGGGTCTTTGTACAGTTAATACCCATCTCATGTGCATGTGCTCCATTACAGAACTATACACTCCATTTTAAGACAATGTGACCTTTCATTTCGGGGATCACCAGGCTTTTATTGAATTTATCATCATCAGTCTCCTGTGGGCAGTAATCTGCTTATAGCCTCCCATTGCTGTGCTTTCCCCTAACTTTGATCTTCAGTCTTGCATATTAGCAATTCCTTTGTAGCATTTAGAGAATACAGGAGTAAAAAATTTATTTTAAAGCATTTTTCCCCTAGAGAGTGATAAAAAACCGAATAAATCTTTAGGGTTTAACTTTGTGATAATAATTAAAGCAAAAGGTAGAAGAAGAAGAATGTGAGGCACAGATTACCAGTTTGTATTTTGTTGTACATTTTGGTCATGTGACAAATTTATTTCCCTATGATACTAATGTGAGCTACTACCACTGCAATGTATGGGACTTATACTTGTTTTTCCAATCATTTCCAACCAATTTTCTACAACTGTTGTCATTTAAAACAGCTTATTTATTTAAAGGAGTGGAATCAGTTGGGAGGTAAGCTATAACTGCATTAATTAAACAGAGCAATTCTCCCACTTGTCTTCATTAAAGGTTAAAACTGCCTACAAGTGTGCATGTGTCTTAAGAGATACCATAAATCCATACTTACTACGGAGAATGAAGTCGGATGTCAAAATGAGCCTTTCTTTGCCAGATAAAAATGAACAGGTGAGTAAATCCAGGAGGTAACAAAGCATTCTTCAAGCACATGTATACAGCACGTTCATTCTGATTCTCCTGTGTGTGTTTTGACAAGACTAGCTGCTGACTCTTGAGTTTCAGGCCCATGGTCAGATGGCAGGGAGCAGAGGACTGAGGAGAGGAGGGTCCTCAGGCTGCGTCATAATCCAGTTTGTTTCTTTTTTTACTAAGAGGTACATTGTTGAAACTGGAAGCACTATTTTTTTTAAGTAGGAAACTTGGCGTTTGAATTATATTATTCCATTTGAAATTTCTTTGTTGCTGTTGCTAGAAATCATAGCTTCTCCATTTTGTTTCCTCATAGGTTTTATTTTGCCGTCTTACAGATGAACAGCATAAGGTCTACCAAACTTTCATTGATTCCAAAGAAGTTTACAGGATTCTCAATGGAGAAATGCAGGTCAGCTAAAAACAGAAGCAGGCATACCTGAAGAAAGGGAAGTGAGGAGGAGAGGAAGCTAACCTTTAAGTATTCAGAATGTTTCAGACATTTCATGTAATATCTCCATTATCTCCTGTGGTTTTTGCATGATACATATTGAGTAGCTTGGTCCTTGGCTGCATGGTGGATAAGCCAGGGAGCTCGAATTCTGACTCTAGTATGCCTACAAAGCCCCTCCCTTTTCTGTCACGCCAAAAGCTCTTACTTGGTAGATGAGTAGGTGTTGGATATTATATTCTAGAGGTTTATAGCGTTCATCACCTTTTTTTTCTTTTATCAGCTTCTTAAAGGAACTCCTATGCCATTAAAAGTTCTTGAACCATGGTAATATTAGAAGCCAGATATACCGTACATACTTGAGTATAAGCTGACACGAATATCAGTCGGGGCACTTCATTTTACCACAAAAACTGCATTAAAAATGTGCTGAAAAACTCAGCTTATACACGAGTATATATGGTAATCTCTGGTTCTAAGATCCCCAGTTCTAATTGTCCCCATTATTGAGAAAACATTCTTTCTTTTGCCTAGAATTCAGAAGTTGTAGATAGCAACCTCTCAGAAAAGTGCCGTTATAGAAATAATAATGTGGCATCATAAAATTGGCTTTCTGGAACACCTTGCTCAAACCAGACTGTTCAAAGCACTAAATAAGAATGACTTGGTGGGAATGTACCAAGGACGCCAATCTCATACTGGAACTCAAGGCACTGTTTTTATTCAGGTGCATGTGCTGGCCCCTAGGTCAGGGATTCTTTACTACCCTTTTAGAACCCTTCAATGAGAACTCTAACTTCATTTGAGCACTTGCAGAAGTAAGAAGCACATAGTTCAGTTTCTGCATCTTCTCGTTGTATCTGTATTGCAGGGTTGTTACCCTAGAATCCCACATTGCATGGTGTAGTAGAAGAACTGTGCTAAAGAATTAGGTCTGTAAAGATGAGCCCTGTAGGATCTGGTGATCTTGTACAAAATCCAGGAAAGCAGCCCTGCACTCTAGCTTAGCAAATACACGGAGGAATACTTTTTGTAAAACCTTCTGTAAGTAAATAAACATTTGAGCTGTAGGCAGTATTCAACAGTACACATGGATGTATGTCTGTTCAATAAGCATAGTAGGTTTACTATAATCAGCATTTAGTCTAGAGAGCTTCAGGCGAATCATTCGATTTCTTTGAGCATTGTTTACCTGCTGTGTCAGACTTGTCAGAGCTCCAGGAGACTGTTGGCAATGCAGCCATGCTTTCCTTGCTGTCATCTCAGCAGAATTGCCTTTCAGAGATAGTGTCACAGTTGGCTGTAGGAATCTAGTCTGTCGAATATAAGTTATTAGGTCAACAAGTTCATCCGCAGATGGTCTTTTTTTCTCCTCACTGCCACCATCGATTCCAACTCATAGCGACTCTGTAGGGCAGAGTAGAACTGCCCCTGTGGGATCCTGAGATTGTGAATCTTTAGAAAGTCCGATCTTTCTCCTGTGGGGCACCTGATGGTTTTGAACTGCTGCCCCTAAAGTTAGCAGCCTGACATATAACCACTGTGCCACCAGAACATAAAGACAGGAAATTTTAATTAAATTAACATGAGCAAGAGCAAAAAGACAAAGTGGCCCTTGCTGCCTTATCTTCAACCCTGCATTTAAACAGGCTGCGAATACAAATTGAAATAGGTGAGTCAGGCTCTGTTCCATCAGGCAATAAAGAGACTTCCCAGGATTCAAATATATTCATATAATCAGTTATACACATCTAAATATAAAATCAGTCTATAGGTTGTGATGTGGTATTCACCATCTTTGTGCAAAATTCAGCATTATTCATCCACTCCAGCTTCAAGTCCAATCATATTTTAGGGAAAAGCAATGATGGGCAGAAATTTCTATCAAAAATTTTAAAGTTTGATCAAAGTCATTTAACCATAGCCAATCTTTTTTTTTTTAGTTTAGAACTGTCCAACCAGAATATTGTACCAGGCAATCATGATCTGATTTCTCGTATATGAGATCAATTTAAATATGATACCAAACTCACTGCTCTTGAGTCAATGCCAATGCTGACCGACAGCCACTCTATCAGACAGAGTAAAACTGCCCTTGTGAGTTTTCCAGACTGTAACTCTTCATGGGAGTAGAGTGGCTGGTAATTCTTGCAGTTAGCAGCCCAACTCATAACCACAACACCACCAAGGGAAGAAAACAAGACATCCCTATCTTACAATTAAAAAGGCAGTGGCCAACTATTACTCATGTGTACCTTTCTTGAGATTAGATGTCAGATCTTTCCTTTTTCCCTTCTTTATGGCAGTGAAGATCATTTTGTCCTGGGGATTCTCCAAATACTCCCATCAGTGTGTCCTCTCCTCAGGTGATATCTCTGCTCTAATTGGCACCCTTGTAAGTGAGTCCAGGGTCCTGACCAGGCTTCTGCACAGACACCATGCAGATTTGGCCCAGTCGTGGTTTTGCCTCCCTCTTCCACAGGATGGCACTGGGCAAACTTCTGAACAAACATTTTCTTGCCCTGCTCAACATCACCCATTTTGAATGAACTCTCTTGTGCGCCACATGACCATAACTGGTCAGAAGCTGCATGTCTTGCTCTCTAAGTCATCCTCACATGTTCTTTAGTCTTGATCCTTTGACCCACATCATTTGACGTCGTTGGAGGTAGAACAGCAGAGCAGTTTGTTCTCTGTCTCTGTATTCCATACTTTTATGTAGATAAAGAGATGCATGAATGATATGTCTTCTGTAGAAGCTAAATACTTTTTTTATCAGCCTAAATAACCATCTCTCATAATTTCCCAATTTGTCCCTCATCTCGATATCTCTAGGAGATTGGTAGAACATTAGTATCTGTTCATATAGCTAAATATTCCCATATACCCTTTCTGTACCTCCAAATTGTGAAGCCTTATGAGTCTGAGTATTGTGGCTATGCATTGAGCTGCTAACCACAAGGTCTGAGGTTTAAACGTAGCAGCTGCTCCATAGGAGAAAGCTGAGGCTGTCTGCTTCCATAAAGATTTACTTTCTCAGAAACCCAAAGGAGTAGTTCTATGCTCCCCTGTAGGGTCACTGTGATTTGGAATCAACTCAGTGGCACTGAGCTTTGTTTGAGTTTGATATGTGATCAGTCTAGGTCAGCACTAATGGATGCAGATGCAAGCCACACAGATAGTTTTTTTGTTTTGTAGTAGCCACATGAAAAACAGTAGAAAGTAAAACAGGTAAATTTGATTTTGATATTTTATTTAACTCAATAGATTCAAAATACAAGTTTATTTCATCAAAACAAAAATTCACTAAATTAAATATAACCACCACCACCACCACCACCCCAATCAGACAAAAGCTCCACTGGGCAGAGCTTTTGTAGTATGTATTTTTACCGCTAGATAAGCATCGAGCAACTTGCTCTGAGTTAGTGCACGCAGTGGTGCCGCCTGGGAAGGTTCTCATCACAATGAATTTTTTTCATAAAGGCCATTTTACACAAACCTTTTTTTTGTCATGGCTGATTTAAGAGAACAGTGTGCAGCTGTGAAATTTTGTTTTCTGCTCAGGAAAAACGCTGTAGAAACAGTTGTGGTGTTGAACACATCTTACAAGGACAGCGCTATGGAAAAAACTCAAGTGTACGAGTGGTTTTCTCATTTCAAAAAAGGTGAAATGATTTATGCCACACCTCATTCTGGACGTCCATCAACTTCACAAATGGACGAAAGTGCCCACTAGTAGTGCATTTGGAGTTCGTTCCACCAGGTCAAACTGTTAATCAAGCTTTCTATTTAGAGGTTCTGAAAAGATAGCATAACAGTGTGCAACAAAAAAAGGCTTGATTTGTGGCAGGCAGGGGACTGGTTCTGCCACCACGACAATGCTCATGCAGCCAGCTCGGCACCATTTTTGACAAAACACGGCATGCCTCTCTTGCCCCGTGCACCATACTCACCTGACTTTGCTCTGTGCAACTTCTTTTTGTTTCTGCGAATGAAGAGGAACATAAAAGGACAGTGATTTGAAAACGTAGGTAAGAGGAAGATAAAAACAAGGGCATCCAACAAATGAGTTTCAAAAATGTTTCAAAGAATGGAATCTCAGATTTGACAAATGTATTAAGTGTAATGGAGAGTACTATGAAGGTGTTAAGGTTGCTTTGTTAAAAAAAAAAAAATTAAATACATAGCTTTGGGGGTGGAAATTCCACTTCTTTTTGGGTACCCTCTCATATATCTATATAGAGATAATTTTTAAAATTTTTTTATTAGGGGCTCATACAACCCTTATCACAATCCACACATACATCAATTGTGTAAAGCACATTTGCACATTCATTGCCCTCATCATTCTCAAAACATTTGCTCTCCACCTAGGCCCCTGGCATCAGCTCCTCATTCCCCCCCCCCCATGAGCCCTTGATAATTTATAAATTATTATTTTGTCATATCTTGCCCTGTCCGACATCTCCCAATTCCCTGTTTTTCTGTCCCCCAGGGAGTAGATTACATGTAGATCCTTGTAATCGGTTCCCCCTTTCCAACCCACCCTCCCTCCAACCTCCCAGTATCGCTACTCACACCACTGGTCCTGAAAGGATCATCCACCCTGGACTCCCTGCATTTCCAGTTCCTATCTGTACCAGTGTACATCCTCTGGTCTAGCCAGATTTGTAAAGTAGAATTGGGATCATGATAGTGGGGTAGGGGTGGGGGAGGAGCATTTAGGAACTAGAGGAAAGTTGTATGTTTCATCCTTGCTACATCTCACCCTTACTGGCTCGTCTCCTCCCCGAGACCCTTCTGTAAAGGGATATCCAGTGGCCTACAAATGGGCTTTGGGTCTCCACTCCGCACTTCCCCCTCATTCACTATGATATAATTTTTTTGTTCTGATGATGCCTGATATCTGATCCCTTCGATACCTCATGATCGCACAGGCTGGTGTGCTTCTTCCATGTGGGCTTTGTTGCTTCTGAACTAGATGGCCGCTTGTTTATTTATCTTCAAGCCTTTAAGACCCCAGACACTATATCTTTTGATAGCCGTGCACCATCAGCTTTCTTTGCCACATTTGCTTATGCACCCATTTGTCTTCAGCAATCGTATCAGGGAGGTGAGCACACAATGATATGAACTTTTGTTCTTTTGTGCCTGATAACTGATCCCTTCGGCACATCTTGATCACACAGGCTGGTGTGCTTCCATGTGGGCTTTATTGCTTCTGAGCTAGATGGCCGCTTGTTTACCTTCAAGCCTTTTAGACCCCAGGCGCCCTATCTTTTGATAGCCAAGCACCATCAGCTTTCTTCACCACATTTGCTTATTCACCCACTTTGTCTTCAGTGGTTGTGTTGGGAAGGTGAGCATCATAGAATGCCAATTTAATAGAAGAAATTATTCTTGCATTGAGAGAGTACTTGAGTGGAGGCCCAATATATAGAGATAATTATATTAAGTCTCGGAAAGTAGCTATGTGTTTTACATTCATAGGGCATCTCAATTTTATGTGGCTGGTAGATACAGTATTAAAACAGCACAGGATAAAATAATCTATAGATCACTTGGTGGGGAATTTGGACAGTGCTCTTGGGTTTTCTGATCCTTTATCTTTTATCCATTAAACTGTAATTTACTAGTTGAAACTACCAAACCCTTTGACGATGACCTTATTTTGTGATTTAGCTTTTCCTACTTTGAGTTGCATCCTCTTCTGAAAGCTGTGAGAGAGCCCTGGGTAAAGTTAGAGGAGTTAGAGGCAGCATACCTTGGTCCCCTGTGCCTTTTGCTGTTCAAGTCTTCCTTTGCTTCTTCCCTAGTGCATGTTTCATGCAAATATATTTTTTGTAACATAATAAAATATAAAGGTAAATGGAACTTCATTTTCTAAATTAAATACTAAGCTACTGAATTTGTATTGAAGTACCTTACAATGTAATATTATGTGTGTTTGATTAGTCACATGTCTAATTTCTCTAAATGTAAATTTTTATGGTATTCTTGTTATGAAAGGTGAATCCATCTTTATGTTGAATTTATAATGCTATGAACAACATACCGTACATACTCAAGTATAAGCTAACTCAAATATCAGCCAAGGCACCTAATTTTACCACAAAAACTGCATCAAAAATGTGCTGAAAAACTTGGCTTATACACAAGTATATATGGTACCTTTTTTCTAATGAAGAATAATAATTTTTCAGCATTTGAATATGACCCAAATTAATACACTTGGCCCAATAGAGTTATTTTTTTCACAGAACTTTCCCTAACAGGAAAAAAAAAATGAATAAGGGTTGATTTCTTCCAACTCCTAAGATGCCGTAATTTGGAATAAATTTGGAACATCTCCTTTTTTTCCCCTCCCTTGTCTTAACTGAATATCCTTTTTTGTGGAGTAATCTTGAGTGCACATGCTTGTTTATACCACAGATCTTCTCTGGACTTACAACCCTAAGGAAAATATGCAACCACCCAGATCTCTTTTCTGGAGGCCCCAGGAATCCCGGAGTTCTTCCTGATGATGAGTTACAGGAAGATCAGTTTGGATACTGGAAGCGTTCTGGGAAAATGATCGTTGTTGAGTCCTTGTTGAAAATCTGGCACAAGCAGGGCCAGCGAGTGTTGCTGTTTTCTCAGTCAAGACAGGTGAGTGAACAGGTCTCGTAGAAACAACGGAATGGCCCTTAACTACTTACCACTCTGAATTGGGATAAGTGACAGCCTTTCAGTCTCCTTGGGAGCTCGTCTTTCTCTACCTAGAAGTTGATTTCTTAAGACTCACCAGGTGATTGTGTGGGGGTGAGTTTAGACTTGAAATAAAATAAATGCCAGGCTGTTTACAAAATTTCTAAGAATTAACATTAGATAAATTTACTCTTAACCAGCTATATTTAGCGGCCTCAAAGCAAGAAAACTCTGGTCATAGAAACTTATCTGGGGAAGATGTGACTATGTTGATAGAAATATAGGGTACTCTTTAGGCGTGTATATGGCATTTTTAAACTGTTCTTTCCACCCCACCCCAAATAGATGCTGCATATATTTGAAGTATTTCTGAGAACCCAAAAGTATTCCTATCTCAAGATGGATGGTATGACTACAATAGCTTCGAGACAACCATTAATTACAAGATACAATGAGGTAATAAGTAAATATAGCAATAATGTCAAATAATGTTACTTACTAAATACAGAGAGAAAATCTGTGGGTTGTGCAAAATTCATTGAGTTGCTAACCAAAGGATTTGGGGTTGACGTCCATAGAGAGGTGCCTTTGAAGAAAGACCTTATAGTCTACTTCCCCAAAAACCAACCATTAAAAGCCTGTGGAACACAGTTCTGCTCTGACACATAGGGTTGCCGTGTGTTTTGATTTGTTTTCTTTTATTGCAGAGAAGGAATGAGAGTATTCATGCTAAACAGCAATATTTATATCTGGAGTTGAGCTGGTTATAAAAGGAATTTTTGCTTTTAATTGTCTATTTCTGAATTTTCTAAATTACTGACTGTGTGCATGTGCTTCATATTTAAGAAAGAATGCATACCCCAGTTTTGAATCACAATTTTAAAATACTGCTAGTATTAGTGACATTAAAAGTGACCTGGGATCTTAAGTCACTGAAGAGCTCTGTGATATAACCGAGTCCTTATATGTGTAGCATATATACAAATGGAGGCCAAAAGCTGTCATGACTTGAATGTGTGTCCTGAGTGTTGCGTATTACCTCTAGGACACATCAATATTTGTGTTTCTTCTGACCACTCGAGTGGGCGGCATAGGAGTCAACCTGACAGGGGCAAACAGAGTCATCATCTATGATCCTGACTGGAATCCAAGCACAGACACACAGGTCTGTTTAAGATTCTCGAAATCAGTGGGAAAATGACTTAATTATCAGCACTTGTGATTGTCTTTTGATGTTCTAGTTAACTTTTAGTACACGTCCCACGTCTTCGGCATTTTTCTTAGTCTTTATTGTAATGCAAAGCTTACTCCCGAACATATAGAGATTGTATTTATTTATTTTCTTGGGAGCTCTTAACAACTCTTGTTACAATCCATACATCAATTGTATCTGACATATTAGTACATATATTCCATCGTTCTTTTCTAGACATTTACTTTCCATTGAGTCCTTGGGATCAGCTCCTCTTTTTTTTTTTCCCTCCTCCCCCTTCCCCAACCCCCGTGGCCCCTTGATAGATTATTGATTGTTAATTATTTTCAAATCTCACACCGACAGCTGTCTCCCTTCCCCTCTGGTTTCTGTTGTTCTTCCCCCTGGATGGGGGTGTGTGGTTATCTGTCATTCATTGCCCCTCCCCATCTCTCCCCCCCCATTCCCCCTACCCTTTAGGTATCGCTATTCCCATTCCTGTTCCTGGGTTCCATGTGTCGTGAGCTTTATCTCTTGCCTATACCTGTGTACACGCTCATGTCTAGTCCAGAGTGGGAAGCGGCACTGGGGTCATGATAGTGGGGGGTGAGGAGGCCACAAGGGATCAGAGGTATATTGTGTGATCCATCGGTACTCTACTGCACCCTGATTGACTCATCCCCTCCCTGCAGCCCCTCTGTGGGGGGATGTTCCATTGTCCACAGATGGGCTTTGGGTCTCACCTCCAAACTGCTACCACCACCCCATTCTCACCAATGCATTTTTGTTTGTTTGTTTGTTAATTGTTTGTTGTGAATCTTCTGATGCCCCTTGCCTGGTCTCGATGTACCTCATGATCGCACCAGGGCTTGTGGTGGGGCTTGTTGCTTCACTGTTGGTTGGCCGCTTGTTTAATCTCAAGCCTTTAAGACCCCAGACACAATATGTTTTAATAGCCGGGCACCATCCTCTGACTTCACCACATCTATTTATGCACCCAGTTTGTCTTCAGCAATCATGTAGGTGGGGGTGGGGGTGAGCATCACAAAATGCCAATTTGTTAGAACAAAGTTGAAGGAAGGTATGAGCCGAGGCCCAGGGCCTGTCTGCAGCCTCAGTATGGGGGAGAGGCGGGGCCTGCACCTCCTAGCCCGAAGTCCATTCTTGGGGCTCCCCAGGGGCTCTGTGGATCGGCCTAACTCCAATTGCTGATCTGTTATGCTCCATTTCCACACTGTCTCCCTGCTGTGTGTCCCTGTTATTGTCCCCTGTCTCCGTATGCTCCAGTTAGGGGACATGTCTTGAGTTGTTGGCAGTCCCACCGTCCTCTCTGTGCCTTAGCAGCTCCGTGCAGAGACCTCATCCTCCAGGACTGGTGTGCCTACATGGAGTCTAGGCCGACTGTCCCTTTCTCTTTTTCCTTCTTGCTTTGCTTCCATGTGGGCACAGTAAGTCGGATCCTTTCCTCCACCTGAAGATCTAGTGTCGTTTTCTGCTGCACACACTTCTAGGGCAGGGGTCAGGCTGGCTCTGATTGGGGCGGATCCTGTTGTCCAGTCTTTTCATGCATTTCTCCACGTGTTATGTTGCCCTCCTGGTTTGGTGCACTGTCTTCCTTTCTCTTGCCGCTCTTAAAATTTTCTTTTTCCTCAAAGTTGGATATTTTTACTATTATATGTCTTGGTGAGTTCTTCTTGGGGTTTAATCTAGTTTGTATCCTCTCTGCTTCCTGTATCAGTGCCTGATTCTCATTCATTAAGGTGGGAAAGTTTGCTTCCAGAAATTCCTGCTCTATCTTAGCTGTCAATTTGTGTGTTGTGTCCTGCTCCGATAGACCAATTATTCAAATATCATACCTCTTCATAACATGTCATTGATCTCAGGTTATCTTCCACTTCTTCAATTTTCCTATCTGACTATCTTTCTGGTTTTGTGAGGTCTGAGTGTCTTCAAGATAACTGATAGGGTTCTCTGCCTCCTCAAGTCTAATCGTAAATTCTGTAACCTTGTGTGTGGCTTCTGCTACCTCCTACGTTAGCACCTGTATTTCCCTTTGGTGCATGGGCTTCATCCCCTCTATTGGGGACGTCATCTCGTCTATCATTGCATCCTTATTCTGCGTTGCTTCCCTCAACTCCTGTATTACTCCAAGCAGACTTCTGAGGATTTCTTTCCATGGCAGATCCAGGTCTGATTCTTCTAGGAGAGTTGTTAACTCTGCTACTGTGTTTTGTCTCTGTTTTTTGTTGTTGACAGTGATGTGGTCTGTTGATGCTTCCTTGACCCTTTTGTAGGCCCCATGTTTCTGGGAGACCAGGGGGCCCTGAGATCTTTCTCTGTATTACTGATATGGCTGCTTTCAGGGGTTGCCTGTGACCTACTATAGAGGTGGGTCAGACGGCTGGTGGTGTAGGCAGAGTTCATTGGTGGTTCAGTGGCCAACATGGAGAGGAGTTTCAATGACTGGAGTGGGGGCTGGAGCCTGTATGAATGCCCCTGGGCTGCTTTCACCTGGTCTTTCAGGCCACGCTTAGCAGCCTTTTTTTCTTGTTTAATTAAAAAAAATTTTTTTTTAATTTTATTCTTTAAAGATGCCTAATAGAAGGCAAGGGTGGGGGAGGCCTCACTGCCACGGGAGGTGGTTCTGATTGAGGGCTCTGAAGCCAGGCTATGTGTGGGGAATTTATGCTCTTCAGATCAAGCGTGCACTACCCCCAGCACCCTGTGGGCCTGGAGTGCTGAGCAGGTTGGCAGAAGCAGTGCATGAGACTGCACTGGCAGGATGGGCTGGAGTGGTAAGGCGGGAGCGCTCAGAGTTGCCAGTGCTGGGGGCATGCTGTAGTGACATACGCTGGCCAGGAGTGGGAGTGGTGCTGGCAGGACTGCAGGGAGCATACTCATGCTGTAGAAGTGGGCGGGCAGGCACGGGTACTGGTGGAGGGGTCTTGGGCAACAAAGGGTATGGATCTCCTCAGTCGCAGGTCACCTAACCTGCTACAGGTAGACTGCAGCTCAGTTTCCGGGGTCCTGGGTGAATGAAAGTAAATACCCAAGCCTGGCGGTGTATCCCTGCCAAGTGGGGAGAGGGGAACCGTGGG
>NW_022111365.1:9244569-9254739 GCF_000313985.2 Echinops telfairi
TAGAGAAATTAGGCCATCATGAGTGAGGAATATATGTGTGTGTGTGTGTGTGTGTGTGTGTGTGTGTGTGTGTATTAATTAATTTTTGTGAGGAATATTTTTGAAGTGTAAAAAAAATCATTTCATCAAAGAACAATGATTACTCTAACTTAAGGGATAGAGGGTGTTTTGTTTCATTGGTTTTTTGTTTGTTTGTTTTCAGTTTCTAAAATAATTTTCCCCCTTATTCAAATACGCTTAGGTGGCTTTATTTTGAAGTGTTTTTTAAAAGTATATATTTTCAGTATTGACTATTTTTCTGCCTTATTAATCTTGGAGGATCCCTTAATTATTTTCTGAGAAAAATGTTCCTATCAGGTGTGGTGTGCTTCCTCTTTAAGACAGCTATGCACACCACTCAAAAGTGTAATTGGTATGAAAGCCCAGGTAGTCTCGATGCCCCTTAGAGAAGGATGAGCAAGAGGAACACCTTTTGCATTGCTCCATATTTTTGTGTAATGACTAGGGAATTTTATACAATGAGAAGCTGAGCAGTGTAATCAAGATACTGCTTATCTCCCTCCCCACCAAAATTTTAAATTTTGAGCCCTACTTCGTCTCCTCAGTTGGGTCTCATGATATCCATGTCTGAAGAATAAGTGACTGGGAGGGGATTGGGCTACTTGGAGAGAGATCCATTAAAGAGGGATAGTAGTGTAGAGTTTTAGTATAGAAAGTATATCAGCAGATGGAAACTTAGAGAAATGAATCAATCGGAAATAGCAAAAAGCACATCATAGGACGTTCCCAATTAGGGCTAGTCAAAAATCCCAATATCCAGGAGTTACGGAGATTCACTCTTCCAGCTCAGAGTCATGTGAAGGTGTAGAAAAATGTATTTCTTTTAAAAAATATATTTCTTGAAATGTGATCATTCTTGGAGGCTGAAAAAATACTTACTGGATATAAAAAGGTGTTTTACAATTTAAATTCTGAAGACCAATCCACCTGAAGTACTGTGTAATTCCTGAATTGTGATTTTCAAAGGCTGAAGTTTGAGGGATTATTTATATATTTATGCAGCTTCAATGAACTTGCTCTCTTAATGTTGTTTTATAACTCAGTTTTAAGGTTGAGCTGAATATTATTCATGCCACCTTTTTTATGTTATCTCTTTAGACAAATCTTCAAACAATTTTTAACAAATAGAGTGCTAAAAGATCCCAAGCAAAGGAGATTTTTTAAATCCAATGATCTCTATGAGCTGTTTACTCTGACTAGCCCTGATCCATCCCAGAGCACTGAGACAAGTGCTATTTTTGCAGGTAACTTTACATAAAATCACTTACTTTAAAGTACTAAGCCGTACAATTTTCTAAGATAACATTAGTTGTGTTTTTCTCCTTTAAAGGAACTGGCTCAGATGTCCAGGCACCCAAACACCGTTTTAAAAGAAAGATTCAAGCAGCCTCTGGGGTAGACCATGATGTTCCAAAATGCAAAAAATTACCAGGTGCTAATATAGCTGCAAATAATGCTGTATCACCTGAAGAGAAACCTAAGTTTGCAGGAGCTGAAAGACACGCACTGACTTCTGATAGTGGCGAACCTTCGCCAGGTGACTCTCAAACAAGTAATCTTCTAGAAAGCAGTGGCACACTTCTAGCAGAGGAATGTTTGAAGATAAATGCCGTTTCTAAACTAGAAGAGCCATCGGTGATTATTGGAAACAAGGAATTTTCTGATTATCCAAGAATCAGTGAAATATGCAGGACACCTGGTGAAGAAAGCAGCCAGCTTCAGACAGCGCCTGTTGAGGAGAATAAACAAATGGGGAATAATTTTTATAAGTGCAAGTCAAAAACAAAACATCATGATATGGTAGAAGAGAAGACACTGGAGAAATATCAGAGACAAAAGGAAACGCCAAAGTCTTCTAAGCATCGCAAAGATGCCAAATTTGAAGGGACTCGAATTCCACATTTGGTGAAGAAAAGGCAGTACCAGAAGCAAGAGAGCGAGGCACAGGAACGGAACAATGATGATTATGTATTGGAAAAGCTTTTCAAAAAAGCAGGTAATCCTCTTGATAAATTTTTCACAAGTGAGCTAAGAATGGAAATGAATACTTCTAGAAATAGTAGCTGTTAATGAAAGCACTGAAAGGACTCCAAACTAGAAATATTTTTCTTTTAAAATTCTTATTTCAAATGTATTGACATTTTGAAAATAGTGTCTACTCTCTTATCTAAAGATTTACAGAATTATACATTATACACTTCAGACAACAGTACTTATCACTGCTTATGTACTACACGTTTTAAATTGATTTGTACTGTCTGAACATTAATAGCCAATTTCTCAAGCACACTTTTTGGGGGTTTTTTGTTGTTAGCAGAAATGACTATGAAATAATCCTGGGCAATTCAATATTTATTATGAACTTAGACTTTCTAAACTGATTTGTTGTTGTTGGAGGGGGGCGGGTGCCATTGAGTCGGTTTCAACCTACAGTGACCACATGTCCAGCAGAATGAAACACTGCCCGGCCTTGTGCTTCCATCACGTTGTTCTCATATGTGAGCCCGGTAATGCGTCCACTGCGTTGAGCCGTCTTGTGAAGGTGTTCCTTTTTTCACTGCGCGTACTGGTATCTCCTGACAGCATGTCCACAGTAAATGAGTTGAAGTCTCACTTGCCCTTAACTCTTAAGGCAGCATTCTGGCTGTTCTTCCAAGAGATTTGTTTAACTATTGAAAGGGATTAAAATATATAAATTTAGTTATTCATTGATGGCTAAAAACAAAACAAAACTGTAGTAGCAGCTCATCCAGAGGTCTCTTATAATAGTCACAACTGAGTTGGCATCAGCACTTACATTCGATGGCTGTGAGAGAGGTAGGTAATTACCCAAGAGAAATGGAAATAAACGTCCATACAAAGCCTTGTGTATGAGTTTCATAGTAACTTTATTAGGAATAGCCAACAGCTGGAATCGGCCCATTGTCCCATCAATAGGTGAATAGTTAAGCTAATCATTGTATATTCCGGCAGTGAATACTGCTCAGCGTAAAAAAGAAAGGAACTATTGGAATTATTGATACACACTACAACATGGATAGGTACCTCAATAATTATGCTAACTAAACTATGGTTCTACTATATAAAATTCTAAAAAAATACAAACTAATATATAGTGACAAAGCAGAACAATGGTTGCCTAGAGATAGGATCAGCATGGAGTGGAAGGATAGGATTTCAAACGACACAAGGAGACTTTTGGGGTAATGGAATGGAGGTGTTGATTTTTTTATTATAGTAATCGTTTCATAGATCTTTCAAACCTTATTAAGAAGCTTTAAATAGTTGCATTATACCTCAATAACACTCATGGAGTAGGGGGAGCAAAAGTCATGAATGAGCTCGTTGTTATCTTTTGCTTTAGTCCAACACCATAAGCTCCTTCACATAGTTATGGGGGTAAATAAAAGAAGTATTAATATAAAATCATGAAAACCTTTATTAAATAAAAAATCAAAATAAGGAGCTCTTGTCTCAACTTATCTTCCATTTAGTTCTATATATTTCTGAAGGCAGTGTTTTCAACAGTTTAACTCTTCCCCAAAGAATTGTGTACTCTTCCATTTAGGCCATCAAAACAGGAATTCTGGCCTCCTTGAGGGCCTCAAATCCTGTTCCTTCTCAGTGTTTGAGTTTCGGGCACAAAAAGAAGTCTGAAGAAGCTGTATCAGGGCTGCGGTGTATCCTGGGTAAACTTTGAGCATGAAGTTGGACTGTTTACTCTGATGAATTCTTGGAGAATAACCCTTGCCATCCTCATTAAAATAAGCCGGAATGTAGTTGTGATGGGAAAAAGACCTTGCCACAACGTTCCTGGCATTTTTCTCACCAATGCAATTTTCTATTTTCTTAAAAACTTCTTCATAATCAGCCACCATAATTTATCTTTTGTCCTTCAAAAAAAAGATCTCTCAAGATTATCCCTTTGGAATCTCAACAATGGACCACATGAATATCAATCTCCGTGACCTGAGGCCCAAAGAACTAGATGGTGCCTGGCTATAATTATGAAGTGCTGTGAAAGGGATTGCTAGATAGAGGGAAAGGAAAATGTACAACAAAATTCAAAATCAAAGAAAGCCCAGGCTCAGTAGAGTGATAGTGGAACCCCAAAGACTTGACCTGTAATCACCCTTCAGGTTTGAAAATTAATTCACTCCCATGACTGATCGTCAGCCAAATGATAAACAGGTCTATAAGGGGAACAGTAACACCAATGAGATACAACCATTTGAGATCACCAGGGCAGCATTTACCCGAGGACAAGAGTTCGGTAAGGTTAGGAAAGAAAAAGGAATGGAGACAGGAAACTCAGGGAACTAGTCAGGTAAATTATGTACATTGTATTAATTATTGAGTGGAAAGCTGATCTGCTGTATAATCACCACTCAATTCACAGTAAAAAGTTAAATACAAAACAACAAAACAGGGTTGTCATAACCTTATGAACTGACGTCTCTACCTTGCATTTAACTGGCCCAGCAATATCCTGTAGAACCAACTGTTGTTAGGGAAAAGCTTAAGAGAATTTGCCTGCATCTCTCCACCAATCATAGAGACACATTTGGACACATTTTGTTTGGAATAAACCTGTTGATGTATGGACTTGGACCCTAGTCCAAAGTCAGAGTCACTGCCATTATTAAGTCCATACTGTCCTATAGGAAGCCTATAGGACAGAGTAAACTGCCGTGAGTTTCTGAGACTGTAATGCTTTCTGGGAATAGAAAGCCATCTTTCTCCTATGAAGTGGCTGGTGGCAGCTCAGCTTGAAACCACTGTACCACCAGAGCTCCTAGGACCCCACCCCCAGTAGCAATACTTTTTGACTTTACGGAACTCTCTTCTCCAAAAGTAAGAAACCTGTTGGCCATTATTCTCAATATATTGACATCTAGGATGTACAAGTAGCAGTTTTATAATTGTTAGCTCTTAACTACTGCAAAAGGAGCCCTTGGATGACATAGAAACTAGGTGTATAAGTACTAACTGCAAGGTTAGTCATTTGAATCCACCCAAAGGTGCCATAGAAAATCTACTTCAGGAAGGTCACAGCCCCGAAAAACATACGGAGTCATTTTGCTCTGTACACATGCTATGAGATGGGATTGACTCATTGGCAACTAACACCAATAACGGGGGGATTCGATATTTGTTCACATTTCTTTTTGTCAGATTGCTCCATTCAGAAGTTACTTGTGTAGATTCTTCTCCCACTGAATTGTGGTGTGTTATCTACTTAAAATAATTACTTAAAACCCATCACTGCCATCAAGTTGATTGCAAATCATAGTGACCTCACATAGGGTTTCTGAGCCTGGGGACCTTTATGTGAGCAGAAAGTCTCCTCATTCTTCTGCCCTTTCACCCGGGTTTGAACTCCAGTACTTCCCAACAGTGGCAATTAGGTTTCATTTCCGATAGTTCAGTTCATCTCTTTGTACATGTGTTCCTTCTAGACGTTCCCCCCAGGATGCACACACACGTTCACTAAGTTCATGGAAAATGAAATTAGAAGGTAATTTTTTCCACAATATTTTTGAAGCCCCAGTGTAAGCATTTAAGACTATGGATTTTCTTCTAACCACTGTATTAAATACATCCCATAAATTTCCATATAGCATGTTTTCATAATCACTTTTTAGAAGCTATATACTTCTACTTTGCATTTCTTCTTTAACACAGGAAATTTGTTAATAGAATCTTCTGCTTTTAAATTTCTGGGTAGACAGAGGTTAAATGTTAAAGCTATGATTAAAGCATTATGATTCAATTCTGGTATTTGAGAAATTCTGTTACATGGGAAGATAATACTTAAGGGTACACGGGCTTTGAGCTAGCAGTGAATTAGAACTCTTATTTTGCCACCTTTGGACCAATCTATCCTGACTGATTCACTGTGTTCTTATCTGTAAAACAGGAATAGTACTAGTCTTTACTTTGTGAGGTGGTGGTGAGGTTAATAGGAACATCATTTGTTAAGTACCTGGGTCACGCAATAACAGGAGGTAAAGTATTCATTATTTGTACTGTTACAGCTCAGTAGAATATTATATATAAAGCATGATTGTACTTATACAAACCGAAATGTCACTTGTGCTTGTTCTTTCATTGTTAGTTGGTGTGCACAGTGTCATGAAGCATGATGCCATCGTGGATGGAGCCAGTGCGGATTATGTGCTGGTGGAGGCCGAGGCCACCAGAGTGGCCCAGGATGCTTTGAGAGCACTGAGACACTCACGTCAGCACTGTCTGGGAGCTGTGTCTGGTGTGCCAACCTGGACAGGCCAACAGGGGATTTCTGGCGTGCCAGCAGTAGTAAAGTAAGAGGTTGCTGCCCTTCTGGGCTTGTGACAAGGTGAGGTAATTATGCTTGAGCTAGAGTTAGGACAGGTGAGGCAGCTTACCTTTGAATCTCTGAAGCCATAGAGAAACCCTGAAGGTAGGGTTGTAAACTGAGCTTTAATCAGCTTAATTTAGGTGACCGGAGAATGGAATTGCAGTTTTACTGACTCTTCATCTCTATCCTACTTCTCAAAGCCAGTTAGTGTTCAGGGAAAGGAGAAGATGGTGTCCTTAAAAATAGAGATACAGAATAATCACTAAACTTGAATAAGGCCATTAGTGAATTTACATTACTGTCATTTTCAGTATGCTCTTTTAGAATAATTTTCCAACTAGAGTCTGAGACTTGGTGGTACCAGCATTGGGTTGCTAATTGTAAGGTTAATGTTTCAAAGCCACCAGCCTCTTCTCGGGGGCAAAGGACGAGCCCTAAGATACAGCCTCAGAAACGATGTATTGTCGCTCTGAGTCAGAATGGACGTAATGGAAGAAGACCGGTTTCTAGTGTATATTGAATGAGAAGGTTGCTGGTTCTCCCCATGAGGCAGCTGATAATTTCCAAGAATAAAACCAAGAGAAAGGCCATAGCTAGTAAAGAATAGCTTTGTGGATAAAAAATTTTCCAGGACCATTTTAATTGCTGAATGGTTATTTTGCTTTCTTAAGTTACAAAAGTCAACATGCATATTATATTTACTGTAATTGTTTTCCTGACTTAGGAGAAGATTTGGCCTGAAGAGGAATTCTAATGTTTCTGTTAAGAATCCTTCTTTAACATCTCCAAAAGAGAAATACCAGGTAACAGGGTAGTCGTGTTTGGGGGAGTAAGACTTGCCTAGTAGGTGAATTGCTTTGAAATTTACCTTGTTCCAGATGTAAAAGGAACATGGCTACCCCTGGTATAATGATACCCTGATTACATCTCTGTTGTTTGCACTAATTTATGAAACACCTTCATTTGGCTATAAATGGGCCAGTTAACTTCCTAAAATACAAAATATTTAATCCAAGATAATGTAGCAATATCTCTGCTTTGCTCTCAGAAAGCTAACACAGGGATAGGTGAGCTGTGTGTGACTGCTGATGCGGCATGCCATTGCCAGCGTTTAAGAGGAAGCATCTGAAACCCCATGCTCTCTAAAATGAAGGCAAGAGCATTCATTGCCTTGAATGTGGTCATCCATGATTTCATGGCAGAGTGCCTGTCTCCACCCTGTTTACAACACCCTGCACACTTCAGTGCTGCTCGAGCGAGGGCCAGTACTCCTCACCTTACTCACTAGGCCAAACCCCATCAGTAAAGACTCTCCTTGGTCCTTTCTGCATAAGATTATGTTAGTGGTAAAAATTATAAACTACAAAAATCTAATTTTAGATCAACATGAGCCATTGAAGAATAGAAAACCTCTTTGGCATCCTGTATTCTTTCAACAGAAAGTGTTGAGATGTTTGCAAAGTCAGATCCATCCGTGTTGGTGTTTTAAGGGAAAACATAGGCTCAGAAAAAGTGAAAAGACTTAAAAGTGAAGTAAAATAAGTACAGTCACACTATTGTTCCTTCATGCAGAATGCCCAGGTAAAAATAGTGTTGGGAAGACAGAAGCAGAGACACAGGTGTTTCATGCTGTTGACTGCCACATGTATATATTTACACAGGTGTTTCATGCTGTTGACTGCCACATGTATATATTTATGGTATTTCAAAGCCTTTGGGGATGCAAACAGATAAATGCCACTATCTTTTTCCAGGATGGCGCTGTGAAAAACGATCACGCTCGTGAACATTTTAGTGGAAAATCAGAGGATGCTGCCTCTCCATCCGTGGCTCCCACCTCGTCATCACTGTTGACTAAAATGAGAGCTAGAAACCACCTGATTTTGCCAGAGCGCCTGGAAAGTGAAAATGTGTCTCTTCCTGAGATCTCTTCCCCTCTCCTTTCCCTCACGGAACATGATGACCTCTTGGTAGAAATGAGAAACTTCATTGCATTTCAGGCCCGAGTTGATGGCCAGGCCAGCACACAGGAAATCCTCCAGGAGTTTGAGTCCAAGTTGTCAGTGTCACAATCTTGTGTGTTTCGAGAACTGTTGAGAAATCTTTGCACTTTTCATAGAACTTTAGATGGGAAAGGGATTTGGAAGCTTAAGTCAGAGTACTGCTGAGCAACATGCCTTTTTAAGAATTTAAATTGACTTTTTATATTAGAAATTTCTGATTATTAATCTTGTGATTAAAAATCATATTTGTGTCCACAGAAGTTGGCTGCACCTGGTGTTTACTTTGAATTACAACTACCTCATAACTAAAGCTTCAAGGAAAAAGAATCTCCAAATTTCAAAGCTATGATAACCTGATTAAGCAGAAAATACTTGAAGTGATTCTTTTTCCACTATGACTTACGTCAACAATTGGGCCTACCACTTACTCCTTGGAACACGTTTGTGTTTTACCTAAATAAAAGACTGTAAGGGAGCACATCATTGCTCATTTGGAAGTGTGTGAAACAAATCTCAAGACTTTTAAAATATATTGGTACTAAAAACATGTCTTTAATATTGACCATTATTTTGATGTATAAGTTGTAAATATTTAAGTTTATGATTTGCCACTAAGAAAAGGATCAGATTTATTACCTTTCAAATGGTCACGGTAATTGCCTTCCTTCTGAGTTAGTGTTAAATTGGCAGATATCTCTATCCGTACTGAATAGAATAGCTCAATCATGAATAGTAAGATAAGCATTTGGTAGAAAGAACCCAGTTTACAATGCCTTTACTTTAAGGGTGTCTTTCCTCCTCTAAGAGTGACCGTTGATTATAAGAAAAGGATAATATATATATATTTTAATTGTTTTAATAAAAACTACAAGTACAAATAAAACAACTCATATACATGCATATACATCACTCCAGGGCCTACACCCCAGAAGTATCATGAAGTGATCAACAGCCCTCCTCATTTTTAAATGTTGATAGATGTCCTTAAATTTATTTCTTTTTATTTGTTGAGCTTACTTTTGGCTAAGGATAACGATTATATGAACGCATCCTTGTTTTCTTTTATCTGTGGTCTTCCATCTTTTGACTTCATTGTAGACTCTCTTTTGTGTTAGTGGTTTGGTTTTCAGCTGTGTGGCCCTTCTCTGGTTGTTGCTTATGTGTTTATAGTTCTGTGTTGGTAGTGTTTTCTTGTTTCCTTATTGTTATGTTATCTTCTCTCCCCCCCTTGTTTTTATTATTTTCTTGAATTCATTGTATTGCTTAAATTTCTGTATCAGTGACACAAATTTCTGTACTTATGTTTTCTTTAGCTTGATATCATCTGTATTATGTTTACTTTCATTCAGTGTCATTGCTTATTTCTTGCTTATTCTTAAAGTGGGCATATAGGTCCAGATCTTCTGTTTGTTCTCTGAGACAAGAAAGATAGCGTCCGAAGTGGGAGGAGGATGCCTGTGATTGTCTGTGTTGTAGTTGGAATATTTAGGGTTTGCTTTTAGTGTGACAAGGATCACTCCTTTTAGACAGAAGTCAATAGTCTCATCAGAATTTACTGTTTTAGGGGGCCTGACTGGTTTTATAATTTAACTTAATTTTTTGTTTGTTTTAATTTGATTCACTGAATATTAATAGAGGAAATTAAATTCTTTTTCTCTAATCTCCCACCAGTATTTACAAGTCATGGGTATTATTATGCATGTACACACACAGCCATAAAAAAATTGTGAGCAAATGGAATGAAAAGATAATAGTTTTTTTTTTTTT
>NW_022111365.1:9256810-9277672 GCF_000313985.2 Echinops telfairi
CCCAGTTGGTAATGGGGCCAAAAAGCCTTTTCTATTTATTGTTGAGAATATACTCAGCAAAGTGTACTTGAATTCAGACAGTTTCCGGCCATAGTGGTTTGTTACCGTTCTTCAAGTTGTGCAACCATTCTCATCCTCCTCCTCTGAGTTTTTATCTTAGAAAAGTTCTCCTAGTGGAAAGGACTTTTTTTTAAGAAGTCAAACCCTAAATATGAGTATTTTACTCAAGGTTTCAGTCAAAACTAATGACTGCTTTGTTTCTAGGAGATTCCTTATTGTAATCATCAACCTATAAAAAAAATGATGCCCCCTGTTTTGGGGGTGAATTACATCCAGTTTACTGGAATTTAGACATACATATAATTTTTGTTTTATTATGTCATACCTAATTATCCTGTATTATCTAAAACATAAATTATAAGGAATTTGTAGTCTCTTCTTATAAAAACTGCCAAGTTATTATGCAATAAGAATAATGTACCCCTTCTCATAACTCTTGACTCTGCCTTGGGTAGGTCACTGCTCTACCTATGTTTTGATGTCAATATCTAAACGTTGTCATGCCTCGGGTTGAGAAACTTCTAATTTTTGGAGTTTAAAGATTTTGTACAATGTAGATTAATATCTCCATTAGTATTAAGTACACAAAGTTTTTCAAATAATACTGTATCTCACTCATATTCCAGAGCCAAGTACTATTTGCTGTGTATTGTTCCAGTCTGTTTCACCTCCGCTTACTAGTAAATTCTGAATTTTACCTGAGCACATGGCTGTTAAGCTGAAAACACTTTCTTACCTTCCTTTCAGTTAGTTTTTAGCCACTTGACTAGGTTTTAGGCACTAGGGATTAGGTAAAATTTCCCTATTGGACCTTTAAATAAGTAACAGAGTGTACTGAGTGGAGTGCTGAGATACAGTCAATTAATGTGGCCCTACTAGCCATAAATGATTCTAGTCTCTACCTATGGCTATAGTCCCATTTTGTAGGGAATTCTGTGCTATGCTAATTGACAGGATTAAGGTGGGATTAAATGTCCCACTTTAGGAGAAAGTACAAAGCAAGCCACCACTCTGTTCCTTGGGGATATATAGTCTGTTACAAAGCAAAACCCACACCTGCATCAAAGCCGTTCCGCTGTGTATAAGAGTCATTTCAGAAGCAGGATTACAGAGAAATCCCAGGACCGTCAGAAGTGGAGAATGTTTGAGATCTCTATCTGAATGGCCAGAGGCTTTTGCATGGGGGCCAAGATATAAGAGCAAAGAATATCTACATTCTGTGTTAATGTAAAAGTCATGCACATCTTACATTTACTCCTAAGTATCGAATAGTTTTTGTTGCTATAGTAAGTGGTATGTTTTTAAAATCACATTTTCTAATTTAGGAGAGTGTTGCTGTTTTTCTGTATTAATCTTGCATCTGTTAACCTTGCTGAACTCTTATATTTCTAATAGAGTATAAAGTGGATTATGCATTACAGTTATGCCAACTAAATAGTGACAATTATATTTCTTCCATTTAAATTCTTATACTTTATAATTGCCAGTATATTAATAAATGTAAAATGGCAATGTTGGGCATCCCTGTCTGATTGTTGCCATTGAAAATAAAACCCCTTTATGTTCATCACTGGGTGCTGCACTTGCTGTTACTTCGTTTCCAGTGTATTATTGTCTTTGCTGACCTGACTCCCAGAACTCACTGTCATCAGGTTGATTCGGACTTTCTACTGACCCCTTAGGGCAGTGTCGAACTGCTCCCCGAGAGTTCCTGAGACTGTAATTCTACAAGAGTAGAAAACCTAATCTTTCTGGTGTGCCGTGGCTGGAGGTTTTGAACTGCTGACCTTGTGGTTAGCAACCCAACATGTAACCACTATACCACAAAGGCTTTCTAGATTTTAGAAAAATGTTCTTTCCAATTATATTTTCTAAGGGGTTTTTTCTTTTTGAAAAAAAAAAGTGCTGTATTTATTAAATACTTTCATGCATATATTGATGAAATTGTATTGTTTTTCTGCTTTTACTATCTTTTATGGGAGAAATGGTGAATGTGTTACTATTTTGTTTACACCAAAACAAAAAATACACTAAAGTTGATACTACATAAGTAAATGAAAGCCACCTGTTGACATTAGATCTCTTGGTTAGAAGGCACACATAGGACATTGTAGAATTGACTGAACATTGCTTTCAGAATTACTATTGAACTCCTTAGTTCAGTGAGTAGAACCTGGGATCTTCAAAACTGGTACATGGCCCTTTGTGATATATCAATTGGTTTCTGTCCTTCCACAGAAGTGAAGAAGGAGATCCAGAGATTAAAGAAGGAACTAGACTGTAGGTTGTCTTGCTGGGTGTCTAGGGTACTGCTGATTCCTTACCAAGACCATAGAGCTGGATGGTGTCCAGCTACCACTACGGAATATTTTGGTCAAAGCATAAATAGATCCTGATCAGAAAGGAAAGCTGTGGACTTGAATTCAAATTCCAACAGGATCCAAAATTACTGGATCCATGGAGACTGTAGGAAGCTCTAAATCTATCTTATTGAGAAAAAATTTTCAAATCATGAAGCCAAATTATTCCTGAAGCCTTGTTTAAATAGTTGTCAAATCAGTAAAAAATATTTGCTGTGATCATTAAGAATTATAAATATGAGTTTAAATGTCAAAAGTAACTAGAGCATAGGTGAGAAGTTAAAATATAATGAATCAAAGTCAATAGTGAAATAGTATGGCTAGATAGAATGGTGACAGTAATGTAACCAGTGTTATTGTATATGTAAAAATTGATTAATAGTGTGTATTACTGTGTACACTTTCACCAAAGTTGTGAGAGAAAAAAGCCTTTATACTTCGACTTCTAAGTTCTATACATCAAAACCAAACTCACTGCCATCAAGTTGATGCTGACTCAGCACCCCTATAGGTACAACAGCCTTCCTTGTGAGTGTCCAAGACTAACTTTACTAGAGTATAACCCCCATCTTTCTCACACACAGCAGCTGGTGGTTTTGAACTGCTGGCTTTGCAGATCAAAACCCAAAGTATAACAAATACACCACCAGGACATCACCTTATAGGGCCTGCTACCCAGGAAGTAGTCATAACTGGCAAAAAATACTATATTTTAGTGTATGTCTTGGACTTCTGGCAAGATGGCAAACTAGGCATACGTGCTGTACAAACCCTCCACAACGAGGACAGAAACCTACTGAAAGATACAGCCGATAATCCTGGAAACCTGAACTCTGGAATGGAGAGAGAAGTGGATTGTCAACTAGGAGAAGAAGCTGAACAGAAGTGGCCAGAGCAGAGACAAACTGATGAACTGTCGGCTAACCTGATGTGGGGCTGTCATCGTGAATGTTTGCAAGCAACTTACATTCAAGGTGGGCTTGGCACACTAGGGGCTAATAGCAAAAAAATTAAAATCCTTCCTTGTTCCTCAAGTGGCTAACCCTAACCCTTACCCAACAGCGGTTGCTCACACCTGGACAATAACTCTGCCTGAGATAAAATTCTTGTGGATCAGGCACTGGGTGAACCAACCCTGTGTCTAGAGGGACCTGAAATGAGAGAAGCAGTACTGGGTCCCTTGTTATTCCTGAACACAGAACTAAACCCAACCAACTGGGCCTCATAGACATACACAGAGAACTCCACCCCAAATAGTCCTATATATATTCCTTTCCAATACACAGGACATTTTCAGACTACACCATATGTTAGGCCACAAAGCAAGCCTCATTAAAATTTAAAATATCAAAATAATACAAAACATCTCAAACCATAATGTAAAAATCAACAATAGATTAAGGAGAGAAATGCATGGGAATTGAATAAAGTTCTTAATAAATACTGGATAATAGAAGATTTTAAAGATGAAAATTTTAAATCCTTGAATCAAATGAAAATGACAAACACAGCACACCAAAAGGATGTGGGTACCCTTGCTAGAATACAGAAGGCATTGGAAAGTGGATTATTGCAAATGCAATTAGATTAAAATCTAATATCATTTGACCTTTTTGACTCTTCTTTTTTAAAATAATTTTATTGGGGCCCTTACATCTCTTTTAGCAATCCATACATCCATTATGTCAAGCACATTTGTACATACGTTGCCCTCATCCTTTTCAAAACATTTTCTTTCTACTTGAGCCCTTGGTATTAACTCATTATTTTTCCTCCCTCCCCAGCCCTCCCTCATGAACCTTTGATAATTTTAAAATTATTTTCATATCTACACTGGCCCCTGTCTCCCTTCACCCACGTTTCTGTTGTTCATTCCCCTTGGTGCGGGGGCGGGGGTGGGGGTGGGGGTGGCGGTTATATGTCAACCATTGTGGTTGGTTCCCCCTTTCTCCCTCCACCTTCCCCCTAACCTCATGATAGTGTTACTGCCATTATTGTAACTGAGGAGTTTATCTGCACTGGGTTTAGGATAGTTGCTATGAATCAGGATTGACTGAATGTCAGTTGAGCCAAGTTCATTATCTAAAGATATATAAGAACAAGTATTGGAGAGGATGTAGAAAAACTTGAAACCTTATCCATTACTGGAGGGAACATAACATGGTATAGCTACTATAGAAAACATTTTGGAGGATGGGGAAATAGATCTATGTGCATATATTTATAGGTTTAGTATTAAGGCAGCAGATGGACATTGGACCTCCACTCAAGTACTTACTCAATGCAAGAACACTTTGTTCTATTAACTTGGCATTCCATGATGCACACCTTCCCAACACAATCGCCGAAGACAAATGTGTGCATAAGCAAATGTGAAGAAAACTGATGGTGCCCGGTTACCAAAAGATACAGCATCTAGGGTCTTAAAGGCTTGCAGGTAAACAAGCAGCCATGTAGCTCAGAAGCATCAAAGCCCACATGGAAGTAGCACACCAGCCTGTGTGACCACGAGGTGTCGAAGGGGTCAGGTATCAGGCATCAAAGAACAAAAAAATCATCACTGTGAATAAGCGGGAGTGCGGAATGGAGACCCAAAGCCCATCTGTAGGCAACTGGACACCCCCTTACTGAAGGGTTGCGAGTAGCAACAATGAAACATACAACTTTCCTCTAGTTTCTAAATGCTTCCTCCCCACCCACTATCATGATCCCAATTCTACCTTACAAATAGAACTAGACCAGAGGATGTACACTGGTACAGATAGGAACTGGAAACAGGGAATCCAGGACAGATGACCCCTTCAGGACCAGTGGTGAGAGTGGCAATACCGGGAGGGTGGAGGGAAGGTGGGGTAGAAAACTGGAACCGATTACAAGGATCTATATGTAACCTCCTCCCTGGGGGATGGACAACAGAAAAGAGGGTGAAGGGAGACGTCGGACAGTATATGACAAAATAATACTAATTTATAAATTATCAAGGGTTCATGAGGGAGGGGGAAAATGAGCTGATATTAAGGACTCATGTAGAAAGCAAATGTTTTGAGAATGATGATGGCAACAAATGTACAAATGTGCTTGACACAATGGATGGATGGATTATGACAAGAATTGTACGCGCCCCCAATAAAATGATTAAACAAACAAAACAACGAGATACCACCTCAATCCAGCATTAATAGCAAAGTTAAAAAAACAAACAAACCTGAAAACAACAAATTCTGGTGATAGTGCAGAGAATGGAATAATCATACACCGCAGTTGCTCCTGTAAAATCATGTAATCAGTGTATAGTAGTGTAATGGAAGTACTACAATGGCCTCTCAGCCCTCCTATTTGGTATGTATCCTAGAGAAATAAGAATATTGACACAGGTTCATAGCCCAGTATTCAAAAAAAAAAAAGATGGAAACAACCTAAATGTTCCCCGTGGAAAATGGATTTTAAGAATTGGTAATAAATTTAGTGCAATACTACGTAGCATTAAATAATGATGAGTCTATGAAAACTTATCATCTGTATTAACCTGGAGGATATGATGCTGAGTCAAATTAGTCAAACAAAAAAAGGACAATTTGTATGAGACCACTATTATAAAAAAAACAAGAACAGGTTTTCACACTAAAAGAAACATTTAAATGGTTCCCAAGGGTAGGAGAGGAAGCAGAGAGGGGTAAATCATTGCTTACAAGATAGAAAAATAATAACTTTGGTGAAGGGGAAGGTTAACAAAAAAAGGATGGAGGCAGGGGAAAAACACTGGGAGGTTTTTAAAAGTTAAAACTAACAGAGGCAGATACTGTTAACTATCCACTCCTGCAACCATAACCCTAAATATAAATATAACCCTAAATGGGAAGGTCTCCCTGGAGGCTAGAATCTACAGGGTTTCTCAAGGCTGGAGTCAACTTGATGGCATTGAGTTTACACTGTGGCATATAGGAATGGGCAGAAACAACATCAGGTATTTAAGATAGCTTGAGAGAGATTGTGCCATCTGAATGCAGAGAGAAATTTTTTTTTAATAAATGAGCAGAGCCACAGAGAAATGTGAGACACCCTAAGTACACCAACATATACTTAATGGGAGTACCACAGGAGAAATCTTTTTTTTTCTTCAATGCATCAAAATATTGATATTAATTAGACACAATGAATCACTTCAGGGGATTAGTTCTCATGGTTTGGGTTTAGGGCTGTGGTCAGGTTGGACAATATAATCAATTGGCATTATATAATTCTTAAAGTTTATGTTCTATCTTCCATTATAATGAGTAATGTCTGAGATCTTAAAAGCTTTTGAGTGGCCAAATAAGACAACTGTTGGTCTTTACTCATCTGAAACAAAGGAGAAAGAAGGAAATCCAAGACTCATAGAAGAAACTAAACTATAGGACTATCTATAACATAAACTTTACTTAAACCACTGCTTCTTCCACCGATTCCAGAAGATCTAGATGGTGCCTGACCACCATTACTGAAGATTCTGATTAGGAACATAATAGAAAAATCTTTGCAAAAAGGGAGAACATGTAGAACAGAACATCAAACTCTTAAATAATCTAGAATTACTAGACATATTGACTCTGGAGGAATCAGTAAGACTATGGTCAGAAATTGCCTTTCAAACCTTGAATTGAAGCTATTTCCTAAAATCCCCTTTAAACTAACTAAAAGTTTAGGCCAAAGAGTAAAAATTGTCATCTTTGAGTCTTGGGTTTAAAAAACAGATGTGTGTGTGTGTGTGTGTGTGTGTGTGTTTGAGTGTGTGTGTGTGTATGTATGATATGTGGTCAATTACTTATATGGAGCATCTTGCCATAATCCTTTGTGGTACAGGATTAAGAGGGGATGTATTTTT
Organism: Echinops telfairi; assembly: GCF_000313985.2. Lineage (NCBI taxonomy): Eukaryota > Metazoa > Chordata > Mammalia > Afrosoricida > Tenrecidae > Echinops > Echinops telfairi. The sequence goes on from NW_022111365.1 coordinate 9,264,092, forward strand.
AGTCTCCACTTTACTAGTCGGTGTGACTTAAATCACCATCTATTATTTTCCTTGGCAGTATAGTCTACTGATAGAACCCTGGTGGTGTAGTGGTTACAAGATGGGCTGTGATCTTCCTGGGCTGGTCGAAACCACCAGCTGCTCCACAGGAGAGAGACTGGGCTTCCTACTCCTGTAAATAGTTACAGTCTTGGAAACTCCCAGGGTGTCACTATGAGTCAGCATGGACTTGATGGCAGTGAGTTTGGGTTGGTGGAGGATTTGGTTTATATTCTACTAAATAACAAGAACTACACCTCCATAAAAACCACTCTTCTATGTAAGAGCCATCCCAGAAGCAGAAACACACAGAGAGAAGTCCCAAAGCCACCGGAAGACGAGGCATCAGTATAGCACTTTCCAAAACTGTCTGAACTGGCAGGGCGCAAGACCAGAGGCACTAGAAGCTATGGCCTGGAGACCATAGGACCAAACACAGGTGCCACATAAAGATCAGAAGCCTCGGCAAGGAGACCATGAGACAAAACAGAGGGAGCAGTGTCAAGACTATGAGACTGTGAGACTGTACAGTGGAGCAACTTCCTGGCCAAGAAGGTAGAGGCCAAAGGACCGCATGGCTGAGAGGCTAAGGACTGGAGAAAGATTTAGCTGCTGGCTGAGAAGAAGTGCTGCTGTGGACCAATGACTATAACCTTAGTATTTACTGATCCTGACTTGTGGTAACCTGTTAACTTCCCCAACCCAAATCAAACTTACTGCCATTGAGCTGATTGCATTGAATCCATGGGCTTCTGAGACCCTAACTCTTTATGGAAATAGAATTGAAGTGAAAAACTAGAACAGAAATCACATACACACACACACACACACACGTATATATGCCGATGAAGATAAACAACTGCAGCGTTCTGCAATGGAGCAACTGGTGGTTTCAAACTCTTGGCCTTGTAGCCAGAAACTGACCAGTGCATAGCCATTATGCCACCAGGGATCCTCAACTTTCCTAATAAATCCTCTTCACTGTCTATGAGTTCTGTGTGGCCTTTGCAACAAATGATCAAACCCAGAAGTAGTGCTGTGGGAGGAATGGTTGGTGTCAGAATAGGTGAAAAAGGATGGAGAGTGGAGATATATTTGACCCTTGCCTCATGGCAATGGGGAAGCCAGAGGTCAGATATAGCCTCTGAGCTATTTTACACATTACATAGGACTGGAGAGTCAACAGCTATTTAAAGTAGAGATGAGAAGGATTGGGTGGGAAGACAGCAGAAAGATTTAGTAAATTGAAGTGAAAAACTAGAATATATATATATATACATATATACGATGAAAATCGACAACTGCAGCTTTCAGGATAAATTAGAACTCAGGGTAAAGAAAACCAAAATCTTCACAATTGAAACAAGAGACAACATCATTATAGACAGAGCAAAGATTGCCATTGTCAAGGACTTCATCTTGCTTGGATCCACAATGAATGCTCATCAAAGTAGCAGTCAAGAAATCAAACAACATCGCATTGAGCAAATCTGCAGCACAAGACCTCTTTGAAGGGCAAACATATCACTCTGAGAACTAATGTGCACTGAGCTAAAGTATTCCTGACTCTAGTACTTCTGAAAGACCATAGTATTTTCATTCACTTCATATGCATGGAATTGGACAGTGAATACGGAAGACAGAACAAGAATTCATGCATTTGGATTGTGGTGCTGGTGAAGAATATTGGAGGTACCATGGACTGCCAGAAGAACAAGACAACCAGAATGCCCCTTAGAGGCAAGGATGATGAATTTCATCTCACATCCTGTGGAGATGTTGCCAGGAGAGACCCATCTCTGGAAGGACATCATGTTGGTAAAATGCAGGGGCCATGTCAAAGTAGAAGACCCTCAACAAGCTGGGTTGACACAGTGACTGTGTATAATGTAATAATGGGCCAAACAAAGAAGCCATTGTGAGGATGCTCAGGACCAGACAGTGTTTCATTCTGTTGTACACAGTCTCTATGATTCGGAACAAACTTGACAGCACTTGACAAAAACAACGACTCTATCCTATAGGCTCTCCATGAGTCAGACTCTATCGGACTGCGGTGGGTTGGGTTCAGTTTTAATCCTTATGGGAGCAAATCCCCGAGTCTTTTCTTTTGTACAACTTCCGGTGAGTTTGAACTGGTAAACATTTTGCCACCAGAGCTCTTCAGATGGGTATTTTCTGATGTGAAAAATCTCTCTAAAATAGCCAGGTAAGTGGAAGTAAGCTTTTGTGAAATAGTACACACACTATCATATATTTTTGTTAAAAAGCATACATTTTTTAAAAGCACACTTTCTAAACAAATTATATCCTGGACCTTTCAAAAATATCAGTGTCATGAAAGACACAGAAATGCTTGGATAACTTAAAGATGGAAGAAGATTAAAAAGACACAAGGACTTTGAGAAAAGGACAAGTTGACATTTGAATAGAAATGTAAACTGACTATTAGATACTAATATTCTACCACTGTTAAATTTCATGAGGTATGATAATGGACCTGTAATTATGTAAGAAATTTCCCTTGTTCGTAGAAAACATATGCTGAAGTATTTAGTAGAAAGTCTTCCATCACGCCACAGCTACCTCTTACTACCTCAAGCTTCCTCTTGAATGACTGGGAAAAAGACATAAAGCCTATGATGCATTTTGGTGAAGAAAATATGGGAGTTTTATGTACTGTTCTTGTAGCTCTTCTATTAAGATTGAAAATAATTCTAAATAAAACATTAACAAATAGTCACATGCATGCACATAGAATTTTCTTCTCTATGTACTCATGTGTATGTGTGGTAAGGTGTGGAAAGTTGCCCAACAAGTTGGGCATCAACTTTTACTAATCAGGAACAGATTGGAAATAGAGCTAAAGATGAGTAGGTTAGAAGATTAGTAAGTAGTAGATTTGTTTTATCTATTCAGTTTGAGAACATACATAAGCTCAAGATATTGTGTGTCTATGTAGCAGCTGCCAACTTTAGAGTAGGGAGTGGAGGTGGGGAGTATTGATTTCCTGGTAAACAAAACAAGGGTGAGGCAAGGTTACTCAGAATGCTGCTGGGTATCACCTGAGCCATGCCATGTCCTCAGCATGTTCCCGGACCATTCCCATGACCACAAAAGCTATGGCAAAAGCCACATTATCTATTTGCTCGGCTTCTATGAATATTATTTGATGTGACTTCAAGTGACAAATATATATAGATGTTAGCAGTGGTTATTTTTTTATTACAATGCTGAATTCATCCTCTTGCTTTGCCTTTTACTTAAATGGGAATTTTGGCAAGTGGCTCACTTTATCATCCTCAGGTGACAAGCAATGATGCTGGCATAAGACACCTGTCTACATTTTCCTAGATAGGACTGTCCTGGATTTGGAGACTTTGACTAGGCTGGCTTTTGGTATTAATGTAACATGGTCTTGTTTTTACAAAATGATGATGAGCACCAATACAGGCTAGGAAGGTGGGGTTCTTTCAAACTCCTGACTTGGCAACATAAAATGTTAGCAAACTTGGTTGACCCATACTATCTTTCAAACTCACCTCTGAAATAAAAAAGGCTGACACTAATTTGGTAAAAATATGGAAATTATGTTGTGACTCCTGCACTAATTTGGTGGAGGAAAAACAATATAGTTTGAATCAGATAACCCTACTTTCTTAATCTATCACTCACATAAATTTGGACAAATTCAACATAAATTAAAAAGAAGAATAAATTTTTGTAAGCGTCAATGACCATACTTACTCTCTCTGTCTACCCTTCAAAGATCTTCTTTGAAAAGTCCCTGCCTTGGGGGGTCTGGTATTAATGAAGCAAGGAGCATGGATGGTCTGGGACTTACTGCAATGTGTGGGGCCTCCTCAATGGTCAGTGGAGAAATACCCAGGGTAGATGATTGCCTCTGCAGTCACTCCTCCAAGTGACAACCCCCAAGACTAAATAGGGCTTCTGAAGCTCAAATAACAAGACCAAAATTGGAGTCCCCTCCCATAAGGCATTCCAAGTGGAAAGCTGTATTGTAATATAAGGAGGTGCAATAGTTTTCCCTTGGGATGACAACTCTGTTGTCTTCTTTAGAATCTCAAAGTCATTCAGAACCTTATCCTTAGGCTCTTTGAGTGACTAACTGGGGAGAAGGGCTAGAGGCCCCCTGGAAGCCTCCCTTCTGTCTGATTGGTCTTCTACTTTAATGGCTTAGGGCTGTCTAGTGCTTTTGGCCAATTGAGAACTTGTGCAGCTGCTACATCCTAGAAGAGTTCAGACAGTTTAAGCCCATGCTCCACTGCTAAATAGATTTATCCTCACTTGTGAGCTGTAACTCTGAAGCATGGGCATTAGGCTCTGGCCTTCACGGCAGTTTCAAGCCACACCCAGGATGGTTACTGCCTAGGGCTAAGAGAATTCTGAGCAAAGGCCTCGGTTGTGCCTGGGAGGGTGGATGGTCTAGAGACTGTTCTTTGCTTCTGGACAAGTTTCCTTCTGAGCTATGGTGATAAAGGTAGGGTAAGGAGCTTGAAGTGGCACATCACACTCTTTAATACCCCCAGGAGCTAAGGGATTTCTTCCTAGGCAAGAGGTGAATTCAGAGTAGAATTAAGCCTCTTACTACAGTTCAATCCTCACAGAGCTGGACTGTCAACTGGGTGGATTTATGTGTTATGTGAGAGCCCTGGAAGTGAAGTGCTAGTTCCCATCTGGAAATGGGGAAATGGAGACATAGCAAAGCAAGGGGACTTGCCCATCCCTGGTCAGTGGTCATTAGGATCTGAGTCCCACTTTTGACTTTAAGTCTGGATTTAGGGCCTGTGATCCTACTTCTGCCTGTGTGAGTGAATTCAATGGAAATTCCACTCCTGCCTCCATGAAAAGTTTCAGCTTTGGCAAAAAAAAATTGGATGAAAATAAAATTTACATGTCACCTACCTTATCTGCTTTCTTTGAGGAACATGACATTGAACCAGACAAAAGGATTACGATGATAATTTCTGTGAAGGAACACTTGTACTTTCCAAATCTACCTGACACGCATTTGCACTTGCCAGAAGTCCATTGTTCCTGAGACAGCACAAGGAGTTCATTGAACTTATCAACAGCAATGCAGCAAGAACTGCTTTCTCTACAATGCCATTTACAAAATTCTGGATCAAGTGTTTACAGTTATACACTGTTCTGTCTGAGACTGTGTTGTGCCTTCTTCTTCCATTTCCAACAACATATTTTTGTGAAACAGGGTTTTCTAGCTTGTTGGTTATCAAGTCTAAATACAGAAGTAGACTTGTTGGGGAAGATGATCTTCATTGTACTCTTACAAAGACTGCTCCGAGAATATCTCAACCTTCGCACTGATGTTGGTTTTTTTATGCATACTGTTGCAAACTGTAGCAATTTAGTTTACTGTTGTTATATTAAGACTGTTACCCATGCTACACCATGCTTCAAGACAAAATTTCATTTATTTGTAATTAGCTATAAATATTTCACAATATATAATTACATATTGTTTTTGTGATTAATCACTATGCTTTGATTATGGTCAATTTGTAACAATGAAAATACATCCTGCATATCAGATATTTACATTATGATTCATAGCAGTAGCAAAATTACAATTATGAAGTAGCAACAAAAATAATTTTATGGTTGGGGTCACCACAACATGAGGAACTGTACTAAAGGGTCATGGCATTAGGAAAGTCGAGGACCACTGGGATAAAGCTTGAAAGCAGAAGCTGGTGCAAGAGATGGAACACCTGTTCACCATGAAGGAAAGGAGCTGGGCTATGCTCTGGGCCTGCCCCAACAACCACAGGGCCTTATGCTGGAGCTCTTACAAAGGGTGGATGATCCAAAGTGGTCACCAAGAACCCACACACCATCACAGGCAACATGGTTTGATGCTTCCAGAAGGGTAAGCTAATTTTCAGGATGAGAAGTTGGGGACAGGGAGTTTGGGATCCAATTTTTCTCTCCCACTTGTCCACCCAGTCCCTGTATTATCCTTCTCTTCCCAAGTAACTATCTACAAACCATTACCCAAGAGTCACAGGCTCTGTGATAGGGCTATCACTATTTCCCCACTCCTCCTGTCCTCTGCAGTGCATATAAACCATTCCTATTTTTTCTTCTACATTTCCTCTGTGGGAAAGTGTGTTAGTCCAGGTTGACTAGAGAAACAAATCCATTGACACTCATGTGTGTCTAAGAGAGAGCTTTATATCAACGAACAATTGAATATTGAGAAAACATCCCAGCTCCATCCAGATCACGTCCATAAGTCCAATATTAGCCCATGTGTCCGGTACTAGTCCACAAATTCCTCTTTAGACTCACACAGTACATGCAATGAAGCTGATGCAGGAAGCTCACAGGCCAGTGGGTGGAAACGCCTGTGGATCCAGTGGTGGTGGAAGTATCTCACCTCCGGTGTGGGTCTCCATGTGACCCCTCCAACACCAGGATTCTGGCTGCCATTAGTGTGGCGCCATGTGGCTTGTAAGCAGGATGGTGAAACAGTGAAAGAGTGTGACCCACCTCTCTGGAGAAAGAGAGGAAGTTCCCAGAATCCTTATGAGAAGGCCATACCCACAAGGAGATATCATCAGGCTGTGACCTGATTGACAGGCTAGACTCCACCCCTTCATTCTTAATAGCCTCAAGTTAACGTGAGATTATGTAACTACCACAGAAAGCATGAGAAGCTTCTGAGAGCAGAGTTCCACACATTTAGGCTCCAGCAAATGCACAAGATCCTCACCCTCAGTCAAACCCATCATTTCCAGAGTGAGTGTGTTAGTCTGGGTTGACTAGAGAAACAAATTCATAGACACTCATATGTGTATTAAAAAGAGGCTTATATACAAGAGCAATTGAATATTGAGAAAGCATCCCAGCCCAGTCCAGATCAAGTCAATAAGTCTGATGTTAGCCCATATGTCCAATACCAAGCTATCGTACTCTTCAGACTCACTAAACACATGCAATGACGCCTAATGCAGGAGGATCACAGGCCAGTGGGTGGGAAGTCTTGTGAATCCTGTGGCGTTGTAAGCATCTCAGTGCTGTCAGGGGTCAGGGAAGGGGGAGGATTGGAAGGGGGAATCAATTACAAGGATCTACATATAACCTTCTCTCTGGGGGATGGGCAACAGAAGGGTGGGTGAAAGGAGGCGCCGGGCAGTGTAAGATAAGATAAAATAATAATTTATAAATTATTAAGGGTTCATGAGGGAGGGGGGAGGGGGAAGGGAAGAGGAAAAAGGAAAATGAGGAGCTGATTTCAGGAACCCAAGTGGAAGGCGAATTTTGAGAATGATGAGGGCAACAAATATATAAGTGTGCTTTACACAATTGATGTATGTATGGATAGTGATAAGAGTTGTATGAGGCCCAATAAAATGAAAAAGAAAAAAAAAGAAAACAGCATGGGGCTGTGAAATTTTGTTTCCCACTGGGGGAAATGCTGCAGAAACTGTGATGTTGAACACAGCTTACAAGGACAGTGCTATGTGAAAAACTCAAATGTACGAGTGTTTTTCTCATTTCATAAAAAAGGTGAAATGTCAATTGATGACAAACCTCATTCTGGACGTCCGTCCTTCAACTTCCAGAACAGATGAAAATGTCAACATGTAGTGCATTTGAAGTTTGTTCCACCAGATCAAACTGTTAATCAAGCTCTCTCCTTAGAGGTTCTGAAAAGTGTAACAGTGTGTAACAAAAAGGCCTGATTGGAGAAGGGGGGAATGGTTTTGCCACCAAGACAATGCATGTGTTCATGCAGCCCTCTCAGTGCACCAGTGTTTGACAAAAACAGAATGCCTTTCTTGCCCCTTATACCTTACTCACCTGAACTTGCTCCAGGAGACTTCTTTTTGTTTCCACAATGCAGAGGGACATGAAGGGACAATTATTTGACTGATGTAGAAAAGGTGAAGAAAAAAATGAGGGAAGTACTGTCAGTCATCCAAACCCATGAGTTTGAAAAATGTTTCCAAGAATGGAATAGCAGATTTGAAAAATACATTTAAGTGTAATGGAGAGTACTTTGAAGGTGATAAGGTTGTTTTGTAAAAAGATTTAAATACATAGCTTTGAAAAAGAAATTCCAGTGTTTTTTGAGGGGGGGGTACCCGCTCATATGTGTGTGTGTGTATCTGTAAATATATTTAACATGGAAACCCCTTAATGCTCGGAGAGAATAAAGTAGATGGCAAGCTTTGTTTCACTGTAAATCAGAATCAAGTATATGGCAGTGAGTTCTTGGAGCTTGTTTAGGCTTAGCCACTGTTCTGTGTCTTTAAAAAAATTCCCATCTAAAATAAGCAGAAACTTCCTCTCAACTCAGTATAATCTAGAAGAAGCCCAAGCTTGCTAAATCAAAGGCCAAATATTTAAATATTTAAACATTTGATAATTTTTGAGAGTTTATCAGATAAGATTATTGTATTTTAAAATAATTTTATTTGACATGATTTTAAATCTATAGAAAAGTTGTGGGAATATAATAATATGCTCTTTATCATTTGTTCCTCCTCTATTGCCTTTATATCTTCCTTCTTTCTACACACACACATTTTTCCTAAACATGAGAGTAGGGTAAAGACATTATGCTCCTTTACCCCTAAATATTTCAGTATGTGCTTGTAAGAATGCAAACAGTATCTTAAACACAGTGCAAGATGAGGAAGTTAAACATTGTTATGATTCTATAATGCAATACACAATCCATATTAGGGCTACAATGTACTGCTTTCAGTCTTCACAGTTTTATGGTCTCCTTTAACCTTGGACAGCTCTTTCTTGAACTTCATGACCTCTGTGTTAGTCCAGGTTGACTAGAGAAACAAATAGAGATACTCATATATATATATATATATATAACGGAGAACTTTATATCAAAAAGTAATTATGCATCAATAAAACATTCCAGCCCAGTACAGATCAAGTGCATAAGTTTGATTTTAGCTCATATTGGCTCATGCATTCCTCTTCAGATGCATACAGCACATGCAATTATGCTAAATGCAGGAAGATCATAGGCCGTTGGGTAGAAAGTCCTGTGTGTCCAATGGCAGTGGACACATCTCCAGGGTTCTGGCTGCCATCAGTGTGGTTCCATGTAGGTTGTCAACAGGAAGGTGGGGCAGAGAGAAAGTGTGTCCTGCCTCCAGGGAGAAAGAGAGGAAGTCCCAGAATCCTCATGACAAGGCCACACCCACAAAAAGGAATCACTAGGCTGTGACCTGATTGACAAGCTAGACTCCACTCTTCACTCTTATTTATCAAGTTGACATGAAATTGTGTAACTACCACAGACCACCCCTTGTTAACTTGACATCTTTACACAACTCTTTAGCCACATATACTTCTTAAAATACGGAAAAAAGTAAAATAGTTTTGCCTAACAGGATAAAACTAAAATGCCTACAATTCAGTATGTGCCAGCCTCATTTAAAGATAATATCCCATAAGTGACTAGAACAATAGCCTCTGAGATAGCTTATTGTGCCAGCCTGGCCGATAAACACAAGTGGGATTAACTGAAGGCCGGAGAGATAAATGGCTCGGTGAGCCTCGCCTTTCTTGTCTCTCGCTCTTTGATCATTGGACCAGTGTTCAGCTGCCTTGCTTGTTTTGTGCCTCAATTTACAGGCTACACTACCTGTGGGATGCCTAGCCTGTGAACTGTGTCGGTGTAAGTTGAGGTCCCTTTAAGACATCTCTGGAGCTGGGGGCTGGAGGTTGGTGACCTGGCTGACAGTTGGTGACCTGCCCTTGTGATTGGCTGCTGTGCTGAGATAGCCTAGCTCGCTCTATATATAGAGGAACACCTGGCAGCAGGCTAAACTTGAAGGACTGCTAGTGTCTCACAACTCTCTCACGGGAGTGAGTTGCACTGAGCCATTTGCACTGCTTTATAATTTAACTGTTCATTTCTTGTATTATATATCTATCTGTATATCATTTAACAGTTCATTTCTTATGTTATGTATCTAATTATCTTTATATATAAATATATAAAATTATCAGCAATTTGGTTTTATCGCTCTAGAGAACACTGTCTAACACAGCCTCTCTGTGGAAAAGTAGACTGGTCCTCAATTTGTGTTTGTCAAATATTTCTTTGTGGTTAGGATTAGGTTAAACGTTTTTAACAGACATAATGGTGTACACTGTATTAAGAGGCACATGATGTGGGCTTATCTCTTTATTGGTGATACTGACTTTGATTACCTGAATAAGATGTGCTCTGCCAAGCTTCTCCATCATAAGTTAGTCTTTCCCTCTTTCACCTTAGTAAGTAATTTATGGGGAAAGACTTTGGAGATTACATAAATATCATATTACTCACCAAACTCTCACCCACTTGGTTTAACCTCTATTAATGATTTTGTCTGAATTGGTTTTTACTATGTTTGTTGCCAAATGATTTTCTACCTTTATTATTCCTTCTAAATTTACTATTGGCATTAGTAAGGAAAGACATATTTGTATCTACTTTCTTATTTATTTCAGGATAAGCCTATGGAATTTTCCCCCAATAGATTATAATTCATTAGTACCATAATTTACTTTGATGCTCAAATGTTTCCAGACATAGAGCCAGGATCTTCTTAAAGCTTTCTTGTGAGTGACCCTTTGACATGTTCTCATCATTTGTTGTTGTTGCCCCTTTCTCATCTTTTGGCCCAGCATGTACTCATTGAGTACATTTCCTACCACACTTGTCATCATCCAGTTCTTTGAGGAGGCTTGTTGTTTCTTTTTCCTTTTTCTTTCTTTAAAAAAACAACTTTCTGCAACAATGCCAAACCTACATAAATTTTGCAAGCATTAATCCAATTTTAGCGGGGAATGGTATTTAGAAATCAAGTTCTCAGTGTGCTCATTACTACTGGGGTATCATTTGGGGGGGTATCATTTTTATTATGTGCTTATTTTTACCTTCATCCTCATGAAGACAAGGATACTGTTTTATACTAGTGTAACTTCAAAATAAAAATGTGACTATCAAAATAAAAATTTGATGTGAAGTGATTTCTAGAAAAAAATTCAGTCAATATAGAATCTAGATTTCTAAAAGGACATTGTGATGAGAATGAATAGAATAAGGAAAACTCTGCACCATATTATATCAGACTTGACTTTGCGCTCCAAAGGGCACATTGGCATCCTCCAAACACTAATGTTGACACAGTCTACCTTGTGGGTAAGTTGGTTTGGGTTAGGAAGGATGACTTATCCATATTACATGGCATCAGTTAATGTTCTCAGAAAACCTATGAGGTTTATGCTACTATTATCACTGTTTTATCAATGGGGAAATTGAGTTTAAAAAGAATACCCTATTAATAGCTTCCTGTGCCCAAGTTTGAGTACTGGCAGTAAAGGTTAGGGACGTCTTGCTTAACTTCTTCTGGTTTGAACCCTAGCACTCAGATGATGTTCCCAGGTGGCTGCCTTGATGTAGAACAGGGGAATGGCTGGCAGTTTTCTGACGGTGGCCGCAAAGAATTCGGGCAAATCACTGACATACAGTAATGGTGAAACTGACCGCAAGGAGACTGGGAAAGGCAGCAAAAGCTCCTTGTTGGTCATATACACCAACCACTAGGACACGGAGCACTTCCCCCATATCCCCAAGAACTGCCCCACTCCTCACTTGGTGAAGTAATTCCATACTCACCCTGAGCCAGAAAGGGCCTTGAATCTGTCTGGGGAGAGCTCCTCAGGGCTCTGGACAAACAGAGAAGGTACCGAGAACAAGGTATATGGTGAGGGTAGGAGTCTAGATAGAGAGAAACATAGGATTATCTGTCTAAGCAGCAGCCCTGTAATGCTACTCGGCTACAGATCATGGGCAGTGTCCTTCATATCCCTCCTCTAATAATATCGGAACCCCAAAACTGCCAAGTAGGTGGTGGTGTTGACATTTCACAAGTGAGGAAACAGAAGCACAGCGAGGTCATTTGGAGGCAGTACTTTGTATGGATTAAGAACATGGGCACTGAAGCCATACTGCCTGGGTTCTTATCTTAGCTCTGCCATTTGCCTCCTCTTGACTTGTTTAACCTATGCATCTTCCCTAAACTTTGTTTCCTTTTCTGTAAAGTGGGGTAAATATTAGTGCCATTCTTGGGACATTAAACGAATAAGACAAGCACAACACAGACTGGTGCCTGATACACAAGTGTCATTGCTTATAGTTGTTGCTGGGGTCAGCATTGGAGGGGCAGCAAACATGCTGGTTCCTGGTCATGTTGTGTTTGTGGCTACTTCCTCTCTTGAAGGAAGAGGTGGGGTGTGGATAAGGGGCAGGGCGGATGATGTAGGGCCAGGCCAGTACTCAGTGGAAACCACCATGTTCTACAGCCACCTGCAGAACAAGATAATCTGCCTCTATGGGAGCTACCCTCAGATGCCACTGTTGGCCACTTTGGGCAATCACAGAGGGAAACACTGCTCCAGGAGGCCTATAGGCTGCCCGAGCTACCCGCTGTATGATTCCATACTATTGGCTGGAGGAACTGGATAATCTCCCCTCCTGATTACCAAGTCACCTACTGCAAGGGTCAGTGCCTCTACAACATTGAGCCATAGGAACAATGCCTCCAATTATGCCTCCATCATGTCCTTCCTCTTCCACTTCAAGGTAGCCCTGACATCTCCAGCCCTTCTGTGTCTCCACCAACCTCAACTCTATCAATATCCTGGCTTTGATGAGCAGAGGATGGTGGTGCTGCACCAGTTTTCAGGTATATATACAGACATGACTGTGGACTGTTGTGGACTGTGGACAGACATTCAGTGACTATCACTGAAAGTGGTGTGGACAGTGGGTCCCTGGTTCTTCTGACCAGGAGAATAAGGGGTAGATTGTGGGAAGGAACAATATCCACTGCTCTAATTTAAAAGAAATAATTTTATTGGGGGCTAATACAAGTCTTATCACAATCTGTACATAAATCAATTGTGTTGAGCACATTTATATATTTATTGCCATCATCATTCTCAAAACATTTGTGTTCTACTTGAGCCCTTGGTATCAGCTACTCATTTATCCCTTCCTTTCCCGCCCCCCCTCCCAGTGCTCCCCCTCATGAACCCTTGATAATTCATAAATTATTAATATTTTGTCATGTCTAACACTGTCCGACATCTCCCTTCACCCACTTTTCAGGGAAAGGATTATATGCAGATCCTTGTAATTGGTTCCCCCTTTCCACCCCACCTTCCCTCTACCCTCCCAGTGTCACCACTCTCACCACTGGTCCTGAAGGGTTCACCTATCCTGAATTCCCTGTGTTTCCAGTTCCTATCTGTACCAGTGTACATGCTCTGGTCTAGCGGGATTTGTAAGGTAGAATTGGGATCATGATAGAGTGGTGGTGGTGGGGAAGCATTTTTTTTATTTAATCATTTTATTAGGGGCTCATACAACTCTTATCACAATCTATACATACATCAGTTGTGTAAAGCACATTTGTACATTCATTGCCCTCATCAATCTCAAAACTTTTCCTCTCCACTTAAGCCCCC
>NW_022111365.1:9280081-9281567 GCF_000313985.2 Echinops telfairi
GTTGTTTTTTCTTTTGTTGCTTTGTTTTGTTCTGTCTTGTTTTTGTGTATGTTATTATCTCTGCAGGTCTATTTTGTTAAGAGAGGCTGCATAAACAATCTGGAGGAGAAAACAAAGGTACTGATGGTTCTGGGCGGGGCTTTGGAAGAAGGGGAGGTGGGGGAAAGAAAGTGTGTGTTAACAAACCCATGGACAAGGGAACAACAAGTGATCCAAAATCAGTAGTGAGGATGGTGTAAGAGGCCCAGTAGGGCTTGATCAAAGGCAATGTAACTGAGAGGAATTACTGAAACCCTAACGAAGGCTGAGCATGATAGTGGGCTCTAATTTTTATTCAATGTTGAGCTTCTTATGTGACCATGGGCAAGGCATAGGTTCTTTTTCTGATATTCTATGATGTTCACAGCAAGATGTTCACCACATATTGTTGAATGAAAAAAAACCCCCAGAAAACAACAGGTTGTCACAGTTGATCCTGTTTTTTGTTTACAAACATTTTCACAGAAAGAGCATCATAGAAATATATCACACTTACCACTTATTTTTCTCTGGTCAGTGAGATCATGTGTGATCATTATTTTTTCTCTCAGTTATATTTCTAAATTTTCTAAAGTGAAAATATATTAATTTTATACAGTAAATATATATATATATATAATTCAAGTCACTTTAAAAAACAGTGGTGATTATGATACAGCATAATGAACATAATTAATGTCATTAATTATAAAATAATTGAAATTTAAAATACTTAGCATATATTTTTTACCACAATACAAAATTTTAAATGTGTTTAATCTCAGTCATTGCACCTCATGTACAGAAGCCTCTCTTTGTCGGTGGAAACTTTTTGTTGCTCTGGTGCTGAATAGGTTTCAGCAGAGCTTCTAGACTAAGATAAACTAGGAAGAAAGGCTTGGAGATCTACTGAACATCAGCCAGTTCTAACTCTGTTTCACACGGAACATTATTTCATCTTCAAATGATCATTGGGATGGCTCAGAATCAGGTAGCATTTTGTTGCATTGTTTATGGGGTCATATGAGTCGGGGCTGATAGATGGAAGCTAACAGCAATAAGGTAGAAAGTAGATAAGCCATGGGATTAAGGTAGAGATTCACAAGCTGTTAAATGGCGTGGGAGTGGCATCTAACCTCTTCTAACTTCAAAAGGGAGGCAGATAAGCAAAGTCAACAACCCAAGGCTGACTTTTATGAGGGGGAAGTCAGAAATGCCTCTGCTCTCCAACATTTTTACTAATTCTGGCACAACTATCTCTTTCACACACTGAAGGAATCAAAGAATCAATTGCGATGTTGGAGAAGAATATTGAAAGTACCATGGGCTGCTAACAGGAAAAACAAATCTTTCTTGGATAAAGTATGGCCAGAGTGCTCCTTAGGGACAGGGCTGACAAAATGTCATCTTATGTACTTTGGACATGGTGTCAGGAGAGACCAGTCCCTGGAGAAAGACGTCATACTTG
>NW_022111365.1:9282136-9287641 GCF_000313985.2 Echinops telfairi
TCACATAAAAAAAGAGTACACTCATCACCACAATCCGTTTTAGAACATTTTCTTTATTCTTACTCATTATTAGCTTCCCATTTCCCCGCAATCCCTCCTGCCATATTCCCAAGGAACCATCAGTGCAGTTACTGTCTCTAAAGTATTACGTATCCTGGATTTTCTATACACAAAAGCATTAAAAAACAAACAAATGAAAACTAACGAAAGTAACAAAGTAAAATAGACAAAACCCGCAATTGAAAAGAAACCGGAAAATATTAAGAACTAGAACAAATTTAAGTGGATCATAAGGGAGACCAAATGATAGGGTGCTACTGTTTCTGCGACTTCACGCCTGTTACGGTGGGTTGGGTGCGGGGTTGGGGTAGCTGATTTGTGAACCTGGTAGGCGTGGGCCCAGCCCGGGCCCAACCTCCGCGTGGCCCCTGATGCTGGCGAGTCCTATGTTGAATTAGTTCCTGGGCCAGACCCTGCTCCGGAGTTCCTGGGACCAAGTGTTCGCTGCCTCCTGGCAGTGGTACCCAAATCCCTGCAGCAAGCATGTAGTACACTAGGAGGTGACCCCTGACCAGAAGCTTCTATCCAGGAGACTGCTGACCAACAAGATGCAATGCTAGGCCGAACGACTGTTTTCTGTTAATGCCGCTCACTCAGTGTACATCCTGGAGAAATCCATTGTGGACCCACAGAATCAGACCACGACCACCTTCGCTCGGCTCATGGTGGTAGAAGAGTGCTGTTTACTGTGTAAACGCCAACAACAGTGGCTGGACGAAAATCCACCGAGAACCCTGGGTCTCCTCCAACATGTTTGGCGTCTCCCGAGCTGTCCAGCAATTTGGTCTGGCCCGGTTTAAGAGCAATGTGACCAGAATGATGAAGAGTTTTGAGTACATCCTGGCCAAGCTGCAAGGTGAGGCCCCTTCTAAGACGCTTGTTGAACCCGCCAAGGAAGCCCCGGAAATGGCGAAGGAGACAGCAAGGGCAGCTTCTGAGAAGGCAAAGGACTGCCAGCAAGGCAGCCACCAAGCAGCAGCAGTAGTTTGTGCAGCCAGCCCCGTCCCCCTCCCCCAGCCCCGACAAGACAATCTGGCTCCAACCCCCCTCGACCTGCTTGCAGTATGCTTTCTTTATTAAAAATCAACTTCCAGCCCTGTCTACTGTCGGGGTGGGGGGTGGGGTGACCATTTGACACTGCAAGGAGACCCAGCACGTCACCCATGTGTGTGCCAGGCCTACTTATTTCCCCCATGGGCAGCTGAAGGAGGGAGAGGTGCAGACCCACCCAGGTCGCAGTTGCCAGGAGATGTGGTCATGAACACAAACTGCTGCAAGCACTGCAGGAACAGAGATCTGTTTGCTCTCTGATGGGTCCCCGGTACAGACACAAGATGTAGCACATAGGAGGTATCAGATACATGCTTGTTGAATTCAAAAATAACAATAATAAAAATGAACAAAATTAAACTGCATCAGCTACAATTCACTTTCCAGTGCATTCTGCATGATAACACTATGCACGTCCCTGGTTCATGGTCTGAGGGGATTCACCAGGGGCTTATTCCACATGCATTTCTTCTTCACGTTTTTTTCATTGAAACGGTTTTAAAATGGGTCAACAGGGAGATCAAGTGATAAAATGTGATATTTTAACCTAACTGCATCTGCAATAATGGACTTTACAATGTTATCTGTCTGATAACAAGGCTATTCACATCTCTCGACTATGACTGGAGAAGATTTACCGGAGGCTTGAGCCATGTGTGGATTCTGCCAACGAAGTATGGGTTTCTAGTGTCATCCGTAGCCTTCTGCAAAACCGGTGTTCACAATTTAAGCTCTGGTGCCATTCCCTGCTTAAGTGCGAGTGCAAAATCCACTCATGCAACCACTGTTTACATATGTCTCTGGTTCACATTAGAGACATCATTATCATGTTAGACAACATTATCAATCATCTCCCTGGGGCATCATTTCCACTGCTATGAAGTCAATACTGACTCATTGCGACCTATGGGGCAGGATAGAACTGCCCCTGTGAGTCTCTGAGCCTGAAAATCTTCACAGGAGTAGAGAGCCATCCTTTCCCTGTGGAGCTGGCTAGTGGTCTTAAACGGTTGGAACTGTTGCAGTTAGCAGTCCAGTCCATAACCACTACTGTGGCCGTTGCATAATCTGTCAACTTGAGGAAGGGGTGAAGTCGAGCCTGTCAATCAGGTTGCAGCTTGATGACCTCATTTGGAGGCACGATGGAGATAAACAGCTCACTGGCAGCCAGACACACACTCTCTGCTTCACATTCCTATTGACAAACCCCATGGAGCTACACTGATGAAGTCAGAGCCCTGGAGTTGGAGGAGTCATGTGGAGACTCACACCAGTGCTGAGATGCTTCCACTGCCACTGGATGTACAAGACTTCCTACCCACTGGCCTGTGATTTTCCTACATCTGGGGTCATTGCATGTGTTGCGTGAGTCTGAAGAGGACTTTATAGACTGATATTAGACATATGGGCTAATATTGGACTTAAGGACTTGATCTGGACTGGGCTGGGATGTTTCCTTAATATGCAATTACTCTTTGATATAGTTCTCTATTACACACATACAAGTGCCTCTGGATTTGTTTCTCTAGTCACCTCAGACTAACACAACTACTAATTGATAGTGTCATTATTTTAGCCAATATTTTAAACAATTTAAAGCACTGTTGAGAAAGGGAAATTACATGAATATAATCCAGCTATGAACCACAATATATAAATTGTTGACTTGTACATAAACAGCAGGGGTTGATGAAAGGGCAAATATTCCAATGATATTCAATCACAGCACTAGAGCCATGTGTGCCAAATTAATGCATATCATAATAAAGCAAGGACGGCATTAAAATAGTATATAGTAGTTCTGGACCACCATTCATTGGGCACCCTCAAGGCAAGAGATTGGAACCAAATCCAATGTCCACCAATTCTATGCCCTTGGGCTAGTAGTCATCTGCTTCTTCTCACACTAGGGAGTCTTAAGTCCAAAGGTTACAAGTTAGTTCGAGGTAAAGTCCTGTTCACTTAATGGGGTTTCCACATTGGGGCCTTCTGGTGTGGCCTATGAAGGATGTTGTGCACCTCAAAAGAATAGAGGTTAAAGTCCCAGTAGTCTGTAGCACATGGATTGGGTCACTAAGGGCTACATAGAAACTAGGTCAAAAGTGTTCAATTAGGAACCTAGTACCAGGTATATTTTCCCCTTGGGTTCCACATAAGTATTGTTAGGCGTTTTCCCCCTTTGGGAGATTGCTCCTCCCAGCTTTCATACCAATACATGTAATTGCCTACTCTGAGACATTTATGTCCCCTCTCCCCACATCTTGACTGGAATTCCTAGGAAGTTTTCCTCATCACCCTGGTGGGTGAGTCTTTTGGTTTGGGATGATCTTAGCATAATTTGTATTCTTTGCCACTACTTTTTGCTGTCACTTGCCATCTCTGGAATAATATTCTCTGTCTCCTGAATCGAGGAAATTCAGCTCAGGGATATTGGTAAAGAGTACACTCCACTCTTGGTTCTTCTTTTTTTTTCTTTCTTTCTGCTTTTATTATTATTATTTCCCCAGTGAGAACATATTCTATTTTTATTATTTTATTTATTGATTTTATTAAATCATTTTATTGGGGGCTCTTACAGATCTCATCACAGTCCATATATACATCCATTGTGTCAAGCACATTTGTACATATATTGTCATCATCATTTTCGAAGCATTTTCTTTCTACTTGAGCCCTTGATATCAGCTCCTCACTTTTCCTCCTCCATCTCCCACGCCCCCTCCTTCATGAACCCTTGATAAATTATAAATTATTATTATTTTCATATTCTTACATTGTCTGCTGTCTCCCTTCACCCACTTTTCTGTTGCTTGTCCCCCAAGTTATATATCAATCATGTGATCAATTCCCTCTTTCTTCCCCCCACCTACCCCTTCCCCTCCTGGTATCTCTAGTCTCATTACTGGTCCTGAGGGGTTCATCTGTCCTAGATTCCCTGTGTTTCAGGATCTTATCTGTACCCATGTACATGCTCTGGTCTGGTCAGATTTGTAAAGTAGAATTGAGATCATGATAGTGGGGAGCGGGGGAGGAAGCATTAAAGAACTAGAGGGAAGTGGTATGATACTTTCATCTGTGCTACACTGCACCCTGACTGGCCCATCTCTTCCTTGTGACCCTTCTGTAAGGGAATATTCAGTTGTCTACAGATGCGCTTTGGGACTCCACTCAGCTCTTTTTTGATGGGGATGGAATCTTCTTTTTTGTATCTAGGGAGGCTCATTTTAAACCTAGTGAGATGGCAAAACTGAACAGTCCCCAGATTAGGATTCCACATACCTTATTTTCCTGGTCAACACCCACAAGAGTGGCAAGTATTTGATTTACATTATTAGCAAGCTATCCAACCCTTTTGGTAGGTCACAAACACTTCACATTTGCATATAGCCATTTGGTGGGAGTTATGAAGACTGGGCTAGAAAAGCCATATTAAGTAAATACTGCACGGAACAAGTTGTCCTTTAAAAATATGAAATTGAAACAGCTTTAGAATCTAATTTTTAAAGATGGGTGTGATTTTTCTTTTCTCTTCCAACCCATGGCCACCCCTTCTGTGTCAGAGTAGAATGGACGGCTCTGTGACTTTTCAAGGGTTTACTGTTCAGATGCAGAAGGGCAGGACTGTGCTCTGATGTACCTCTGGGTGGTTTCAAACTGCCAATCTTTCTGGTAGTAGTTGAGAGCTTAACCACTTGTACCACCCAGGGACTCCAAAGAGGGGTGAGATCGAAAGAATTAATACATTTCCAAAGGTCACAGATTTATAAATCAATTTATCTTTAAAAGAACTTGTTTCTTTTAAAATCTGTAGGCTTATTTCTGTGCTAAGTCAAATAGAACATCGTGTATGGGTGGCGTGTGTCTGAATGGGGGAATGGAAGGATGGTCTAGGAAGGATGTGCCTGTCAGGCTGTGATGAACTCCTGCATTACAGCAATATGTTTTTTTTGACCTCCAAGACATCTCCCAATTTGAGGTTCTAAGATCAGTCTAATATACAACTAAAGGATCATTTCTCAGTGCGCTGAAGACCCCGAGATGCAGATGGTCACATCCCAGCCCTCCATACAGTGAGGATGTGCTCAAAGCCCTGTGTTGGTGACCTTAGGACACTTGTTTTCCTTCTGTGAGCTGGAGGTTCATTACCGGTAAGTAACCACAGGGAATAGGTCATCTCTCCATGAGTTTAATGGAGGAATGAATGTTGTAGGAAGCAAATAAAAAGTCACTTCTATTAAGGAATGAAACCAACATTAGTTAATTTTACAAAAGTGGCAAGGATGTTACTGGTGGTCTGGACTAGGCGTGCCTTCCAGTGCCCAGGCATGGCACAGAGCTGAGACTGGTACATGTTTGTGAATTGATGAAAGTCTCCAGGAGATAACGGGGAAAAGC
>NW_022111365.1:9288586-9290223 GCF_000313985.2 Echinops telfairi
CTCCTGGGCAGCTTGTTAGTTGAATAAATGGGAGGAAACTTGATATCCATTTCTTATGATAACGCCAGGGCTATGAGGAGTTGCCCAACTCATTTCCCAGGATGGGCTGTTGAGCACACTCTTCTTCACCTGCCTCCGAGGTCCCTCTGCCCAGGGTCAGCCCAGCCAGAGCCATGGAGCTCCCCCTCATGAGAGACATGCCTCTTCCAGGCAGGCTCCATGAGGGTTGAGGGCAGTTGGTGAGTAGCGGATGTGGCTTTATGAGGTGAGCTGGCAGCTGAAGCCACAGCTGTTTTCAGAGTCTTCCACCTTCTCCACACCCGACACGCCCTCCTCTAGTCCCCCTAAGCAGATGGGCAAAGGAGTTCCTGCTTAAAGTCTGAGTGTAAATCAGCTTCTCTTTCATAGCTCTGCCACTAAAATATAAGTATTTCTATCCAAAGCACTAAAAAGTAAAAGGCAACACATCAGGGATATAACCATCTATTCATTTGTGTGTTGCTTCTGCATATTTCCTTGCCCCATAATTCTCTCACTGGCACACCAGACAGGCTAGGATGAAAGGTCTGCTGGTCTACTTCAAAAAACAAAAACAAAAAAACAACAGTTGATAAAAGCCCTATAGATAGTGATGGTCCAATGTGTCTTATGGGGATGACACAGGATTGGGCAGGGATGTTTCACTGTTGTGCATGATTGACTGTTATTTGGGGACCAACTTGAGGGCAGCTAAAAACAGCAGAGTTGGAAAAGCTTCAGGGATGGGTGGGCAAGAAGGATGGAGGAGTGACTGAGGTATGTGAGGCAGATGAAATGAGTATCCTCCTTGGGGCTAGAGAAGAAATAGGTGATCCCTTCCAGAGGTCCAGATAACTGAGTGAAAGGGACACAGTGCTAAGGAGTGTGCATGGCATTTTCCTTGGCTTGTGGAGAATGGTTCAGGAGTCTGTTCTCGCTGGCTGTGTGAGCCTCATGGTGATCCAAAGTGGTGGAGTCAGCCTTTCTTCTCCCACCGAAGTAAGTGGACACATAACCACCATTATGCAAGTAACAAAAGATTAAGGTTTTATCATATCAAGGTCTCTTACAAGCCATTCAGACAAACTCTTCTAGACAGAGAATAAGAAGTACTCCCCTCAACGAAAAGGAAGGACAGAGAATCAATATATATAGTACACATGGTAAACAGCTTATGATAAACTGTTTAATACAAGGTACAACATGCTATTTTTGTGTGTGATTTATCAGGCTGCCAGGAATAATTTAAAAGGTTACAGCACTGGGAAAATGGGGACAAGATCCATTTGAGGAATAGTCACCCTCCCCAATGACCCACAGGTTCCTAGTGGCTTTTTAGGAAGGCAGACATCCTGCCAGGGGTGCAGGCTTAGAGGCAGAGGCCAAGGAAAACGTTTCTGTACACAGCCCTGCAGGAAGTGGAACCTACATAGCAATGTGCTATCAGTTGCAATCTAGCACCCGTGGATGCTCTGAATTATCTTCTTTTTTGCATCCTCGCCATAGCTTAATTATGGGTCATTAAATAGAAATAATTAAACTAAAGTAATTGGAATTGCTCACACTTTAGAAGGAAACGAGGTTTGCCAAGGTGTTTGGATAGGCGGAGGACACCAGTA
>NW_022111365.1:9290973-9292514 GCF_000313985.2 Echinops telfairi
GTTTTCAATATTGCTTGGCAGCAGGAAAGAAATTGCTTCCTTTGCAGTTTGGCGCCACCTTGTGGCAGCTGTTGGAACTTCTTACTTTGATGGGGGCTATTTGGCGGTGGGGTGGGGGTGGGGCTGTTTATTTCAAGGAAGCTGGGAATTTCAAGTGGCTGAGTTACCTACAGAAGCCAATGTTTATTGGTAATTACCAGGAATGGGTGAGTGTGATAAAGGTGATCGCTTTGTAGATAGTAGACACTTGTTATTTTTTGTGATGAAAAAGTATATTATTGAAGTGCATACAACTTAATTATGTCCTTTAGAAGTAGACACGCCCCCCACACACGTTATTTTGGTAGATACTAGGACATAAATAATTTTGCAACAACAGCAATAACAACCACAAATATATATGTATGCATGTATATATGCAGGGGTATCAAACTGTTCATAAATATGGAATTAAAAGATATAAGAACTTTAGTACCAGCTTTTTGAAGGATATATATATATCCCCCAAAAGACCAGAATTTTGATGGGTGTAGGGAAGCTTTTGTAGTTTTATTTTTCCCCGCTAGGTGAGTATCGAGCATCTTACTCTGAGTTAGTGCACCCAGTGGCATCACCAGGGAAGGTTCTCTCGGGTCACAGTGAATTTTTTCATACAAGCAGTTTAGCTCAAACCTTGTTCTTTTGTGATGTCTGATTTAAGAGAACAGTGTGAGACTGAAATTTTGTTTCCCACTGGGAGAAAATGCTGCAGAAACTCTTGTGATGTTGAACACAGCTTACAAGGACAGCACTATGGAAAAACTCAAGAGTATGAGTGGTTTTCTCATTTCAAAATAAGGTGAAATGTCAAATGATAAAAACCTCATTCTGGACATCAGTCAACTTCCAGAACAGATACAGATGTCGACTCATAGTGCATATGGAGTTTGTTCCATCAAGTCAGACTTTTAACCAAGCTTTCTCTTTAGAGGTTCTGAGAAGATTGCATAACAGTGTGCAACAAAAAAAAAAAGCCTAATTTGTAGTAGATGGGGACTGCTTTTGCCACCACAAAAATGCACCTGCTCAAGCAGCCATCTCAGTGCATCAGTTTTTGGGTAAAACACTACATACCTCTCTTGCCCCATGCACCTTACTCACCTGAGATTGCTCCTTGTGACTTCATTTTGTTTCCGTGAATAAAGACGGACATGAAAGGACAGCAATTTGATGATATAGAAGAGGTGAAGGAAAAAACAAGGGAGCTGCTGTCAGCCATCCAAACAGATGATTTTGAAAAATGTTTCCAAGAATGGGATTGCAGATTTGATAAATGTATTAAGTAAAGTGGAGAGTACTTTGAAGGTGATAATGTTGTTTTGTAAAAAAAAATTAAATATATGGCTTTGAAAAAACATTCCATTTTGGGGGGGGTACCCATGTGTTAGTCTGGGTAGACTAGAGAAACAAGTCCAGGGAGACAGTAATATGTGTATAAGAAAGAGCTTTATATACAAGAGCAATTGAATATTGAGAAAACATCCCAACCCAGTCCAGATCAA
>NW_022111365.1:9309853-9316200 GCF_000313985.2 Echinops telfairi
GACTGGCTGGGCTGAAGGGTGGGGATTGTTCATACCAACCTTCCTAACTCACTGCCATCAAGTCAATGCTAACTCATAGCTACCCTCTATGGGTTTCTGAGACTGCAACTGCTTATAGGAGTAGAAAGCCCCACCTTCCCGCTGGGAGCTGCTGTTGGTTTTGAACTGCCAAACATATGGATCACAGCCCAAGGAGTAACCACTACACCACCAGGACACCTTCTTAGAGGACAGTAAGTTTCATCAATAAATATTTATGTTGGGGGAGGTTGAAGCTACTGAGAAGGCCAGGAGTGTGCTGAGAAGTCACACACATGGCCTCTTCATGCTGGACAAGTCACAGATAGGGAACCAGACACCTAGAACATAGAGCACAGAATTGGAGGCATGTGGTCAGCTCGCCGTGGACAAGTTAGACTGGTAGAGATCTTCCAAAGGCAAGTTCAAAAGGTCCTTCCAGAAAAGTTAGAGGTATTAAGCACCTATTGTATATGTTTACACATTTGTGTGTGTAAGAGAGAGACAGAGAGAAAGTATCAGTAAATAAGGTATTGATGATTACATGTCTGGTATCAAAAACCAAGCATTGTCAACCCACTAGTGTGCAAATAAACAGGTTTTTGAAGGAGACAAATTTAACTTCCACGTTCTTTGATTTAAAGCCTTCCCACTATAACTGCTTGTATGATTCAAGTCTGTTAAAAACTGGAAGACTCATTGTGTTTACTAATTATACATATATCACTTTTTTCATTCATTCAATAGTCATTGAACTTAAAGTCCTCCCATTTATCAAGTACTTAGCACAGGAAGTTTATTTCATGGAAATTATGCTTTGTTAAAAGAGCATATAGCTAAGTATGTTGGACTTGGAATCATGAGGTCTGAGTTCTAATCTTGATTTTTTGTTTTCATGAACTTGGAAGATCTTCCTCTTCCTGCCCTCCACTGCATTCTACCACTTAATTTTTCAACTTGGATTAGAGTTATTTTGTACCAAATAACTGATCTTTGAGGTTATTGTTCCTTTCAGTTTGGAGACTGAGATCTTTCTTGTTTTAGCTTGGTCATATTTGATATTTCTTTGGATTGAGTTTGTGAATTAATTATTACATCTTATTTGTGAATCATTATTACATCTTTTAAATTTTATTTTACTGTTAAAAATATGACACATTTGTCAATTCAACATTTTCATGTGTAGAGCCTAATTACATAAATTGCATTAATCATGTTGTACAATGATCACCCATAATTATTGCCAAATTTCTCATCACTATAAATGGAACATATTATTTTATTAATAAGCAACTAGAATTACTGATTAAATGTTCATAAAAAGTCTTAATTCCAAATAAAACTTCCAACAACAACAACAACAGCCACAAAAGTCCAGGGCCAAATGACTTCGCAGGAGGAATCTTCCAAGCATTCAGAGAAGAGCTGAAAGCAATTCTCCACATACTATTTCTGAATATAGAAAGGAATAGCAAACTCCCAACTCATTTTATGGAATGAGGATTACCATGATATCAAAACCAAGCAAAGACTTTGCCAACATAGATAACTACAGACCAATATCCCTTATAAAACAGAGATAAAAATTCTCAACAAAATACAGGCCAATAAATTCCAACAATAAAAAGTATATGTACATCATGATGGAGTAGGATTCACACCAGATACCTAACTATGGTTCAACATTAGAAAATGATCAATTTAATCCATCACATAAATAAAACAAAACATAAGAAGCAGAATCATATCGATCAATGCAGAGAAGGCATTTGAAAATATTTAACACTCATTCCTGATAAAAGCACTTAACAAAGAGGAATAGGAGGGAGATTTTTCAAGACAATAAAGGTAATATATGAAAAGCCAATGAGCAACATCTCTATTAACAGGGAAAAAACAAAAGCATTCTAACTTGTATGGGAACCAAACAAAAGCATTCCCAGCATGAACTGCAACCAGTGGCCCTATCACTACTTTTATTCAATTTTGTGTTGGAAGTCTTAGTCAGAGCTATTAGACAACAAAAAAAATCAAAGGAATCCAAAAGGGTAAAGATGTGGAACTCATTATTTGGAGAAAATATGATTGTATGCATGGAAAAAATTTTGGAAAATATCAAAAGATTTGGCAATGTGGAAGGAATCAAGACTAATCTATAAAAGTCAAAGCAATTCTTGTATACTAATGAAGAGAGCAATGAGAACAAGAAAAGAAAACAATACTATTTGCAATAATTACAAAAGATGAAATACTTAGAAATAAACTTAACCATAGAAACTATAGACTTGCAAGAGGAAAACTATAGAACACTATAACAAGAAACCCAAAGAGGCCTATATTCCATGTTCATGGAGTGGATGTTTTCACATGGTGAAAATGTTGACACTAAACAAAGTAATCTATAAACACAATGCAATTTGAATCCAGATTCCAACTTCATTCTTTTAAGAAATGGAAAAATATATTAGTCACTTTAGATGGAGAGGAAAGAGATATAGGGTAAATAAAGAACTTCTTAAGAAGAAGGATAAAGTAGGAAGCCTGTCACTTCCCAACTCATTACATAGGCACAATAGTTAAGACAGTCTGGTACTGGCATAATGATAGGTACATAGGCCAAGGGAACACACTAAAGAACCCATAAGTAAATCCATTCACCTGTAGAGAATGGATCATTGGCAAAGGGCCCAAAATAAAACAAACCAAAAATCAGAATCCATTAAGTTAGAAAGCTATAGTACTTCAATAATTGGTGCTGGGATTTCTATCTGCAGAAGACTGAGATAGCACCCACACTCTTTCAAATATAAGGAGGCAAACATACATAGTGGAAGGCAAAGTAATGCCTGGGACCTGCTAGAAACAGGACAATTATGTACATCAAAAGTCTTCATCGAAAGAGTAGAAAGAGAGTCCACACAGTGGGGAAAAATGTTTGGCAATAATACAATTGACAAGAGACTTATCTCTAAAATCTATAGAAAACAGTAATACTTCAATAAGAAAATTATGAATAAGCCAATAAAAATGGGCAAAATACATGAGCAGACAGTTTATCAAAGATGACATCCAAATGACCAACCAATGAAGAAATGCTCATGATCACCATCCCAGAGATGCAAATCAGCCCAGGACCAAAAGAGGGGCATGTGAGCTGTGCCTTGCCAAATTTCTGCTCTAAAGGATGACTTTGAACCTTTTTGAAGAATGTGGCTCCTTGTGTCTGGACCACTTCACCCGAGATCTGCCTGCTCATAAAGCAAGCTTTTATGCTAGGAACCTTGAAAAAAAACCCTCACTAACCCCCCGTCCCCAGGAAGAATGATTGCTATAGGGAGGAGGCAACACTTTCATTACTGCTGTAGCTTGATCTTAAATAATGTAAAGAAATGTTGGAATCTGAGACTCTAAGTGGTGTAGCATATTCTGAAGGCAGAAATTGATTTCCATGAAACTGCCTTATTTAAGGCTACCACGTGATGTGTTCAGAAAACTTCATTTACTTTACTAAAGTAAAGATTTACTTTTTGAGTTTCTTCTCTCAGGTAAAATAACAATCAAGTCTTGATAGAAAAACCAAAAACAGAACACTCAACCACACTTGCTTCAATGAGCAATTTCAGTAGATACATTCAAATAGTCTTGCACGTTGAGATCTTAAAGATTGAACTGTAAGGTCTGTAACATCAACCCCAGACTCATGTGTGGCCCAGACCTCTGCGATTTTCTCTGCAGCTAGAAAGCAAAAGACTGATAGCTGAGCCCCATCGAGGCCCCTCAGCTCTGGGTGATGGCCAAATACTTGGAACCAAGCAGATGTTTTCTATAGCTTCTGGCGAAAGAGAGCGAGAGGCCCACCCCATCATGGGAGTGAAATTGTATTTTGAGAAGCAATTCTTCCAATGAATTCGGTACTTTCTAGTGTGGTTTCCAGAAGATACCACCTCTATCTTCTTTCTTAGCAAAAGCTCGAAGGGCTGACCCAGTTTGTATTTCCTGCCCCAGCACAGAGTAGGTGCCAGATAAGTGTTTGTTTATTAGGAGAGAGCTAGACACGGACTCCTGAGACCATGGACTTGTTCTCTCTGAAACAATCATTTTCATCCTTACACTTGCAAAGACGTCATTATCAGCTGATAAATAATTATAGACTTATAGAATTTGTATTAGTAGTGGGGAAGTCAGATGACTGCAGGATTCAGGTAGGCCACAGAAGTCAGATAGGTGAACCGCTGTAGGGGCTATGGAAGCAAAGAACCTATGGCAGAGTGGAGCTGGCATACCCTGTCTAAAGGCCATAAATTTAAGTTGCCACATCTGTTGGCCAAACCAAAGACCCGATTCAGCTCACTAACCCTTGGTTTATGTTTCCTAGACAAATAGATGTGCTAACTAAAGGAAATTAAATGTGAAGAATGGAACAATGTGAGCAAGCATGCATGGCCAGCGGGGGAGCAGGGCTAACCTGCGGGCACGTGTAGGAGCTCTTCTGAGGATGGCCCTGCTTCTGTCAAGGTGGACTCCTTCCAGGGATAACCAGGAGTCAGAGAGGCAGTAATAGATTCTGGAAGCACTCATGGTACCCACTCTCTGGAAACAAGGTCTTCCTAGGGACCAGGAACCTGAGAGTTAGACAACCGTGTTTATAGACTGACATAACACCAACAATAAAATAAAACAAATGTTGTTAGCCATTGAGTTGGATTCTAATTCATGGTGATATCATGCACAACTGAATGAAATATTGCTCAATCATGTGCCATTCTCATCATTAGTTGTGTATTAGACCATTGGCTTATTTCCTGAATTAGTTCACTAGCTCTTTCTTCCTAGTCAGTCTTACACTGGACACACTGCTGAAAGGTGCTCAGCATTATAGCAACACATACGCCTTCACTGACAGACAAGTGGTAGCTGTGTAAGGTGCTTGTTAATTGCCATAGAGTAGTGGTTCTCAACCTTCCTAATGCCGCGACCCTTTAATACAGCTCCTCATGTTGTGGTGACCCCCCAATCATAAAATTATTTTAGTTGCTACTTCACAGCTGTAATTTTGCTACTGTTATGAATCAGGTGACCCCTGTGAAAGGGTCGTTCGAGCCCGCCCCCCCCCAAAGGGTCGTGACCCACAGGTTGAGAACCACTTCCATAGAATCAATTCCTACTCAGAGGGACCACAGGTGTGCAGAGTAGAACCACTTCATACTTTCATAAGCAGGCCTGTTTTCTAACATACTTTGTGATGGATTTGAATCACCAATCTTTTGACTAAAAGTTTAATGGTCAAACATTTAACCCTATCCTCCCCACCGCCGGCAGGGACACATGCATAACCTCCATTGCCCAAGAAATGAGCCTGACTCTCCTGCATGGAAGAAATCGGCAACCACACTACTGATACCTCAATAATAAAACAATAATAATGATACAAGAGCTGTTGGAGCTTGTTTACTGAGTATTTACTAGTGTTGGGCATTGTGTTTAGCATTTTAATTTTTATTGTATATATAACAAAGCATTCTCCTTTCAGCCCCAATTTTAGAACAATGAGCTCTTATGACATGGCCCTACTTGATACCCTCATGCAGAGATCACTGAAGATATGGGTGCTATAGGGCAAATTGCGATGAAAAAACCGGATGGTGTTAGCTATGAGAAAGAATAGCAGTCTGGGGTCTTAAAAGCCTTGTCTTCAAACAAGCAGCCGTTTAAGTGAGGCATCAACTAAGTCCACGTGGAAGAAGCACACCAACCTGTGTGATCCAAGAATTGTAAATAATTAAATCTAAAGCTAGAGAAGGCAAAGGTATTAGAGCTTAACTTTTGAGCAGTTTGTAGAAGACTGTGGATGGAAAGCTCCAAACCCATGAGCAGGGTCCCCCATATGGTTAAACCTCTAGTGAACCCCCTCTGCCTATGGATCAGAGAGGAGAAAGAATTGGCTACCAGACAGAGTACGTTGCAGAGGGGATTACTGCAAGTGTAGTTAAGTCAAAATGTGACTCGTCAATGATTTCTCTCTTGACTTTATGTGTAATGGCTCAATTTTAAAATATTTTCTGCTTTGTTACTGATTGATGTTTTTCTTTGTTTCATTGGGTCATTGTTGTTGGGGTGTTTGTTTGTGTTCTGTCGTGATTTTGTATATATGAAATTCAGATTAGGTAAACCTATAGAAAAAACAACTGGATCAATAGATTCAAGTACACGATAGGGAGGCTGGCAGGAAATGGGGAGCTAACAATGAGTACAAGGAAGAAGAAATGTTCTGCAATTGATTGTATTGATGGTTGTACAACTCTTTTTTTTGTTGTTTTGTTTAACATTTT
>NW_022111365.1:9316913-9344004 GCF_000313985.2 Echinops telfairi
CCCAAAATCCGTTTGCAGGGTCCCTACACGGATTAAGCCCGTCGTGAATCCCCTCTGAGCATAGCCCAGGGATGTGGATGTCTATCAGACAGCACTGTAAAGTCGGTTATGGCAGATGTAGTTAGGTGAAAATATAATGCCCAATCGCTTGCTCTTCCTTTTGGTCCATTTTAAAGTTCTTTCGATTTTTAATATTTTCTGATTTCTTTTAGATTGAGGTTTTTCTTTTTGTCTAGTCATTTTTTGTCACTTCTGGTTTGTGTTTTATATGATTTTTCTGTAATTAAATCCACTTTAGGTAAATATATAGAGACAGTAACTATATTAATAATTACCTAGGGGCCCAGCAAGGGAGGATGTGGAGGGAGATGAGGATGTTGATCTAACAACAATGCGTATGAGAAGAAAATGTTCTGAAATTGATTGTGGTGATGATTGCACAACTCTTTTTAATATGATTGAACCATTAAATTGTATGATTTGTGAAGTATATGCCAATAAAATAAAATTTTAAATTTATATTTCCATATTTTTCACATATGCAATTTACATTTATCGTGTGCAATCATCACCACTGTCATTTCTTAAAATTTCCATCACTCTTAACAGAAGCGCAAACACTGTCTTTAATCCTTTCACCAACACTGTGATTGCTATTTCCACTTCATAGTGAGTCAGAGAGGTCAGAGGGAATGAGGAACCTATTCAAACTCACACACCTATGAAGATTGGAGCTTACCAAGTCTGGATCAGCTCCGCATGTAGAGGCCTAATTCCATCCTGCTACCTCAGGATGAGGAGATCTTAAAAGAGGACAGGAGGAAGGGCGGAAACGGAGCCTGGGGGATCCCTGGGAACCACATGGGCATTCATGCTGTTCTATGGCCACTGTAGGTGAAGGTATTGGAAATTGTTGTCAGGTGCCATCAAGCTGGTTCTGACTCATAACAACCCTATGCGCAATTGAAGGAAACACTGGAAGTTGGCTTGGACTGCTATTACTTTTGCACAACAGTAAAATTAGTGAATTTCAAGATAATAAAATGTATGTCTATCCCTTGTTCATCAGGAATTTCAATTAACTGCTATTCCCCGCCGCCCCCTCCCCCCCCCCCCATACTCTATTGTGCTTAGCTACCAAAAGCTTTGCTTGGCAATTTCCAAAATGACAATAGATTTTCAACAATTTGAGAGTGTGTGATGTTCACACTGAGCACACACATGCTATCTCTTCTATCTCAGAAAGGCTATTTGTCCCTCAGGGATTGCACTAGAGAGGGTTTTTGCTACTTACTAACAAAACAGCAACATTGCAAATCACCTGTACTCTTCTAAAACCTATATTATGAAGTTCTGTGTGACTTTTTTTCCTCCTTGAGAAATGATGTATTTTATCTCCCTTTCTCCATTACTTTAGATTCAGAATATATTTACAAAAATTGTTTCTGCTAATTGTTGGGAAAATCCCTCGTGAGCTCAAGTGAGAGGTCAAGCCTAACATACCAGCATATTCATATACGTGGGCTCACGGAATGTTAACAATGGAGTCTCCAAATGATTCCCCAATTCTTCTAAAACAGAACTAACAATTAGAGATGACAATTGTGTGTGATATTTGAAACATCAATCTTGAGCCTACAACCCTCACATTTCCTAAGAAATTGATATTTGCTTTGGTTTAATATTCTTTTCAGGAATCAATTGCAAACCACTCACAATTCAATCAAAAGACAATATAGGGCTTCTGTATGTAGATGCTCCAATTTCCAGCATTTTATTGCTGCTCGAGTGCTTTTGAGATGACAGGTTTCCCTCCATAGAACAAGCTTAAATTAGAACAAATCAAACACCAATCAGAGAAAACACAGATTTACTTTGCTATTAATTGATATAGAGCCGTAAAGCTCCCATCACCTGGAAGCTCATAGTATCCTTGCCAGACATTTTCCGGGGCCAGAGCCTGGTCAGCAACCAACTTGGCATAAGCCAGAACTGTCTGCTGTGATGAGCTAGACCTCTGAATTTTCCTCTCTAAAGATGTACAGCACTAGAGGAGACAGTGAGACAGCTCCCCAGCACAATCTACTCACGTTTTAGGAGAGGAATATTACTCTCTACTTGCTTAATTTTATTTTTTAGCACAATTCTCAAAAGTTGAACTTTCCCTCTGTTCTGGCTTCTCTCTGCCCTGTTAAATTGGGCATGAATTAGCATACCTTATTTAGTAAGCAGAAAATAATTCTTATCAGAATTTCAGATCCTTCAGCTGTTGTGTCTTAAATACTGGTGGCAGGATTATTGAAGGTTCTCGGATTGATGCCTTTGGAGGTTGGAAGCACCTGAGGTGAGGTGGGAGGACAAGGAAGATGTGAGACTGTTGAAATATAAGGTGGCCATGGTTAACTTTAAGGAAGCATCTCCATCCTAACAGAACCCCCCCTCTAATGTCTCCTGCAGTTTTGATTTTGGAACATGTCACATTCCTCATTAAAGCAATCACTGTTAAAACATAAAGCAACACAGGATTTATTTCTTCATTAAACTGATGATCCGTATATGAAGCCAATTAACATTATAAGTCTGGTGAACATCAAGTGTAAAGAGGTTAGAGAAAATTAAAAGCAGTCACCTTGGTCTTTAGATAAAGAAAGTACACCTTTAGGTTGTAAATTATCAGCGTGTCCAAGCGGGACAGATTGGTGAATTTGGTTAACTGGAAAATACACTTTGTTGCACAAGAATTAAGGGGAGAAGAAAACAAAACAAAACCTCCCGTTAATATCCGTTTTGGGGAAGAGGTTTAATAATGGCTATATTATTAGTCACTTGCTGGGGGCTGAACTCAGGAAACAATTGGGGATAAACGAGAGGCCCCCAGAGGCATCAAAGTTTCTTTCCAGGGTTATTTGGTTTGTTGTTTATTCGCTGTTCTGCTTCATGAAGGAGCCCAGCTTCATTGCTCCTGGGGAGAGACACTGGACAAGGTGAGGCTGAGGGTCTCAAGTTGACCTCAAGTCATTCCCGAGGTGGGTGTTTTCCGTTCGTTTAGAGGGTCATCTCCCTGGGGACGCAGCCAGGCTTAAGTCGGGAGATTCGGGGGAGCTAGGCGGGAGGGTCCGCAAGAACCTCACATGGGGGTGCAAAGGTCCGGTCTCTGCTGCATGTGATGAACCATCGTCCCAACAAACTTTAACCAATTTGGACCCAGATAGTTTTGGGGTTGGTTCCGAAAGGAAAAGATCGAGCTCAGCAGATTTCATCGCCGCGCCGCCGAGGACCGCAGCAGAATAGTTGGATCGGCTCCTCGCCCAGCTGCAGCTCGAGCAGCGCCGGTGCTGCCTGCGGCTCCAGGTTCTGACCCATAGGAACCTGTAGGAACCTGCACTCCCTGTATGAGTCCACCCACCCCTTGCGGCACCTGGGGGCCTTGCTGGGAACTTGGTAGGGACTTGATTCCGAGGCTTCGGGGACAAGGGACTGAGAATCGGGGTTGCGCCTCGGTTTCTTGGGGTTCGGAGGAGACCGGCGTCGGACTGGGAGCGCACGGGCGGTCTGCGTAGCCCCCCAACGGCGCCGGAGCAAGCCCCGCCGCCAAGCCACGGATCCCGCCGGGCGGCGCAGACTGGTTCCTCGCCTGGCTTGCAGTCCCGCTCCGGAGAGCACAGGGCGCTCCTGGGGGTGGCAGCGGGAGCGGCCGTTTGGAGGCTGTGGCGAGCGTCCAGGGGACCTCAGGTTCTTGAGAAGGGTCCCTGAGATCAGGGGTTCTCCGAGAGCGAGAAGGAAAGGGCGCACTTCAGAGCCAGCCAGACTCGTGGCCGGGACAGAGAACGCCCGTTGCTGATCCTTCGGAGCGCCGAACCTCTTTGGATAAA
Organism: Echinops telfairi; assembly: GCF_000313985.2. Classification (NCBI taxonomy): domain Eukaryota; kingdom Metazoa; phylum Chordata; class Mammalia; order Afrosoricida; family Tenrecidae; genus Echinops; species Echinops telfairi. The sequence continues at coordinate 9,320,786 of NW_022111365.1, forward strand.
GCAGGAGCGCGTCTCTGACCGCTCCTTCCCGGTCAGCCCTGCTGGCCCCCAGCCCAGCCTCCGGCATCTGTCGCCTTGCCTCCCCCAGTAGGGCCGCCTGGACTCTTGGAGTCCGTGATCCTGGCAGAACTGGTGACTCGGACTTTCTCCGCTGTGAACCGCATCGGTTTCCCCGGGGCTCCTTTTGCAGGGCGACTCTGCTCTGGGGAGCACCGACCCCAGGAGGGGAAGCTTTGTGTCCTAGGAGCCCCGGCTTGCCTCGGCAGGAATAGTGCCTTTCTCCGCGAATTTTCGGAGGGGTGGTCACAGGCGGGCCACGACCCGCTGTTAATCCTGAAGCCAAATGCTCCTCTCCCTGCCCAGGTGTTCTTGCGTGGCCCTCCAGGCCTTTCGTTTCAAATGCTGTTTCTGTAAAATTAAGGCTGGCTCCTGGGCCTTCCAGGGGACCGAGCCACTGTCTCGACCCAGGCTCCCGATCACAAGTTTAGAATGTTTATAAAATATTCAATTTATTCAGTCTGTCCAAGAAACCATCTTCCCAAAATAAAATCAGCTGTCTAGACGGAACACAGACACGAGAATTTATCAACAGTTGTCTGACTTGCATCTTCTGATGCATCTTGAGTGGGTCATAATACCAACTTTATTTTCGGTGGTGCATAAATTAATTACATGCATTTAATAACCAAAATATCATCATATTCCCCCTTTAATATCATAAAGGCTTTCCGCCAGGGAAGCACTTAATAGTGCAGGGGGCCGTAACGGGCTATTATCCTGGTGTAATGCTATTACAGAACCAATTATGCGCCATTAGGCTTGCTTTTTTTGCAGTTTATGTGATTTGATCCAATCCCGCGCCCCTGACTTGAAAATTTCAGCCCGGCACTTTAGAGTTTAATTTTCACCCAGGCAGAGGGAAGGGCTGTCTCTCTCCGCTGAGTGTCTGCCTCCGATGCATTTTAAAAGTAATTGCGAAGGGTCCCACCGCATATCATTTGCATCTAGAAGCAACATAAATTCAGGAACCCCTTGCTGAGAACAAAATCAAACTTTGCTTTTGTATGATCGCTTGGAAAGGGAAGCCATGCGCAAAGAATCCCCCCCCACCCCCGCCCCCAAACCCATCCGGCGGCGACAATTAGCCGCGCTTTGTCAATTGGCAGCCCAGTAGTCCTCAGGCCTCTGACAAGGGCCAGCCCCAATCTAAGCCGCCTCAGAGAGCGAAGATCTGAGTTAGAGGGGACACGGGAGGAGCCAGGGTGTTCAGACAAGAACGCCTTTCTTTTGGGGGTTGGTGGGGGGTGTTGCGGCGAGGAGCGGCGGTTTATATCCTCTTTAAACGAAGAAAACCATTCCTGATGTTTGCTGAGAAACGACGGATTTTTTTTTAACACCACGTGGGCCATTTGTAAGGCCCAATAGACCTATCCAAGTTACTCGCTGTAGACAGCGCTGGAAATAATCAGATTAAGGCCAATTATGCGTGAGATTATAAAGGCGAGTGCTGAGCGGCGGCGCGAGCTGTAGACAGACAGCCAGACATCTGGCTACTTCGCGAGTCACTTTTCCGGGTCCGCGGGCGCCGGCCGCGCAGCCCCGCCCGCCTAGCTCCGGGGAGAGTCGGCCCGAGGCCGTCCCGCTCCGACCCTCCCGGCCGCCGCCCGCCAGCCCGCCGCCCAGGTACGCGCGGCGCTCGGCCCCCTGGCTCCGCGCGCCTGGGCCTTGGGGCTCGGCTGTCTTCCGGCGCGTCCACCGGACCTGGCTTTGGTGCCCGGGCTCGGGGGTGGGGGGTGGGGGGTGGCAGGGATCCCTGGAGAGCAGGCAGCCGACCGCAGGAGTTTGGAGTTGGGCGGGGGTGGCTCACGGCTGGTGGGGAGGTGGCCCCGACTGAAGGGGCTGCTCCCCCAGGGTCTCGGCTGGCGACGAAACTGCCAAGTCCTATCCTGTCCCCGCAGTGGGCCGAGGACGTTGGGAGAGGCTTTTCAGGAGGTGAGCGCCAGGTGCGCTCAGGGGCCCGGGCCGCGCCAGGGCGCTCGGAGAGGGAGGCTAAGGCTTGGCCACTGTTTGTTTTGCAGGCAGGCGCCGGAGCCCTGTACTTTGGTCAATTCCGCGACCACCCTCCAGAGACTCAGCCCTCCAGCCCAGCGACCGTCGGCGATGTTTTATTTCCACTGCCCGCCACAACTAGAGGGTGAGTAAACGCCGCGCCCCAGGCAGACGAGTGTCCCCACTGCTCCAGGAGGCTGCGATGGCCGCCAAGGACCCGAGCGGCAGCGGGACTGGTGGGTGGTGAGGCCCGCAGTCCGAGAAGGATGGCGCCTTCTAGGATGCAGCTGTGAGTGCAGAAGCCCGCCCCCCTCACCCCCACCTCCCACCCCAAGCCCCAATCCCGCTGCCCCCCACCCCTCCAACCCAGCCACCACCTGCTTCCCACCTCTCTCCTCAGCCTGGGCCAAGGGGCCCCAGGCTATGTGCTTTGCTCTAGGGACTGGTCGGGTACTCAGGGCTCAGATGCTGGTGTCTCGCCTTTAATCTGGCCTCCCTCGCCTAGGGGACCACGTCAATCTTTCACGGGTTTTGTCAACATCCCCAGAAAGCCAAGGCCTACTGTGCAGTTGACTGGACCTGGAGCCAGGAAAGGCCCAAGTCTTAGGGTATTCTCACTGGGGGCGGAGGGAGAGACGTCTAGCCCCACAGCTTCAGGACCCAGTGGTGTCCTTCCAACACTTGCACAGAGGCTCCAACTCTTGCTGACTACTGTGCCTCGGGATGCTGTGACCCCAAATAGCAACCACTCCCCACAATTTCTAACTTTCAAGGGACAGCCCTACGGCCATCATTTATACCTCAGAGGGTCTCAAGGCCTTGGAAGAAATTTCTCAAGAGCCCTCTTGGGGTCTCTGGCCCTGGTTGTTAATTAGAGGTAATGTCAACCTCTGGTGCAGGTGTCCAGAGCCTCGGGATCCAGGGGTGTGCCCTCCACATAGGGAAGAGACTGGGTAGTTGGGCAGGTGATAATGGCAGTGCAGGTTATGCTCCTTTAACACAGCATCCTCAGTTTGGAGATGTAGTGGATGCAGTACCAGAACTGGGCTTTGACAATCTACTCCTTTAATTTATTTGTAAGGGGGGAGTTGGGGAGGGCGCTGGGCACAGATTAGGAGGCAAAGAAATTGAGGGAAACATGAGACAGGAGAAAAGGGGCTGAAGAAATGAAGGCCTTATCATATGGCTGCCTGCAAGCAATCTTACCTCAGCTGATAAACATGCACAGGGATTTCAGAAAGTTTTGTGGCTATTTTCCCCATGCAAAGCTCTTAAGAATTCAGCAGGGTTTTCTAAAGGAGGCTAATGAGGTCTGGTGTAGAAGTCTGCTTGCTCTGGAAAAGGGGATGGCTGGGCAATTACCTTATTTACCCCTTTAGGTTTCCAAAAGCACAAACAGGCCAGTTGTATGAACAAGGTGAAGAGGCATACCTCAGGAAATATATTCCAGGGCTGGAGGAGCCATCTATAGCTATGCAGGGTGAACTTTCTCTGAGCTTCTGAACCTCTGGTTTGGAATGACTTCCCCGGGTACCCCAAAGTGGAGAAGGCAGAGGCCTGGACACATAGCAGGTGGCAGTCTTCCTGGGTGTCTTAAAGTGAATGCCCTTCAGTTTTCAGAATCACTTAGGGCAGGTCCTGGTATGGCCTGTCAGAGCCTCAGGGCAGTGAGCAGCTTGCTCTTTCAATTCATCCCATCTGATATCTTATTCCCTTGAACGGCATGGATTCTGATGGATATGACCAGAAAGAAAGGAGTTGGGTCTTCAAGAACCCCTTCACAGAGGTGTTTTTATGCCAGTTTTACATAATGCTGTATATATTTTAGTTTCATGGTGCTGGGGAAGAGGTGGTCAGCCGCATACAGGCAGAGATCTGAATTCAGACTGTGATATCTCCAATCTGTTGGCTATTAATTATTCTTTCTTTTATTGATATAGGGAGGCATAAAGAAGAAAGCAAACAGAGCTCATAATCTCAACTCTTAAATAATATTACTGATATGAAATTAGGAGCTACTACATGTCGCTGTTTAGGAAATATCTGAAATTTGAAATCTTCCTTCACCACCTCTTTTTCTAAAAGTGCTCACTATTGCTGGGCCCTGTTATCCCTTAAATATATAACAATTTTACTGTCAAATATATATATTTCTCTATAGGTATGCTATATATTATTTGCACTGAACAGCAAACACCCTCATCATGCTGCACTTTATTTTTTTCACTCGGTAATATGTCTTGATGATTTTTCCTTGCATGCTCATACATGCTTTCTTTTAAACAACTGTGTAGTATTCCAATATATGCTGTACAAAAAGTGCCCACTGATGAGCATTTCAGCTGTGTCCAATTTCTGTTTTTTAAACAATGCATGAACATTCTTGTTGCTCTCTTTTGGCACATTTTAAAATAAGTGTATTCATACATTAAATACTGTTTTTGAAAAATGTTTTCCAAATTGTCCCCCAAATGCAGTACTAATCGATGCTTCTATAACTAACTGGTCAATGGGAGTGAACATTTTTTTGCACTCTTATCTGCTCTGGGTATTTTCTTTATTTTTTATTATATATGCACTTTATTTTCTCCAAGATGGTGAAAATAGTATTTCATTGTTGTTATTCTTCTTCTGGTTTGTTTAATTATCAGCGAGGGTTAGCATTTTCATAACATCATAACCATTAATTATATTTATTTTTAAATAAAAAGTCAATTGCCATTTCCCCCTCAATTTTGTATTAGGTGGGTCTCCACTTAAAAAATTTATTTTGATGAGGCATCCACTGTCTTTCAGATAAATTTGACATGCAGTGTTTCACTTAAATATTTGTTGTGAAAGGTTTGGGTTAACAAGGTATAGATTATTGGACTGGGAAAATTTGTGACTGAAGAGCCTCAGAGACTGCAAAAGGAAACAATTCACTAGCTTGAAAAATAATGGGAGTAAGATTGCTCTGAGGTGCTCCCTTTGAAATTTACAATGAGCTGGAGAGAAATGTTTGTAAATAGGATTTTGAATAATAATGTGATTTGATTAGGAAGATGGAAAGGGGAAGCTTTGGCAGAGAGCAGGGATGTTATAGCAAAAGAGCTAGCCCTGGAGAGTAAAATAATAACTAGGACAGACTCTGCTTAGTAGATAAAATTTTAGAAAGCCCAAAGGACTTTGCTTCTCTGGGACTGAGGCCTTTCTGAGGGATATTGTTTGGGCAGTTTGGCTGTAAATCCTAAAGCTGAAAGGACAGTGATTCTACAAACAGAATCCATGGCAGGTAAAGCATTTACTGGTTAATGGAAACTTGCTCATTTGTTTTCCTAAGAAGTCATTTTGGACAGTAATTAGTGCACATTTGGAAAATGATTTCTGACTTTATAGAAAGCTTTGGAGACCATCAGAAGACAATGTCTTTCTTTTCCAGGAGCTGTCTGTCCTTTATAAGACCTGGCCAGAGGGTAAGGTGTCCTCTGAGAGAGGCCACATCTCAGTCTGCTAGGAATTCAGGGTAGCTGCTATTGGTGCAGATCTTTTGTTAATTGACATCTATAGAACACATCCACTATGGTGCTAATGAGCTGTGACGAATGGTAATTAATATTCATTCATAAACTTCTTACCTCCTGGGGTCCTGCATTTCTAGGAGGAAAGTACTGCAAATAGACTTGGTGTTTTCTTTGCCCCTCCAGCCTCCCCACCCCCAGCCTTTAACCCTTGCTGTTTATAGAAATGAGGGGAAATGTCCTCACAGCTTAATCTAAGACACGGAAGCCCATATTAAACTCATAAGAGCTAATGGAGCATTGGCAGGGGTGTAAATGGGAGTCCTATGGTAAATTAAGGCTCCATCTCTAACCAGTGACCCTTCCTGTCTTAGAGTTAAAAATTTCCCACAAAAACAACCTGTTTGGGGGCTAAGGTCTTCATACTCCCAGTGGAGTGTGCATGAGACCCAAATAACCAAACCACGGAGGCGATTTTGAGCCGTCGCGACCTTATAGAGCAGAGAAGAACTGCTCTCCAGGGTCGCTGTGGCCGTACATTTTTATGGGAGCAGACAACCCCATCTTTCTCCCCTAAAGTGCCTGGTGGGTTTGAACCTTGAGATTGGCAGTTCAACATTTACATATCAGCACCTCCAGGACTCTGGGTCTAAGCTCAGAGATCTGGAGGAGAGAGTGAAAGGACAAGAGGGGAAGGGCATGGAGGTTGGGATGGGGGAGGGGGGTTTACTAAGAGGAGGAGGTCCTGGGGGGTGCAAATGGATAATGCTCTTGGTGGCTAATCAAAAGGTTGGAGGTTTCAGCCCATCCAGACACTTTGCAAGAAAGATCTGGAAATCTACTTCTGACTAAAACCAGCCATTGTGAACCCCGTGGAGAGTAGTTCGAGTCTGACACACTTAAGGTTGTCACGAGTTGGAATCAACTTCCCAGCAACTGCTTGCCGGTAAGAGGAGCAGAGAAAGAAACGTCCGGCGAGCAAAGCTGGAGAAAGCTGTGGCTGGGCCCCTCTACATGGGTTGGCTGCTGTAGGAGTCAGTGTGAAGTCTGCAGGTCCCTGTTCAGGCTGATCCAGTTTGTTCCCAGTAGGCACTGCACCCTTTGGCAACCACTCAACGGGGGACTTTGATGATGGCTTTTTGCGCAGAAAACAGCGGAGGAACCGAACAACATTCACTCTTCAGCAGGTAACAAAACTGATCCTCCTTCTGAGAACTTCCTGCTCCAGAAAACACAGGAGAGATTGAGTAACTCACATCTCTTATAATAAGGCCAATGATTATTTTACCTGGACCTTTGTGTTTTCTGGAGTAATTTGTATATCAAGGAATCTGTTCAAGGGGAGGGCAGATGACTACCCCACTGACCTTAATTTAATAGTTTGGAAAATATTTCTATATCAGCAAATAGGATTGGAATCTCATAACTCTAAGAGTAAAGTGGGGCAGACAAATTTATCCCTAATTAAAAGCTAAGGTTTATGAAATAGACTGAGTTGTCCAAGTTATTTTATCTAATGAGTGGAGGAGTGACATGAAGAATCCTGATATTTCTGGACCTTTCTTAGATCAGCTACTGTCAGAATCCTGGATCAAAATGGGTCAATTTTCCATTCTCTTTCACCCCATTGTGAAAGTTTGGTGAATTACTATAGTTTATAATGCTAGCCTTAGATTTGTGATTCCTATAAATGTTTTTTAATATAAGTGCCTGTGACTACTTACTACACTCATATCTTCTCCTTTAGAGAGCGCTGAGGTTGTTAGTCAGTCTTTGCTTCTAAGTCATCTGTGGTTGAAATTTTAATTCTGTGGGATTTTTTCAAATAGCTCTTTCCTCACCCCCTTCCTCTATTTGATTGTGAAACTGCTTCCTCACCACTCGTAGCACATTTGAAATATCCACCTTCTGCTCCCCACTGAACCACAGATTCTCACTAGCAAATATTTTTTCCTTTTACCAGCTGGAAGCTCTTGAGGCAGTTTTTGCCCAAACGCACTATCCAGATGTCTTTACCAGAGAAGAGCTAGCCATGAAAATAAACCTCACAGAAGCTAGAGTGCAGGTAAACATTCTTTTTAATTATTTAACTCTCTAATATTAAAACTGGCAAACTTTTTTTTTGACATCATGACTGCAGAGTGCGCATTTGGCCAAAGAAAGCAAATGAAGACTATCTGTCATTTTCATGATGCACTTTAATAACATCAACATAATGTGGAATATTAGATTAGGTTGATTAATCGGTCATTCATAATTAACTAGTGATAATGTTCTACACTAATTTGTCCGCGTCTCTAAGGTACTAAATTACATCAATGCACATCCATTTCCTTGCTTTGGAAAAAAAAAAAAAAAGCTGAGATGCTATTCTCAAAGCATCTCTGACCGCTCTGGGGTAAGGCCAGTCAATGCAGAGAACAGAGTTTTCAGATGGGAAGCAGCGTAGGAGCTTTTTCCAGAAATTGCATCATGGCCAACTTTTCCTCAGTATGTGAACGGTTTCAGTGAAGTGGATCCAAAGAACATGTGCAATTTAAAAATCTTTAAGTGGCCTCAGTGTAAGGGCAGGCCCTTTGGATGGGCCTGGCTTATGGTGACAATCTTGAAGCAGGAGTTCTTTTTAGAAGCTACCCAGTGATTATATTTAAGTGCACAAGCCTGTTGAACCCAGCAGATGTGCCTAAGCTCCGGAGGAACTGATTCACAATGCTGCCTCTCCGGTCGAGTTATTATTTGAGCACAATTATACATTCTTATATTGATGGATTTTTTTCTTCCGTGATGTTCCTGTTATTTATTTATTTTTATGTAGGGGCTCGGGGTTAAGACTATGCAAAGATCTAATTGCAGGAAATATAATAGTTTGCCTTCGGTTCCCTTGGGTCATGTTATTATCTCTTAAAAACCAATGGCTGAAGAGAGAGAATGGAATTCTGAGCAGTAAATTGGGAGCTGTAAACAAATTATTTTCCCTATAATCAGATTATGTGATCCTGATTATTAAATCTGAACATGCATCATTGGTCATAGACAGGCAAATTAAACTGATTATTATTTGAAAATGAAAATCTCCTTTGGCCAGGTCGATGTCTGTCCTTTCTTTTTTTAATGCCAGCTTGCCAATAGCTGCCTAAAGACTGAACTGCAAATTGAGATAAATGATACAATTATTGAGCATTTAGAAGTGGAAGATCATAACTTCTCCCTGAAAGGTGCAAGGGTGAGATAGAGGTGGTGACAATTAGAGCAAGGAATTGCTGTTTCGGCCGTTGTTGGCAAGTCTGCAAACAGACAATGGCTGTGGCACATTTGTTCAGTGAGCTTTTGTGTGGGGCCCTGGCTTGGGTGGCAGGAAGGGAGATGTGTTTACGTTTATACCCCTTGCTCATTCAAATATGATTAATGTTCTATAAAGCAGTGTCTTAATCGAAGCTGATGTTGTCAAACAATAACTAAATAGGGAAATAAACGACTCCATCATGCTCCTTCCTCAGAAGCAGGCGAACTGTCAGTGCAAAGTCATTAGAATATGATAATGAAAAATAGCTCAATTAAATGTTGTTATAGCTGTGACCTTCATTCAATTAAGACGCAAGAAAGTGTCTGCATTTTGCTTTGCATTTAACTGCCCTAAATTTAGAATATAGATAAAATCATTATTCAGTGGTTGCTGATATGTGCAATTAAAAGCCAACTAAATTAAAAAAGAAAGAAATTAAAGGAGAATGAAAAGGTGGGGTGAGTTCAGCCAGAGGACCCAGTTTTTCACAAGGACCAACTTGTCGGCAGCTAGGGGAGGAGAATGCTGTCTTGGGGAAGAGGAAGGAAATCAAGCCAAGCATTTCAAATTTTTTTAAAGCCAGGAATTGTCTCCTAAGAGGGGAAGGGAGAGGTTTGCTGGATGGAGGAAAGAACACAAGGTTTCCACTGACCTCTGGGAATATTTGGGGGCTGGGATACTTGTCTTCCACAAGGTTGCTTTTCTGCAAAGACAGTTTTGGTTCTAAGGCTTAAGGAATTTGATACCAGCCTCTAAGATGATGCTTAGGCCGAGTGGATCATGAGCTGCTTTCTTACCTGATCAAGCAGCAGATGTTTATTGAGGGATTGCTTGCCGAGAGCTGTGCTCAGTGCTCTGCATTGTCTTCCTAACAATGCCCAGGGGCTGGCCACTATTGTCCCTAGCTGGTTTGTACCATGGTTTCTAGACAGGACAGTGGGCTTCAAATCCTGGAGCTGCCACTTACCACCTGACAACCTCTGGGGAGTTAATGAGCTGCTTAATTTTTTCAGCTGTAGAACAGGGAATGGCCTACTTTATGGAATTGGTCTTGGATTCTAGAGACTGAGTTTCTAGCAGGTATACTGGGTTGATGGTAATGAACTTGTCACGATGGATAAATGGATGACTTCAGGAGTAAACATAGGTGTGAGATTTGGCACACAAAAGGAGGATGCTTAAATAAAGCTTGCTGGAAAAGTTAAGGAGTATTTTTCAATGAGGAAGAGCTAGGGCAATCTTTTTGAAATTCCTTAACCATTATGCTCAGTAGTAAATTTATTCCACATATTTAATGTACTTGCAAGGAGTCTAAGTGCTTGGCTGCTAACTGAAAGGTTAGCAGTTCAAGCCCAGCAGCAGTTGTTTTGCTATGTGACAGTCATCCTCTTGAAGATTGCAGCTGTGGGAACCCTGTGAGTGGTTTCATGGTGTTGCGATGACTCAGAAGAGATGTGGCTGATGGGGATGCATTTGTTAGTTTGTTTCATGAAAGAAATTTTCCACAATATGGAGCAGTTTTACCTTTCCAACAGGTGGGTTACAAGATGGGCTGGGTCAAACTGATACAAGGTCAGCAGTTCCCAAGTTGCTTGGTGGGAGAAAGACGAGCCTTTCTGCTCCTGCGGAGATATAGTCTCAGAAACCGGGGGACGTTCTACTCTGTCCTCTGAGTCGGGACAGACTCCTTGGCAGTGAGTTGAGTATGATCCTTGCGTTGCTATGAATTGGCTCCAGCTCAACCACATCGAATAACAATAATATTACCATTCAGATACTTTTTGCTATTTAACATTTCTTAAAAAAAATCTTTTGTGGCCTACTACACAGACCCACTAATGGGTCAAAATCTGTAGTTCCAAGAGCGCGACTTTGGGAGGTCTTTTGCTCTGCTCATCACACACCTGGTCAGTGGAACACCGCAAGCCTTAGGCAAGGGGTCCATGGCGTTGGTTTCAGACTCTTGTCGGAAACACCCCCTGTCTGCTTTTCTTCCTTTATTGAATGAGTGTTTTGCTCTCAGGTGTGGTTTCAGAACCGAAGGGCCAAGTGGAGGAAAACAGAGAGAGGGGCCTCAGACCAAGAACCTGGTGCCAAGGAGCCCATGGCGGAGGTGACACCTCCACCAGTGAGAAACATCAACTCACCGCCCCCCGGGGACCAGGCCCGGAACAAGAAAGACACTCTGGAGGCCCCACAGAGGTGAGATGGGCCTGGGGAGGTCACAGGCAGTGACAGCCCCGTGGATCGGAAACTCAGTGTGATTTTCTTTCTTTGGCAGCCTGGGGCGAACAGTGGGTCCCGCAGGACCTTTCTTCCCCTCTTGTTTGCCAGGGACCATCCTGAACACGGCCACATATGCCCAGGCCTTGTCGCACGTTGCCTCCTTGAAAGGTAAGTTTTGAGTAAGCTGGCAGGATGGGCTGGATTTGGCTTCCTTGGAGATCATAATGAAAATGTCTCTCTAACGATCCTGCTCCTTGGCTCAATCTTGCACCTCTGGACAGGGCAGTCCCATCCTCCTGCTGTAAATCACAGCCGCATTGAAGGACTGCATCATTTTTTAAGAATGAGATTGGAATATAAGTGAAAGCAGAAACCGTGGCTCCATTTAACAAATTGGCTTGTCCAAGGGGCAGTTCTTTGAAAAGCGGCCACTCCATGTTGATACAGTCCACCCTCTAACTGCTGATGCCTTTAGTCGATAAGCAGCAGCTCCTGGCGAAGCTGTGATGGCTGCTTGTCTCTGTTGCTAAGTTGTCCCCGTATTTGCCTTTGTGCACTCACCTTCCCTACGTACTCTTGATCCAGAAAGGCCTTTAGGGTTTCTGGTTTTTCAATGTGTTTCCTGTTTTCTCAGTGTTTGTTGCTCTCTGAAGGATGAAAATGTTTAGGGATTTGGGGGTGGGGGTGGGGGTCAGGTTTGGAGTGAGGAATCTCTTGCGGGGCCGACCCCTAGGGATTTCTGGGCAGTCCCACTGGATGAGTAGGCCCTTCTAGTCTCCCAAGCCCGTTCTTCGTGTGGGCAGGGCAGGGGTAGGGGCAGGCTGGGTCCCAGATAGGCGTGGAGCAATGGAAGCTGGTGCTCTCACCTGAGGCTCATCGGTCTCCAGGATCTGGGAGGTGGGGCTGCAGGTTCAGGCTGTAAGTGTTTTCTCTGAAATATCCTGTGACAGAGGCAATGGGGTTGGTACCTTGTGACATCTCTTGTCTGTCCTACTTAAGGGCCTGTGGTCTCCCTGTGCCTCCAGCATGTGAGCAGCAGACATATACTTAGAGTGTGGCAATTTGTACCCCAATGTGGGTTCTTCAGTTGGAATGAGCATCTAACCAAGTCACCCATGGGCCAGGCATCTCTAAGACAAAAGAAGCAGGAAGACAGCATGTGCCAAGTGTCAGGAAAGATCATAGGTTGCAGGACCAGGGCCAGAACTGTAGCCCTGACAGACTCCTAGCTTTGAGCTTTACACAGTAACAGGCAGACCCTGTGAACTGTCTAGGGGAGTTGGATGAATCTTCTTGCTCCATTGAGCAACCAAGTTTAGCTCTACCCCAGCCTAGATCCCATGACCCTTCTTTCAGCTCCAGGGTACAGGTGACAAATACAGCCCTATAGAGCAGCCCCAGAAAATAATTTCAAGACATAGTGGGCACTGTGACGGTGGGCCATTCCAGAAAGGGACAACCAGTGATTTTGGGCATCACAAGCTCAGAAGCAACAAAGTCAACATGGAAGAAGCACACCAGCCTGTGTGATCATGAGGTGCCGAAGGGATCAGTTATCAGGCATCAAAGAACAAAAAAATCATATTATTGTGTGCTCACCTCCCCAATATGATTGCTGAAGACTGATGGGTGCATAAGCAAATGTGGTGAAGAAAGCTGATGGTGCCCGGCTATCAAAAGATATAGCGTCTGGGGTGTTAAATGGTTGAAGGTAAACAAGCGGCCATTAGCTCAGCAGCAACAAAGCCCACATGGAAGAAGCACACCAACATGTGTGATCACAAGGTGTCAAAGGGATCAGGTATCAGGCATCAAAGAAAAAAAATCACACCATTGTGAATGAGGGAGTAGTGCAGAGTGGGGACCCAAAGCCCATCTGTAGGCACTGGACATCCCATTACAGAAGGGTCATGGGGAGTTGATGAGCCAGTCAGGGTGCTGTGTAGCAACGATGAAACATACAACTTTCCTCTAGTTCCTAAATGCTTCTTTACACACCCCCTCCACACACACACTATTATGATCTCAATTCTACCTTACAAATCTGGCTAGACCAGAGAATGTGCACTGGTACAGATAGGAACTGGAAACACAGGGAATCCAGGGCGGATGATCCCTTTAGGACCAGTGGTGAGAGTTGTGATACCAGAGGGTGGAGGGAAGGTGAGGTAGAAAGGGGGAACCGATTATAGGGATCCACATATAACCTCCTTCCTGGTGGACAGACAACAGAAAAGTGGGTGAAGGGAGACGTCAGACAGTGTAAGATATGATGAAATAATAATTTATAAATTATCAAGGGTTCATGAGGGAGGGGGGAGCGGGGAGGGAGGGGAAAATGAGGAACTGATGCCAACTTAAGTGGAGAGCAAATGTTTTGAGACTGATGAGGGTAACGAATTTACAAATGTGCCTTACACAATTGATGTATGTATGGATTGTGATGAGTTGTATGAGCCCCAATAAAATGATAAAAAAAAATTGGGGGCATCACGGAAGGGGGCAGTTTGTGTAAAGCAGCAATCCAAGCATCCTATCAAAGCCTGCTGCTACAGATCCTGAGAGGAGCCTCCTTTTCTATAAATGTCTTTTGCTCGCCCTGCTCTAGCCCAGTCTGTGCTCTCAGCTTTCTTTTGTGAGTGGAGGTCTGTAAGTGCTAAAGGAGGGGCTGGCTTGACTGCTGTGAGTGGGTGGAGCCTGTGAGTGGGTGGAGTCTGTGAGGTCCTCTCAGCCTGTGGGTGGAGGTCTGTGAGTGCCAAAGGAGGGGCTGGCTTGACTTCTGTGCAGGGTGGGCAGGGCAGTGCATAAGTAGGAGATAGAGCTAGGGTCAGAACCACATCTCCTGACTCCCTGTACACTCAATGCTCCCAGCTCAGCAGCAACAGAGAGTGCAGGGAGTCCCATGTTGGTGGAAGGGCTAGCACAAAAAGCTCAATTCCCTTCTCCAGTTCTTCTTCATTCCTCTCCATAGGAAGGACTCCATTTCCCTAAGCCTTTTTGGTTGGCCTGTGACCCCTGTGTCTACCTCCCTGGGAATCAGACTTTCCTTTGACGCTGCCTTGGCTGCTGATGGCTTTGGGGGTGTGTGGGATCCTATAGAAGTGACTGAAACCTCACATGTGTTTACCATATCTTTGTATATTGTGTTGGGTCATATTGGTAATTAGAGGGACAAGACTTGTTCTGTAGCTGGTGACACTCAAATGATTCTAGACCAAGTGGGTACTGAGCATGAGAGAAGTGAACAAATACAGGAATTGTTTTCCTTTCTTAACTAAAAATGTACCCTTGCTCGTTATTCTTAATACAACTAGATCTCTTGGCTTATTTGTGGTTTTCCAATTTCTGATACAGCACAGAGAAAAGATACAGTTCATTACTAGGATAAAGAGCCATTCAAAGACCCGTACTAGTGTGCCACCTAGGATTTGAGTGGGGCAGAGGGAGAGCCTTTGCCTCCCTCAGCTGTTCAACCCAACAAACTGCAGCCATGTGTTCTAAAATTCTTGACTTTCAAGAGAAACTGGAAATATTAAAAAAATTTTAAATCGGAAATAGTACCATTTAAAAATGTTACCTCCAACTCTTTGGGATGAAATGGCACATCGAGGGTCAGATGTAGCCTGTCCTGCTCTCTTGTGAGTGCCACTCAAACAGTGAGAGAACTGGAGCCATCCCTGGTCCCTCTCATCTCCACTTTCTATCTTTTCCTCATTCCTTGGCCTTTCCTCAGGTCTTTCACTTGATCAGAGTTCTGTTTGGTGCCTCTGGGCTAGTCTCTCCCTCGGCTCATCCTGACACCCTGCTTTTGTGAGCTCTGGCAAACGAGGTTATGTTGGAAGGGAGGGAAATAAGCAATTGTTGGGAAGTTCCTCTATTTTCTGCAAGATGAGCTCAAGATATAATCTCATTGAGTCCCAATTATAACCCACTGAGCTTCATGTAGTTGAGGAGTTTCAAAGTTGCACTGCTAGTAAGTACATCTGGGATCTCGGTACTAATAATGATTTGGTACTCTTATTTTGTTCTACAAGTGATCTGGCACTTGTGGACATTTCTGCAGGGGAGGGACCCTGAGCTGGAAGACTCTGGGGCTAGACCAGATCAAAGATGTTCACTGGGAGGTGCTGAGGGACCAGGCTCTGCCTCACTAACCAGGCCTTGCTTTAGGTCCCAGGGGGTGAAGTATGTGCCTGTCCATAACCAGGGTCATGGACATTTGAGGTGTGGAACCATGGTTTGGACTTAGGATGTATTCTACCTCCCTCCTCCTTCCAGTTTCCCCCAATATAAGGGTATAGTGTGACCTAGAGCCCATAAATTAGTGATCACAACTATAAGGACCAAAACCTCTTCTCTTCTGTCCCAGTAGGCAGACACTTCTCTCTCTCCTCTCTCTTTCTCTTGGGTTTGGACTCTACTTTCATCAGGCTATTGACCAATAAGAGGCAGTCTCTGTTTGCTTATGCTAGAAGCTTGCCCATATTAGAAGGCACCTGACTATGTGAGTCCACCTGTCCTTTCACAAATAGAAAACTAAGTCCATGTATTCAAACATTACTCAACCAGGTCACCCCTTTATCCATGTGGGGCTTCTGCCCCCCTTTGTCTGGCACCCAGATATCATTTATTCATTCATTTCCCCGGAACAACACCTGCCGGTAGAGAAAGCAATGAGGGTATATCGACCCATACCCTTCTCCCTAGCAGACAAAGACAGTCATGACTCTGCTTGGGTGGGAGCCCCGGCCTCACCAGAACTACTGAGTCCTGGACCAATATGAGCCGAGCTTCTAATCCAGGCATCCCGGGCCTGTGAAAATTTTCAAATAACACAAAGAAATGAATTGGTCAAAACTGATATCAGTTCCCAGATTCAAATCAGAGGTCTTAGGTGTGGTAGTCCTAACGGGGAACATTAGCTTGAAGATAATAAGAGTAGGACCCTGGGATCTGCGTGTTGTGGCCTAGTCCTAACACTAAGCCAGGTAGTGCTGCTCTGTGTCTCCAGGCCAAGCTCCCGGGATGTGGAGCCAAGGACCCCTATGCAGCTTCCCAAGTAAGACTGGAAGTGCAGGGCAGGTGCCCAGTGCACTGGAGTAGAATAATCACTTTTCAGTTGTTTCCCATTAATTCCTAAGGTGTGTTATGTAAAAAGGATCACCAGTTGCAGTGCTTGACAAATACCATCATTAACGACAATATTTTTTCCTTCCCCTTGCCAACTGAGTTACACTCAACTTCAAAGTTCTAATGAAGCTTTCCGTTTCTTTGAACTTTACTGCTGCTAAAGTTTCTCTTTTCCTTGTTGCCCCCATTGTTCCAGTTTTGGGCAAAGTTGGAGATTTTTTTCTGTGCCTCTAGGATTTCATGCTCAGAGCATGTGGGCTCTACCCACGTGAGTAAACAGGATTGGCTCATGCTTTGTGATTGGGAGTTTCATGGAAACAGAAATTAAAAGGCGGCAAGACCCTACCGCATGCATAGAGAGTTTGCATAACAATAATGCATATTCAGATAAAAAGCCTTTGGGACACAAGTAATTTTCCTGCCATGCTTATCAGCCATTCTTGTCTTATGTTCACAATCCATTAATGCAGAACATGTTGTTAATGGCAGGAGGGTGTGTGCTAGCATTTGTTTCATGGAAGTGAAGATCAGGCATGGCTGAGAGATTCTAGAGCAGCGCTTCTCAACCTGTGGGTCGGGATCCCTTTGGGGGTCGAACAAACCTTTTACAGGGGTCGCCCGATTCCTAACAGCAGCAAAATTACAGCTATTAAGTAGCAATGAAAATAATTTTATGGTTGGGGACTGGGTGGTGTCACCGTAACAAGAGAAACTGTATTAAAGGGTCAAGGCATTAGGAAGGTTGAGAATCACTGCTCTAAAGCTACAGGCAGGAGACTGACTCTCTGGTGCACTTAGCTGGTTGCCTCTAATCTGTGCTTCCCAGTGCTGGGTGTGAGGTGGAAATAATTGCAGCTGCCAGGGGAGAACTTTCATATCACAGGAGCTCCCCTCCCTGGGCTTGCAGCCCCCTGGCCTGCACTGGGTGAAGAGGGGAACGTCTCCGTGGGGCTTTCTGGGCTGTGACCTTTCGGACGCAAATTGTCAGCTCTTTCTTCAAAGGAGCCTTGGGTAGGTTTGAGCCTTTTAACTAATAGCTGAGCTTTTAATTGTTTGTACCATCCTGGGATATATCACCTGTATATTTATACTGAATCACACATTATGCTTCACCGAGGATGAGTGATTTATTCTTTATGATAGTCTTTCTACAGTTTGTCTCTTCCTTTTAATCTTTATAATTTTTGTTTTTTTTAAATGTCTGACTGTACAGGGACTCGGTACATTGTTGAATACAAGTGGTTAGACAGAACAGGCATTGTTGCCTTTTAAATGACAACTTTTTATATATTAAGATATAATTCACATACCACACAACTTGCCTATGGAAGTGTACAATTCACAGAACACAACCATTACCACAGTCCATTTTAGAGCAATTTCATTACCTTTTTACCCATTACCACTCACTTCCCATTTCTCCCCTGTCCCTCAACCCCTGGCAATCACTGATCTGTTACCTCTCTGTATAGATTTTGTTTACTGTAGATATTTTGTGTAAATGGAATAATAATATATGTGGTCTTTGCAACTAAGCTTTTTAAAATTTGGGAAATTGAAAAATGTATTGTTACATCTATAGAACAAAACACTTGTACCATTTTAAGTGTATAATTTGGTGGCATTAATTACATTCACCATGTTGTGTAACTATAACCCTTATCTATGTGTATTTCCAAGATTTTTTTATTATCCTAAACAGAAACTTAGCACGCGTAACCATTAACTGCCCATTTTCCCTTGTTCCCAGCCCCTGGTAACCACTAGTAAAATTTTGATTCTATGCATTTACCTATGCTGGTATTTCATAAAAGTGGGATTGCACAATATTTATTTTTCATTTAGACAGCATGTTTTAAAGGTTCATTCATGTCATAAAATGAATTAGAAATTCATTTGTTCTTATGGCTGAAAAATACTCAGATCCCATTCTATGAGTATAACACGTTTTGCTTCTCCATTCACTATTAATGGAGATTCAAGTTGTGTCTTCGTTTTGGTTACTTTAACAGTACTGAAATTAGCATTGGTGTACAGATATCTATTTGAGCCCCTGTTTTCAAGTCTTTGGGGCATTTACTGAGGAATGGAACTGCTGGGCCATCTGGAATTATATGCTTAATGTTTTAGAGAAATATTGCCTGATTCTTGATCCCAAAGAAAGTTCTTAATGTTTCATTATGTTTGCTAACATTATTTTTAGGCACCTTCCTTTCAGATGAAAATATTTTCTTCTTGCTCTTGTTTTCCAGGAGTTTTACCTGAATTATTACATTTTAAATGATGAATCTGAATGGATGCTGAATTCTATTGAATACTCTTTCTGCATCTATTGAGAAGATCACATCACATAATTAAAAGATACTAATATGGTGAATTACTTTAATTGATTTTTTAAAATGTTAAACCAATTGTGCATTCCTGGAATAGACCACATTAGATGTGCTATGTTATCCTTTTTATATATTGCTAAATCTCTGGTGGTATAGTGGGATATCCATTGAACTGTTAAACATAAGATTAGTGGTTCAAACGCACCAGTAGTTCCACAGAAAATAAGATCATCTACTCAGAAACCTAAAGGAATAGTTCTCCGCTAGCTTATAAATCAGACATCACTCCATGGCAGTACATTTGGTTTATTCAGTTTGCTAATGTTTAGGATCTTGCACCTACGATTGTAAGATTGGACTATAATTTTCTTTCTTTTTTTGCTTTCCATACCAGGTTTCGGCATTGCTTTATTAAATGGTAGGAGCCCTTGTGGTGTGCTGGTTACACATTGGTCTGTGATCTGCATGGTGGGCAGTTTGAAACCACCAGCAGCTCCATGAGAAAAAGACTGGGCTTTCTATTCCCATAAATAGTTACAGTCTCACAAATCCACAACAGGCTGCTCTGAGTCACCATTGACTTAATGGCAGCGAGTTTGGTTTTTCAGATGGTGGTTCCTCCAAAACTTGGCCTATGGATTCAGTGACTGCTTCATCCTCTCTCATGAATAAGAGGACTCACTGGGCTCTGCTGAGCAGGTGTTCTGCTACTCTTGCTTTAGTGTTTCTTGTGATGTTGCAGTCAGATGGAAGCTAGTGTTGACATAAGAAGGCTCAACTTATAGGTGAACCAGGGCTGGCTAGGAAACAGAAACCTATCTTTCTATCTACATGGTCTCTTCACATGGTTAGCTTGGCCTGGGGTTGGATAGAAAATTCCAGAGCTTCTTCAAGCTTAAACCCAGACCTGGAACAAAGCCACTTCTACTGCTTTCTATTGATAAAAGAAAGTCATAGCCTAACTTTCAGGGTTGGTGGGGACTACACCAGGGCATGAAGACAGGAAAGGATGGCTCACTAAAGGCCATCTTACAGAGTAACCGTGTCAGGTATTAAGGTCATGCTGGCCACATGACTTGAGTGTGTATGTTTTGAATTTACCTTACCTCCCAATCCAGCACTACAAGCACTTTAAGGGTATTGCTCATATCTGACATACCTTCCAAGCCACTCCCTCTGACCATAGCTCAAGGTCTAGTATAGAATTATGTTTGGGTTAAGAAATAAAGAAACAAAAAAAGCAAAAGGAAAAAAGCTTTTGGCCCCAAAGAAATACTTCCCATAGGAGACTCAGTGGGGGCTGGACTGGCAATGTGCTGCTAGCTGCCTGCGGAACCCTAAGCAGTACAGGGTCCCCTCCTCTTCTTTACTCAGCCTATGCTGAGCACTGCATTTTGTAGAACTCTGAACCAGGGGTTGCACATCCACCAATGGTAGATAATGTTACTACTGTAGAGCTCACAGGCTAAGGCCTGGGCTTGGACGAAACAAGGGATTTTTATCTAATGAGACACAGTTAGGTGGTCTTATTGAGGTAATGAAAGACAGGCAAAGTTTAGGGAGCACATGGATGCTCTCTCTTTAGGTATAAGGGGGTGGTTAGGTTGGAACTTGAAGGATGTGTAAGAATGGCCACCAGGTGAAGGCACACCAGACAGAGTGGCAGGAGCAAAGGTAGAGCCAAAGGTCTGGATGGAGCTCAATTTGGGGGAGGCAGAAAGCATACCCAGGGGAAGCCCAGGCCCTGTAGTCAACACTAGCCTTGGCCCAGCTCTGCCTCCCTCTTTAAGACTCGCTCAACTTAGGGCAGGCCCATTCTCCTTGCCTGGGAAATGGAGAGCACAATAGTCATATCCGGGACAAGCCGATGCTTGTGGCAGATCTTGCAGAGCTCTCTCTGGGTTTGTCACTTTGAAGAGGTTCTTTGGGACCTGGTTAGGGTTTGGGTTTTTTGTGATGGCTCATTGGGAGCATAGTGTCTTGGCTCCTGCTGGTCTTGCCTTCCCAAGGTAGAGCCTCCCCTCATTTGGGGCACAGTTTAATGAAGCACCGCACAGCACTTCCCCCAGAGTAACAACTCATTTCTGAAGGTGAAGTTGTTTGGGAAGCAGGTCAGTCTTTATGGTGATTGTGGTTAGGGCAGCAACAGGTCCTCCGAATCTTGTTGAGAATACTCCCATGCACATACCAAGAAGACAGGGGTGTAGAATCCTAGAAATTAATATTTATTAGAAATCTGTC
Source organism: Echinops telfairi (assembly GCF_000313985.2). NCBI lineage: Eukaryota > Metazoa > Chordata > Mammalia > Afrosoricida > Tenrecidae > Echinops > Echinops telfairi. The sequence goes on from NW_022111365.1 coordinate 9,341,548, forward strand.
TCTCAAACAAGACAAAGCATTTTACTGTGATTTAGGTGATGGTTTACAGAAAGATCATAGTTTTACACGAAACAATTCATACACATTCTGATTCAACTCATCCATGGCAACTGCCTCAAACCATTCGTTATTCCACTTCCTCCCTATCTCCATTCCTCCTTCTTTGTGAAACCTCTGAACTTTGTCCTTGGGTAAATGTTTCCCTTTTAATCTTACATGGTTGATTACTTTACTAGTGGGCTGAGTTCAGTTCTAGATCTGAAAAGCAAGGGCCATTGTCCTGGGGATACCACCGTCTCTATCCAACCAATAAGCCTGGTGTATTGTGTGACTTTGAGTCCTCTTCCACTTTTTTCAGGACCTCCTAATGTAGTTCTTTTCAGAGTAGTTGGTAATGGTAGCTGGGCACCATCTAGTTCTTCTGGTCTCAGGGTTGGGAAGATTCAATGTTTGCATGGTCTATTAGTGCCTTGGATGAATTATATCCATGTGTCTTTTTATTTTGTTTTATTTTATTTTTGTCATCCTTCTTTCCTCTGGATGCAGAGAAACCTGTATTTTCACCTTATGTAGCTGCTCGTGAACTTTTAAGGCCCTGGTTGCGACTCACCAAATGAGGATGAAGAACATTGTTTCTTGCTAAGCTATTTTTCCCAATTGAACTTTGTGCCCCTCCAAGACTATGGTTCTGATCTCCCAGGCCCAGCCACTCACTCCCTCAAGATACTTGATTATGTCTAAAAGTTTTAATAACTTTGTTCTCTGTTTTCTGTACCACATATTTACAGCAAAAGTAAATACACCCACACGAATGTCTCCTGTAAAACCTACCTATACTCAGAGATGCACTCTCCTTTTCCCACTTGCTCGTCCTGTGTGTCTATCCAAGTATCAACTCATAGATCCCAACCCTTTCAGGATCGGTGAGATAGCAGTACTTGCCTCTGTTACTTTACCTCCCAGTGTCTTTTCCTGTCTCTATCATTTTTTTACCAACCTCTCTCTTGTAGTATGTTGCCTTCCCCTTCATCCAAGTTAACACCTGTTTATTCTCTAGCTCAAGATTGGGGAACTTTTCTTTTGACAAGGGCTCTTTGGATATTTATAACCTCATTTTCAGACCATTCTGGTCAAACATTTCATTAATTCACCCTGACGTGATGGCTAGAACTGCTTCTCTTTGGTGAGGCAGGTACTGTTAGCGATCTTGATGATTTTGTAGGCCTTATATGGCCCATCGGTCCAACAGTCTTCACCTCTGCTCCAGTCCAGGACTTCTTCTCTTCCCCTCCCATCCTTAGTCACCATCGAATAATTTTTCTTTAATCTGAAATGCTTTTTGTTACAGTAGTCTCACACAATCTTGTCCTTTTATGATTGACTAATTATAGTCAACATACTTTCCTCCAAATTCATCCATATTGTGAAGTGCTTTACAGATTTGTCATTATTCTTTAACAGTGTGTAGTATTCCATTTTGGGTATGCATCAATGTTTGTTTGTTTGTTTAATCCATTCTTCCACTGATGGGCATTGAGGTTGTTTCCATCTTTTTACCACTGTGAATAATTTGGTGGTGAACATAGAGGTGTATATACCTATTTGTTTTTTGACTCATTTCTTTAAAATATATGTTAAGCAGAGGGATGCTGGGCCAGATGATATTTCTATTTTAAACTTTTGAGGGAGCTCTACATTGCTTTCCATAGTGGCTGTACCATTTTACAGTCCCACCAATAGTGTATGAGAGTTCCAGTCTCTCTGTACCCTTGCCAGCATTTTTGCTATTTATTGTGTTGAAATTTGCTATTAATACTTGTGTGAGGTGGTATCTTATCGTTGTTTTGATTTGCATCTCTCAAATGGCTAATAAGCATTTCTTCATATGTTTGTTGGGCACCTCAATGTCTTCTTTGGTGAAATATCTATTCATGTTCTCTGCCCAGTTGTTTCACTGGGTTCTATTTCTTGTTGAGGTGTTGGAGTTTTCTGTACATTTTAGAGATTAGTCCTTGCCTGATATATCATTACCATTCCTCCCCCCCAACTGCTTGTTTTCGTTTACTCTTTTGGTGAAATCTTTTGATGCACCTAAGTGTCTAATTTTCAAGAGATCCCATTCATTTACTTTTTCTTCTTCTGTTTGTGTATTTTTCATTATGCTTGATCATGTTTTTATGTTATGTATTAGAGTCTCTAAGCTTGTCTCTATTTTTTTCATGATATTCTTCATAGTTCTAGGTTTGACATTTAGGTCTTTGATTCATCTTAAAAGTTTGTTTTTTTATATAGTATGGAGTATAGGTCCTCCTATACTGCAAATGGAAATCTAGTTTTATCAGCACATTTGTTAATGAAGTTATCTCTTCCCCATTTTATGAATTTTGGCCTTTTGTCAAAGATTAGATATCTATAAGTGGAAGGATTGACATATAAGTTCAATACTCTGTTCCATTG
>NW_022111365.1:9345245-9347001 GCF_000313985.2 Echinops telfairi
AATTCACCAGTGAAACTGTCTGCGACAAGACTTTGTTGTTGTTGTGGGTTTTAAAAATGATGATCCATTTCTTCTTTTCTGTGGGCCTGTCCAGGTTTTCTACTTCAGTTTATGTCAGGTTAGGTAGGTAGTGTATTTCTAGACATTTTTTTCTTGTCTGGGTTTTCAAATTTGTTGGAGTACAGTTCTTCATAGTATTTTTTCCATTCTTTTTGTTTCCATCAGTTCTGTTGTGATTTTGCCCACTTAATTTATTTGTGTCATTTGCATCTTCTCCTTTTCCTTTGCTAGATTTGTCAGTGGTTTGTTAATTTTGTTATTTCTTTCAGAACCATACTCTTGTCTTATCAAGTCTTTCTGTTTTTCCTGTTTCATTTACTATAGCTCTAATATTCATTATTTCTTTTCTTATGACGGCTGTCGATATCTTTTCTTTCTCCTTTTCAAATTGTTGGAAATAATGTGATAAGGTGTTGATTTGGGTTACTTTTTCTCTTTTGGTATCTGCCTTCTGAGCACTGCTTTTCTCTTTCCCAAAGCTTTTGGTACGTGTGCTTTCATTCTCTTTGGATCAAGGACAGTGTTAATTTTGTTTTTATTTCTTCTGTTACCCAGTAGTCTTTAAGCAGGGTTTTATTCAATTTCCATGTATTCAATTCCCCCCTCCCAATGATCTTTCTATTGTTGGTTTCGAATTTTATAGCATTGTAATCTGAGATGATATTTTGTAATATTTAGTATTTTAAAATTGAGGCTTGCTTTGTGCCTTAACTTATGGTCTGTTCTGGAGAAGGTCCATGTGCTCTGGAAAGAAGTGTATATTGTGAAGTTTGCAGTGGAATGCTCTGTAGGTGTCTATGAGGTTAAGTTGGTTTGTTGCATTGTTTAAAGGCAGTTTTTTTTCCTATTCTTCATTGAAAGTGGTGAATTAAAATCTATTATTTTTGTAGATTTTTTTTCTGTTTCTTCAGTTTTGCAAGGGTTTAATATATGTTAAGTTTTTTTCATTGGATATATATATAATGGTTGGCTTGTTCAATTGACCTTTCAATTATTATTATATGATGTGTCTATTTGTGTCTTAGGATCATTTCATTTTAAAGACTATTTTGTCAGAAATTAATATTGCCACTCTTGTTCTTTTTTAAAAGTTGCTAGTGTGAGTATTTTTCCATCCTTTGATTTTTAGTCTATTTTTGCCTTTCTGTCTAAGCGTTGTCTCTTGTACATAGCATATTTATGGATCCTGTTTCCTTATCCATTCTACTACTCTTTTTGTCTTGACATGTTCACATAATCCAGTAGTGTTCAATGTAATTATTATTAGATATGAATTCATTATTGTCATTTTACTGTGCATCATTTTTCCCCCCACATAATTTTCTCTGTGGAATTTACAGTTTGCAGATTTTCTTGTAATTTTCTCCATGGCTGTTGTATGTTTACCAATTCACTATGATTTTTTTTTCTTATTTTGATGAGGCTTGTTAATTTTATTTGAGGTTACCCTGCATCTTATTAATTTCATCCTGAATTTGAAAGTTTGTTTTATTTTGGAATCTACTTGATTTTCTCTCAATTTGAAAGTTATGTAGTGACATTATTCCCTCTATTTATTTTGTAATTCTTTTCATTATACATTAATAACTTTGGTTCTCTACTTTAAGACTCATAGGCTTGCTTTACTTTGGATATTTCTATATCTGGACTGTAAATTAATCTCAGGTTCCTGTCTATTGTTATTAGTTCTCCGTCT
>NW_022111365.1:9351315-9353465 GCF_000313985.2 Echinops telfairi
ATGCCATCCCATAGCTCACCAGGTCTTCTGTTAGCAGTGTAAAATGCATCAAATCTGTTCTTGAGACGTTCTCAAAATTCAAATGGGATTTGCTTTAATCCACGTCTCCATCCTTTCCTCTGAAGCTCATTGTTCCAGGGTTAATCACGTGTCTCTATTTTCAGTAGATCTTAGTGTCTTTGTTTTAGGAGGTCTGTGTAATGTGTCTGCCTGATTCACCATCTTGCCAGAAGGCCCTTGTAAGAAATCTCTTGATGACCATGTTACCATTGCTTTCTATGGTGCAGTGGAGAGAACTGAGGGGGCCAAAGCCTACCTAAGGCCACACAGTGTGTCTTCTAGTAGAGGATCCAGTTGTTTCACCTCTCAGTCAACTACACCTGGTAGTGAGTCTATTCCTTTTCCAGGCACCTTCTATCATATTCTGGTTTAAAAATTTGAAATTAATTTTTCAGAAGTCATTTTCTATTACATATGATACGTTTGCCCTCTCTGTTTATCAATGTGGCTCTAGAGTACAGGGGGCAGGGTAGAAGCTCTGGCTTTAGCCCAGAGGTGGCAAGAGAAGCAGCTGCCCCCATGTCCAGCATCCTGGCTGACAGTCATGCACACTGGCATAATATTGACTGTCATGACAGACTTCCTGGACTACATGGCCTTATCTCTGTGCTTATTTTGTTAGGCATCTGAGATTCAGGTTCTGTCATTATTTGTTCCAAAGACATCCACGCAAAATAGGGCCACTTGCTCTGGCTAAGAATGAATCATAATCCAAGCCCTGGTCAGGAAGATTGGCTGAGACTTTCTTCTCCTTATATATTTTCTGTTTCACTGACTACAGAGAAAGTGAATGCAGCACTAAGTCTACCAGAGCAGCCACTCAATTAACTTAGGGGCTTTGGCTTTAATATGCTGGGTAGCATGATGGCCACAACTTTTCTTTCCACAGGCCAGTGAGGAAACTTATAACCTCATGGAGGTATAACTCTAAGGAACTGAAATATGCCCCCTTTAAAAATACAAAACAAAAACAGACTCCTTTCACCTCCAAACACTGACCGAATGTCTCCCTGGCCAAATCATGGCAGTTTAGTTTTGGGATCAGTGTTGTGGGGTAAGGGTGTCAGTATTGGCCTTACACGGTTGGAAGGTGAAATGTACATAAAGCAAACAATTCATGGTGAGACTGTGACGCAAACACTCGTCTTTTGATGCACAGAGGGAATGGGAAAAAATACATAAACGTTTCAGAGGTCAGAGCTAGTACTTCTGTCTTTATTCTTTTTTGGACATTTGATTACTCCTTATGAGCTTGGTATTGGACTACAAGGCTGAAAGAAATGAGCTACCATATTCCTGTTAATCATCACAAAAATTCAGGGCTTCATTTTCTTGTTCAACTGTGTGGCCCTCAACTTGTTAAAGAGAAAGTAGTACTTAGTGTTCTACCTGAAATGAAAACCATCATTCATAAACCTTTCAGAGGCATGTGCTATTGGCAGAGATGAGCCAGAACTAACTTAATTTTTTCTGTCAGTCTGGGTAGTAGATCAATTAAACTGTCAAGAAGATAAACTATTTCAGATTGTATTTATTACATTAAGTATTTATGTCCAGGCCAAGCCTTTCAAGCATGATGTCAGGTAGGAATATAGGCCAATCAGATCATTTCACCAGATTTTGCTGTAACTTAATGGAAATCTAAGTGTGTTTTAATTTATTTTTCAGGAGGTAGTATGTTTTCCAAGTAAAGTCAGACTTGATGGAGAATGCTGCAGGTCAGCTCCCATGTAAAGGTACTCAATGGCTTTGACCGCCTCAGACAAGGGAAGTGTTGGAAGTGGTCCTGAGTGAATTATTCCTAGTGTGTCCTCAGCCTTTTGCTTGCCTGTCACTACCGAAAGCGGAGGTTTGGAAGTTATTGGCTATCTTGAAGTCTTGATTGAGTGGTAAAGACACATTCTTTATTCCCTAGTGACATCAGGGCAACTCTCTTCTAAAGGGAAACATCTATTCTTATCATTTGAAAGGAGAAATGAAATCGCAAATAAAAACAGAGATATTTTTATAAAAGTAGTACTAGTTAGTTAATAAAAATTGGAAAACACAATAAAGCAGTAAGAAAAAATAGTTATTTATAGCCTTGGCCC
>NW_022111365.1:9354374-9360929 GCF_000313985.2 Echinops telfairi
ATATTAATACTATTTTTTTAGCATTCTATATTATTTATTTTCGTATGGCATTAAATATTTACCTATAACATCATTTTATAAAAGCTATCATCCAGTCTATGTGAGTGAATCATCAACAAAATTTCCCATTTGGGGGTTTCAGATTATTTAAAGATTTTTCTTGCTACATGCCACATTTACTTTGTAGCTAATTTTATTTTATTTTATTTTATTTTATTTTTTTTTTGCTAATTTTATTTTTAACACATTCACAATTACCACATTTTGGCATTTCAAAAATACAGAAAATTGCTATTCTGTTCGAGAGCTCCTACTCTGAGCATCTAATAATAATGAAAAAATAGGGCTTTTATTAATGGTTGACTTACTCTTCAACATTCTATTGGCAGAATGAATTACCATTCCTTTTGGTCAGATGGGAAAGATTTCACAGGAATAGCTGTGAAAAGAGTTGTGGGTATTATTGTATAATGCAGACCAAACTGTGTAAAATTGTTTTCTCGATTCTAAATATATTCATCATGTTTCTCCCCTGAGAAGACAGAGTTCTTTCTAGTTTGTTCAGAGAACTTATGCTAGAAATGCATTTAACATAAACCTCTTTAAGTACTTGGAAAGCTGGTAGAATGCATATTGCATAAAAACTTGGCTTTATTACAAATTTCACCAGCTCATTCTGGGTTTACTCCTTTGGGACAATCTAGTTCTTCAGCTAGGTGTTGAATAAACTGGAAAATTGGAGTAAGCTGTGAATTGTGGCTTAAAAGTGCTCTTTAATTGGCAAGTTGCTAGAGTTGCCAACAGTTGACTTTGACTCGTAGTGACTTCGTGTTCAACAGACCACAATGTTGCCCGGTCCTGCACCATCCTGGAGGATGTGTTGCGTTGCTGGATGTTTTCAGTTTCTTCCAACTTAGGAGCTCTTCTTCCAGCACTAAGAGAGGGTTTCAAAAAGTTCTTTTAAAAATGGAATGATATCATAATGGGATTTTCCCATAAGCTGGTGAAAAGAGTTTATATTCCATATATCTGACCATTTTCTATGTGCGTATGGTTGAGAGTTTCAGAAGTAGATGATCTGTCTTTTCTTCCTAATCTGCCTTAGTCTGCAGGCTCTGCTGAAACTTGTCCACCAGATGACCTGCTAGTATTTGAAATATTTGTGACATAGCTTTAAGTTTAAAAAAGTTTATGAGAAAAGTGGAATGAGAAGATAATGAATTTTCCCACAAACTATTGAAAGTCCTCTCTCTCCCCTTGTGTGCAAAGCATTTTCATTAAAAAATATATATATATATATACACACACATTACTATTAACACTTAAAGCACAACAGTATGAGAAACTGACAGATGGGTTCATTTGCACGAGGTTATGGAAATAATGGCTCTCTCAGTGATGCAAGCAGTGAAACATCGCCTTCTAGTCAAAGGCTGCTAATTCAAACTCACCCAGTCTCCTCTGAAGAAGTCTCGCAATCTGCTTTGAAAGGACCTTGAAAATTCTATGGAATAGAGCTCTTCTCTGTAATACATGGTTGCCAGAAGTCCGGTTTGACTCGACAGCAGTGCATAACAAGCTTTCTGTGCTTTGTTACAGAAGTGTTGTCACTGTTAGGTACCATCAAGCCAGTTCTGACTCATCTTGACTGTGGACAACAGAGCAAAACACTGCCCGATTTTGTGCCAGTCTTTGCAATTGCTGTTACAGACACTGTGTCAATCCATCTCATTGAGGGGGATCTTCTTTTTTGTTGCTGACCCTCTACTTTACCAAGCGTGATGTCCTTCTCTAGGGACCAGACCCTTCTGTGAACATGTCCAAAGAACATGAGACAAGTTTCACTATCCTACCTTCTAAGGAGCACTTTGGTTGAACTTCTGAGACAGATTTGTTTGTTTGTATGGCAGGCCAGTGTTTTCAATATGCTTCACCAATTTATTTTTTATTTTTAATTTTTTTTTATGCTTCACCAATTTAAATGCATCCCTTTTCTTCAGTCTTCCTTATTCACAGTCCAGCTTTCACATGCATGTAAGCCTATCGGAGAAACCATGACTTGGATCATATGTACTTTAGTCTTCAAAATTATATCTTTAATTTTTAACACTTAAAATAGGTCTTGTGCAGTAGATTCGCCCATTTGATTTCTTGACTCCTGCTGCCAGGAGCATTTTGTTTGCTTTACATTGAATTGTAATATATACTGAAGCTGTACTCTTTGATCTTCATTAGGAAGTACTTCAAGTTCTACCTTTCGGCAAGCAAGGTCGTGTTATTTGCATATCACAGTTTTCTGCAATCCTACTGCCACATTATTTGTCACATGGTCCAGTTTCTCAGATAATTTCCTCAGCATACAGATTGAGTGAGTGTGGTAAATGATACAACCCTGATGCTCACCTTTCCTGATTTAAATTACTCAGTACTCCTTGGTTTTATTGGCTTAACTGACTCTCTGTCCTTGTACTGGTTCGACATCACCACAATGTCAGTCAGAGTTGGTTATAAACCACTCAGTCCAATGCCTTTGCATAGTCAACAAAGCATAAGTAAACATCCTTCTGCTTTTAGCCAAAATCTATCCGATATCAGCCATGGTATTCCTCATTCCATGCCCCATCAATGGACTGCTACAATAATATTTCAATTATTTTTAGCAAAACTTAGCTTGTGTGTTATATTGATGCCATAGCTTGTTAATTCCTTCATTGTCTTGGGCCACCTTTCATTGGAACGAGCATAAATATGGTTCTTTTCTAGTCAGGGGCCAGGTAGTTTTATTCCAAGTTTCTTAGATTAGACTAGCGAGAGCTTCCGGTGCTGCATCAGTTTGTGGAAATGTTTCAGTTGGTATTTTGTCAACTCCTGGGTCCTTATGTTTTGCTAATGTTTTAAGTGCAGCTTGGACTTCTTTCAATGCCATTACCTTTTAAATCTTATTCTTTTTGACATGGCTGAATATCGACCAATTCTTTTTCGTACAGTGGCTCTGTGTATTCCTTTCTTCTTCTTTTGACTCTTCCTACATGCTCTCCAGATTTTACCAATAGGAACCTTCAGAATTACAACTCAAGGCTTGATTTTTTTTAAGTTTTTTTTTTTTCAAGTTGAAATATGCTGAGTGTATTACTCCTTTTTTTGGCTTTTTCATTCTAGGTCTTTACAAATTTCATTGTAGTACTTAGTCTTTGCAAGATGCCTTTTGAAAATTTCTGTTCTTTTCCTTCATTATTTCTTATATTCATTTTCGCTACTATGGTCAAGGGCAAATGTCAGAGACCTTTTTGATACTACTCTGGCCCTTTAAACTTTTTTAAAAAATTAACTTTGACTTTCTTTATGTATGGTGTGTGTGATGCCATCCACAACTACTCTGTCTTTGGTTATTAGTGTTCAATATGTCAAATCTGTCCATGAGATGGTTTCTAAATTTAGGTGGGTTATACTCAAGATTGTATTTTTACTATCATGTCCTTGATTTAATTTTTCTCAGCTTCAGCTTGAATTTGCATACGAGCAATTGATAGTCCATATCACAATTGGCCCCTGGCTTTATTTTGGCTGTTGCTATTGAACTTTTCTATCATCTCTTCCCACAGATGTAGTCAATTTGAACCCTGTGTATCCCATCTGGCGAGGTTCATGTGTATAGCTGCCACTTATGTTGTTGGAAAATATTTGCGATGAAGAATTCATTGGTTTTGCAAAGTTCTTTGGTACAATCTTCAGCACAGGAGCAGGTGATCTGATCTCCCTTTTTTCATGAGAAAGCTCGAGTTTGGAAATAATGGGATTAGTCCTTGCGTGCTTAATGGTGGGCCTAGAAGGAAAACATCAAAGTTTACCTTTTATTTGCCCAATCAGGGTACACTTAGCTTTCGAAACTAGAGGCTTCCTATTGCTACTCTCCTTTTTCAGTTTTAAAAAAATTACTCCTTTGATGTTTTATTCATTTTTATTGTTGTAGGTACTGAAACTTTATATAACATTTATTTTGCTCTTTTTGAGAATATGAGGAGCCTTGGCAGTGTACTGGCTACAAGTTGGCCAGCAGTTAGACACCACCAGCTCCTCCTAGGGAGAAAGTCGAGGCTTTCTCTTCCCATACAGCGTTACAGCCTTAGAAACCCATTATGGCAATTTTACCCTGCCCTGTGGGGTAGCCATGAGTCAGAACTCCCTGGATGTCTGTGAGGCTCTTTTTGTTTTTTACTGCGATGATACATAGCAAAACATACACCAAATCAACCGTTTGTTCATGTGCATTTTTTACTGATTACATTCTTCAAGTTGTGCAGACATTCACCTCCTCCTTTTCGGAGTTGTTCATTTTATAGTATTTTCACCATGATGGTGTGGTTTGGAAGTATGCATTTTCTGTAATGTCTTTCTTACCATTCTGAGGGTCTTTATGCCAGGCCAGCATGGTCTGTCACAGCTGCTGTTGCAGTTTCAAAGCCCATTGGAATATCATCTCTGAGATAATGTTCATCGCCAGTTCCTGCGGTGGGTTAAATGATGACTTCAGGTTATTCTGAGATGCGTTGTGTTGCTTGTTCATATGCTAAATAGACCTCAGTTATTGTGCATTTTGAGCTTTTTGGCCAAGTTTTATAAAATTTTGTCCCTTTTCTCGATATAGCCAGTGTTGTCTTTGCCATGAGCAGCTTCATTTCTTTCTAGGTTATGGTAGTCTTGTAAGGCAGACAACTTATGTTTACGCACTTGATGAGGGCCTTGAGCATATTTTTATGGGCAGAGCACGTGGGCTCTGGGTTCTGGATTTTCACTCAAAGAATGGTGATAGTAGTAGTGCCAGACCTGCCTAACTTCAGAGAGGATGATAACCAGGACCAATTCAACGATGATTCCTTTGAGGTGGAAGTCAGACATATCTATCTGTAACTGCCTGACCATTTCTGGCACCAGCTCTTCCTCTCACAGCAGGTTCAATAATTCATTGCAATGGCCAGGCTGAACTCAAAGACCATCCTTATAGTTAATGGTTTATTAGGGAAATATTAGGGAACAACTTGGGTTCAGAAACATCAGGCTACAACTTTGGGTCAGGATCAAAAAGCATGCAGACAGTCTTCCTTTCTTCAATGTTACAGTCCTTGATCTGGGTTCCACCTCATTTATAAGGCTTCTTACCTCCACTTTCTTTCTACTGCTTCTCTCCTCTTTCTGTTGCTTCTGCACAACACCGCCCACCCCCTATCTTAGAAACTGTTGTGGGGCTGGCCGCCTAAATACACAAACACCTTGTCAACTTCATGACAAGGAATTCCCACCTGCGGCCACAAACTGATCAATCCCTTCTCAGTAGGGCATCGTCATTTGCATAATAGGCTATAACTCACCACATAATCTTGACTTCTTCCTTCAAGGTGCTTGCATACCACTCCCAGGGAAGAATACAGCCCAGTATCAGAGAAAAAGTATCACAGGCAAGTTGTTTACACTTACCCAGGAAATGTCAATCAGCCAGGACAAAAGTAATAAACAAGCTTGGTGCTAGAAAACTAGGGCTAAGGATCACCTTAGGAGTTGGGGTAAAACCTTCACAGCCCGTTTTCCAAAGAAACCGGACAAAGGACCACATAAAGGAGCCATTTCACCACACCACCACTGAATACCACAAAAACTAAGTTCATTTTTGAAGATTTCTGTAGTTGTTTAGAGCAGATAATACATTAGTTGATAGTGAGATAACAGAATTCAAGAGTTTCCAAGGGTTCTGTTTGTAGAAATCAGTTTTAAATTTCCTTTGAAAAATGGCTATAGGATCTGAGGAACGTGCTGGTCATTGGGCATTTTAAATTAGGTTGCAGTTCATGGAAATTCTGAAAAAAATATGCTAGAATTGTAAGCAGAACTGGATTTTCTTATTCATCTTCTATTGTAAAATTATAAATTTTGTTGTTTTTATTGAAAGAAATATAAAATGCTGTCCAACAGCATGCACGAAGATCTCCATGCATGAAGATTTTCTGTTACATTCTTGCTAAGGGCAGGAGCTGCTCATCTTTTTTTTTTTTAACAGTTCTATTGACACTTCAACCACATATCACACCATTCAATAGTTCCATCATATCAAGATGAGTTGCACATTCTTTACCACAATGAATTTTAGAACAATTTCTTCTTACTTGTACTCATTATTTGTATAATTTTTTTTCAATTTGGGCAAAAATAAATACACAATGAAACATTCTCCAATTCAATACCTTCTACATGTATAATTCAGTGCCATTGATTATACTTTTCATGTTGTACAACCATTATTGATCTCCCTCTCCAAATTGCTTTACCACCATTAAAATAAACTCAATGCTCCCTAAGCAAAAACTTTTCCTCCTTCACCTATGGTAACCATAGGTCAAGTTTGGTTTCTTTTCTTTTAGTAGTGTTCTTGATACAATATTCACATATCACACAGTTCTGTAGTTAAACCAATTCCAAAAGAGTTGTATGTTCATCGTCACAATCAGTTTTAACAGGAGTTCAGAAAGCATATGGTGAACACATAATAGAGTCTTTAAAGAGTCT
>NW_022111365.1:9363575-9378980 GCF_000313985.2 Echinops telfairi
TGGGCTGCTGCTCTGGGTGAGCATGTCCTGTGTCAGGATTTTACCTGGGGCCTGGCTTCCAGGTTGAGGTGTTTGCCAAGCCAGTTCTCACAAAACTATTTACCAACCCCCGAAATAACTTATCTTGACCCCACCTTCCTTTGATTCCTCTTCTCCCTCTTGTGGAATACTGTCCTTCCCTTCACTCAAGTTAACACCTGTCTACCCAGTAGACTATTGCTTTAACCTCTCTCTCTGGTGCACTGCCCACCTTCCATTCCCCTTGGAAACCATCAAAATTTGTTTCTATTGTATGAAAATAGTTGTCTTGATTTAAAAAAAATTATAATAATGATCTCATACAATGTTTGTCCTGTTGTGATTGACTAATTTCACTCAGCATAATGTTCTCCAGGCTCATCCATGCCTTAAGGGACTTTGCAGTTTCATCATTATCCTCAGTGTAGTGTAGTGTTCCATTGTGTGAATGCATCAACATTTCTTTACTCTTTCCCTGAGGTAGTGACAGATGAGTTTGTTCTGGTAGACTTTAGGAGTGGATGGACCATTATGGGAAAAGAATGCATAACCCCCTTGTGAACTTGATTCTGAACTTAAGGAAGCCCTATGTGCTCCACAGATTCTCAGTGGCTGATTTTTCAGAAGCAGATTTCAGGTGTTTCTTCTGATGTACTAGGGTAGACTAAAACTTTCAGTAGCTGCTTGTACCACCCAAAGAAAGCCTCATTTTCTGCAGGTCTTGTCTCTATTAAGGCAGCTCACACCTTAAGCCTGTGCCCCTTGTTCCATATAGATACATGCTGAGCCGCATATCCCTTTGTATCCCAGGATTTTCCATTTTCTGGGTTCAATGTCATCACCTTTGATTTATTTCCTTATTTACTTCTGATTGTATATAGTGCACACTACACCTCTCAATCTTGCCTGGGTCCTTATGTATGATCTGGTCATGTCCTCAAGGAGGACATGAAAGGGCAGGGAGGAGTACCCTGGCTCTGTGCTTCCTTTCTCACAGGTCAGCTGACTCGTTTGATGTTCACACTGGAGTAAGTCCTTAGCTGGGACAAGTATCATCCTCAGCTGTGTCAGGCCTTCTTTCTCAGGCTGGCCTGGGCTGGCCAAGTGCCTGGAGCCAACTCTGAGCTGCCATTCCTTTCAGGTCCCTCAACAGCTTATAGCCCTCCTGACCTTCACCATATGTCGATGTGGAGCTTCCCGGTCCTCTCACTCCAGCCATCAGATGAGCCAAGGGATTTGTCTTCTGTCTTCCCTTTAAATATTCATTTGAAATGAATTATGGCTTTGCATTTAAAAAATCATGTTCATTCTAGAAAAACGAGGAGCATGCTGGTTAAACAGAGAGAAATAGAAAACGTAGGCAATTCCACTCCCAAGAGAGATCTCCATTCTTAATATATTGGTCCTTTATCTTTAAAAGGGAGCCCAGGTGGTGTAATGATTATGAGTTGGGCTGCTAACTGAGAGGTTAGCAGTTCAAAATCACCAACCATTCCTTGGGGGGAAAGATGAGGCTTTCAACTCCCATAAAGAATTACAGTCTCAGAAACCCACGGGGCCAGTTGTTGTATCCAGTCCTATAGGGTCGTCATGAGGAAGAGTCGACCCAATGGCAGTGAGTTTGGTTTGATTTATCTTAAAATGTCTCCATGTGCAAACAAATATCCTTTGGGAGGGAAACTTGGGAGTCTGGGATCGGATCATCTTCCCTCCAGGTCTCAGGGTGACTCTTGGGGCTCATCGTGCTCACAGCTTTCTTCTCAGCATTCCTTAGTCCATTTCTGTGAGTGATGAGAATCAATGTGTGTCTGTGTCTCTGTGATAGGTGCCAGTGTGTGGTCTTACTTGTCACTGGTGTCCGTTTGTGGCTGTGCCGCTGGTGTCTGTACGTCTCTGTGATAGGACTGCTGCCTCTATGTGGCTGTCACCGTTACTGGTGCCACTGTGCACTGGCTCTGTGGAACAGTGCCCAGGAGCAATCAGGATTCGGGATTTAACCAAATGTACCTTCTAGTTTATCCCTGTCAATAGCACGTGGTGGCAGTCATCTTCCTTTGTTCCTAGCAAGAAACAGGGGACTCTGTGGGGGTGTTGGACTCTCTTTCCGAATTCCCTGTCGATTGGTATCTGTGCTCTGTCTCATAGTCATCTTGGTTTCTGCTACCTATTGCGTTGACAACTCATTCATAAAAGGAGTTGACAACAGCATATAAAACCCCTGCTACCCTGCAGTAGAGTGGAAGTTACTGGAAGGTTCTAGCCAATGGTCAGCATGGTAGGAAATCTCAAAACTTATTTATTGAAACTGTGTGGAAACTAGGTTCCAGATGCTTCTGGCCTGAACCAGGTGTGTAGCCCCTGCGGAATTTTGTAACCTGTATTGCATTCTATGATGTCAGCCATTGTCACCAGCCTAGAGTTGTAGAGAAAGGACTGGCCTCAGTCTGGAAATCAGGAGCTCTGACTTCAAGTCTGTTGACTCTGTGTCTCCGGGCATGTTATTGCTTTGTTGAAAGGGCTCTGCTGTATGCTCTGTGAGTTGGACAGGCTAAAATTGCATGTGTGGCTTTCCCAGACTGTAACTGTTTACAGGAGTAGAAAGTCTGTAACTGTTTACAGAAGTAGAAAATTTCATCTTTCTCCTGCAGAAAGCTGGTTGCTTTGAATTGCTGTGGTTAGCAGTTCAACACATAGTCACTATGCCACCAGGACTCCCTCTAGTGAATCATCACACTTCTCTCTCTTGCTCTCCTCTCTCCCTTTTTTACACCCTTTTTGCTTCCCTCTCCTCCCTCCTTTTATGTTTTCATCCATTTTCTCCCTTCTTGTGTATCACAAATATTTCCCAGGGGCCTGTGTTTGCTTCTTTGGGAGATAGAGAGTGAACAAGATGGAGAAAGCACCTCCTTCATGAAAACCTACAGCTTTGGAGTGGGAGTGAAGAGGAAGACAATAAACAAACAAACAAACAAACAAACAAGTCATTAGACATTCAAGTACTGGTTGTGGCAAATCCTAGGGTAGATGCAAGAAGAGTGATCTGAAGAGCATAACCAGGGCTCTGACCTTGGATGGCGGCTATTTCATGGCTCTCTGGGAGAAATTGTTCAATGGGACCCGAAAAGGATGGAAGGAACGGGTTATAGGAAGAGCCATTAAGCCTTGGGGTGTTTTCATAGGCAGAGCTCAGCAGAGGGCTCTGGTGGGAAGGATGTTACCTCTTTTTAAGGCAGATGAACACATTGGTTCCGGCCAGAGGCTTATAACTTTGCTGATGTGAAATTGAACTCTGCTACTTTTGGTGAGGACCTAACTATTTGGGTTCAGAATTAAGAACTGCAAAAGAGGATAATAGTAGAACTTAACTTCATAGAATTGCTCAGACGATGATATTTGGTACACGTATTAAGGTACACAAATTTGGGGGAAATTCCACTATCTTTTAATTCAGTTTTTCAGATTTTTGAAAGCTCTGAGGTAGACAGTGTTGTTGTTAGGTATCGTCCTACTGGTTCCTACTGATAGCGACCCTGCATACAACAGAACAAAGCACTGCTTCATCCTGAGCCATCGTTACAATCGTTCTGTTCAAGTCCTTTGTTGCAGTCACTGTGCCAGTCTATCTTGTTAAGGGTTTTTGTTTTTTTTACTGTCCCTCTACTTTACCAAGCATGAAATCCTTTTCCAGGGACTGGTGTCTCGTGATAACATGTCCAAAATACATGAGATAGCTAATAAAATTCCTCCGTGAAGATTTGCTGTGTTATGATGATCATGATGATGAGGCTGGTGATGGTAAAGATGTTTGAAGTCTGGTATGTTAGACAGGGTTCTCTAGAGAAACAAAATCAGAACACTTGTGATTTTATATATGGATAGATATATATAGTACAAAGGAGTATAACAGCTAATTAGTCCACACAGCAGTACAGACGGCTCAGTTCAACTCACTTCTGTGGAATAGTTAGTATACTGGAAGTCCTTCAACTCACGAGGGCTGCTGGGTCCAAGGACATGGAAGCAGACAGCTGAGTCTTCTGTAGAGCATGCAGGCACTCCAGCCACAGTAGGGTGGGTCACCAACAGTCAGCCAGACAACAGGATCCAACAGTCCCGAGTTCAAATGATGTATACACCAGCAATGTGGTGAAGCAGGTCTCAAAGGAACCTCAAGCTCTAGCGACATGATACATAGGTTGGGTGTCCCACAGGTAGTCTAGCTCACAAATTGAGGCAGAGAACTAGCTAAGGCAGCCGCACACTAGTCTGATCACCAGAGAGTAAGAGAGAGAGAGAGAGAGAGATGGGGCTTGCTGAGTCATTTATCTCTTGGCCCTCCAATCAAACTGTGACCTTATTAATCCCACATGTTCTTATTGGCCAGGTTAGCACAACATCTATCACATCTGGAAAGGTGGCCCATATATGTAGGCCAAATATATATATATATTTTATTCAACAAACATGAATTTTGGTCCAAAAAGTTCTCCCTATTTGCAATAATGCTGCTTTCCAAGTCTATGAGAACTTTCAGAAAGAGTTAAGAGCTGCATAGAGGATGAAGAGATGGTTTGGCTGCCCATCCCTCACCAAATGGTAGAGGGGGCCAGTGGCCAGCTGTGACCAGGACCTTGGGCTTCAGGGACAGGCATTAATTTCCAAGTGTCATTGGCATGACCATCTGCTTTTTGCCCTGGTCAGAGCTGCCTCAGAAGGCTGTCTGAGGTGCAAAGGACAATTTATGTAGGGATTGCCTGTGGAGTCTGCTACTGGACCAGAAAGAGGGTTAGATAATCTTTACAGTCATGCCAGGCCAGCAGCTGAGTCCACCCACCTTGTCTGGGAGAATGTCTCTATAACTCCTGCAATTGCTCTATATGGTAGGAAAACTGCTGTGGTCCATAAGTACCCAGCTAAGGATAGGGAACGGCATTAGCACTGTTGAGCATGTTTGGACAGGCCAACAGGATCTCAGACTTACTAGACCCACACTTACCAAATCAAACGCACTGCCATTGAGTCAATTCCAACTCATAGTGATCCTATAGGACAGAGTAGAATTCCCCCCATGGGTTTCTGAGACTGTAACTCTTTACCAGAGGAGAAAGCCTCATCTTTCTCCCTTGGAGCAGCTGGTTGTTTCTAACTGCTGACCCTGTGGTTAGCAGCCTGATGCATAACCCACTCTGCCACCAGAACCCCTCATTGTACCCTTGATATTCCCTTCCGTAACAACCTATTTCTTTCTGACTGAACTTTGGAAATGGTATCCCCATTCATTCCAGTGATCAGACTAGAGCCTAGGGGCCACCTTTAAATCCCTTCTGTCATGTTTCACTCATAGTCCCTCAACAGTGCACACAGACTAACCTTCAGCATAAATTCAGACCGACGGCCTCACTCTTGCCACCTTTGTCCAATCGCTATTTTGGCTGTACCTCTATTCCTGCTACCCCATCTACCGTCAAATTTCCTTGATGTGGGATTAGACTAAACTATTTAAAACCTGATGAGGGCTTTCCTTCCCTTGTTTGCCATGACTTCAGGGCATTCTGACCATGGTGGTCCCTTGGCCCATATCTCGTCCTCTGCCTGCAGTTCAGTAACTCCAATCACTATGAATGTCCAATTGTTTCTTGAATAAGTGAGTACTGTTCCATTTTTGTTGTTTGTCATTTGCTCTTCTTTGCACCCTGGATGCCCTGATCCTGGATGTCAAGGCTGCCCTCACACTCATTTTGTACTTTTCTTCACCCACCACCTATCACCCATGATCTTATATCATTGATGTCTCATTGAACTTGGTTCCTGGGCATCTCCCTGTCACATGCTCCCTCAAGGACACAGAGTTTTACTGACTCACTAGGACACACCACAGTGCCTTGTGCTCATGGACTTTTTGTTGGATAGTTGCATGAGTGAATGAACCTGCACTGCATTGCCAGTGGATGAACTCTTGCTTTAGTGTGGCAAAGACCTCCTACCCTGCTCCTAAGAGGCCTGCAAAGCACTGCTGGTTGATTCAGAGCCAGGAGATCTCTCTTAAGCCCCGTTAGCACAATAGACCTTGTGCAAAGTGCTTTCCAAACTGATCCTTTTGTAGATTCTCAACCCTTCGTTATTTCTGGTACCTTCAGGTGCTGTCATTTTTCATGACACCCAATTTGGCTCCAACTCACAGCAACCATACATGTTTTCAGTGACTGAATTTTTGGAAGTAGATCTCCAGACCTTTTTTCCAATGCACCTCTAAGTGAATTCAAACTTCCATCTTTGTTGACTAGTGTATTATACGCAGTCATATTGTAAATAATAAAATCTAAGGCTGGTGGAGGGGACAGTATTAGAGTTTAAATTCTAAGCACCTGATTTGCAGAAGGCCATGGATAACAGTGAAAGTTTGACATCCATTAGTAGGGTCCCCATGTACTGGATTAAGCCTTGGTGAAATCCATATTATTATGGACCAGGAATGTGAAGAGCCTTGCTATCAGACAGAATGCATTAGAAAGTGCATTATTATGGTAGGTTAGAATTTAACATCTTATCATTTGATCTCCCTTTTGACCAATTTTCAACTTGTTCTAGGTTTTAATATTTTCTACTTTCTTTTCAATTGACATTTTTCTTGGTTTTATTTTGTTATTGTTTTTGTTTTAATATGTTTTACTGTATATGAAATCCAGGATAGGTAAATCTACAAAGATTTACCTGAATAACTGGATTAAGAGTTTCCTAGAGGTAAGCAAGGGAAAGTTGGGGTGGGATGGGGAGTGAATGCAAGAAAGAGGAAAATGTTCTAAAATTTATTTTGGTTATAGTTACACAACTCTTCTTAATATGATTGAATTATCGAATTTTATAAATTGTGAATTATATGTCAATAAAACTATTTTAAAAAGAAAGTAGTGAAAGATCAACATTAAGTGTTAAGTGTAAAAAAAAATAAAGATTTTAATTTTACCATCAAAAAATAAAAATATAATCACTTGTCAACGTTTTAACTAAGATCAAGTGTAGTAAAAAATAAAAATAAAATTAACCTTAGTTTGGGTGGGTGTACTGGGATCTGTGGCCTGCCTCTTTTTGCCTGGGAGGCATGTGTATTTGCAGGTGTGGGAAGGGTTGAACTGGAAGAGGAAGTAGGAGAGAACT
Organism: Echinops telfairi; assembly: GCF_000313985.2. Taxonomy (NCBI): domain Eukaryota; kingdom Metazoa; phylum Chordata; class Mammalia; order Afrosoricida; family Tenrecidae; genus Echinops; species Echinops telfairi. The sequence goes on from NW_022111365.1 coordinate 9,370,749, forward strand.
AAAAAAAAGAATAAAAATATCAAAATACATAAAAAATTATAAAAATCAAAGGAAAATAAAATAAAACCTGTGTTTAACTGCGGATCCCTGGGGAAAAAACGAACAAGAGAAATACTGTTTCATGCTGTTCATTAAGCAGTTGAGTCCAAACAGCTTAGCAATCATTTGAAAAATAGTATTTATAAATTGATAGTAAAATAATACTTTTAGCTCTTTCTTAAGTAACTTTACTTTCTGATGGGATGGGACTGATGGGCTCTGTGTGCCTTTGCAGCCTTGGGATCCTCCTGGACACCATTCCACTCATTTTATGTGCCAAATGAAGTTTTGTACAGGCTGGAATCTAGCTTCACAAAGCTGTGACATAGTTCAAAGAATGAAGGCTTGAGCTCCCTTGAGCTAGCAGTTTGTATGGCACTGTGACTTGAAAGTATAAAGGACGCCCTCTTTATTCATGTGCCTTTTCAGGGATGCCTTGGTGTATGGTTAAAGCACTAGATAACTGGATGGTTGGGGGTTGAAGCCCACTAACTGCTCTGAGGGACAAAGATGAGGATATCTCCCTCCATAAAGATTTACAATCCCCCTTGAATAGTTAAAACTTTGTCAGTAGATCCCCTTATGCTGCATGCTAGACCTGATCTGATTTCCTACACTGCCTTTGCTTTGTATGGTGCTGTTTGGTTTTGCTTGTACATATGAGGGTGTACATATTAGAGGTGTACCCTCTTGGAGTTGTTTTATATGCTTTTCTGTTGTTCAATATATGAAACCCAGGATGGATGAGCCTATAGACACAGCAAGTAGAATAAGGGTTTTGGGGAAAGGGGGGCTCAGTGGTGGTGGGGTGTGTGTGTGAAGAGGAGACGATGTCAAAGTGTTCATGTCGAAAAAGAATGTTTGGAAAGTGACTGTGGTAGCAATTATACAATTCTGCTTGATGTGATTGAACTATGGAATGATATATTTTTAAAGGGAAAAATATCCTAAATAGGGCCACTAAGAGTCAGAACTGAATTAATGGCAGTGTTTTGACATATGGTTTGGGGACTATGGGATTGCTTCTTTGAATCTTCATAACAATCCCTTGAGGTAGATATGACCCCATGTTATAGAAAGAGCCCATGGAGTAGTGGGCTCTGCTTTGCCATACTAACCGTAAAGTCAGAAATTTGAAACCAGCAGTTGCTTCCAGGCAGAAAGACGAAGCTTTCTGCTTCCACACAGATTTACAGTCTCAGAAACTCACAAGATAAAGTCCTAAACACTCTGAAAATCCTTGGGATTATCGGTTTAAACTCTTGGGTTTTGTGTCTACCGGGTCTCAAACACTTATTATTGTTCCCGGCAGTGTCTGGACTCTCCTGGAAGAATCTTTCTTACAGGTTCCTAAACTTGACCTCCCTCCCTCTCACCCCTCAGCTCAAGAGATTGTCTTAAAATGATGCTGGAAATACTGTGTTTGTTTTTCTTTTTTCAGGGGGTCCACTGTGTTCTTGCTGTGTTCCAGACCCCATGGGATTGTCTTTCCTCCCTACCTATGGCTGCCAGAGTAACCGCACAGCCAGCGTGGCCGCCCTGCGCATGAAAGCCCGAGAGCATTCAGAAGCTGTACTGCAGTCAGCCAACCTCTTGCCATCCACCAGCAGCAGTCCCAGTCCCTCTGCCAAGCGGGCGCCCCCGGATGGCAGCCAGGACAAGAATCCTCCTGCTAAGGAACAGAGCGAGGGTGAGAAGACAGTGTGAGGCCCAGGGTGTTTGAACCTGGTTTGCCCTCCCCTCCTCCTGCTTCTCCTAGCCTCAGCCCCCGCAGAAAACTCTCGAATAGCAAGGAGGAGCCTGCAGCCCCCTGGGCCCTCCTTGTGCACTTGGAAAGGGAAAAAGAGACCCACAGCTCTCCTGATGCCTAGCCCAGTCCCTCTGGAGTTCTGCCAGTGGGACTGTGATGGCTCTGGCTTTTTGGGTGAGAACCTCTTTCTTGCTGGGCAACCTCAGTGGCACTTCTTGGTATCAGCACCCACTCTGATGTGACCACTGGCATTTCCATTCAGACCCAGAAGCCACGAAGGGAGGTGAAATTGCTTACCCCCTCCTGGTGGACCTCCCTCTGAAGGTCTTATCAACCCAAAGAACCAAGACATAGGGCAACTTTGGGAGGAGGCCCAGGGCTGAAGTTATCACAATACGAAATGGGACTATCCTTGTGACATTTTTTAGGACCAGGACACAGGTGTCCTCTATTTGTCCTCCACCCCAATGATTAACAACATTCTTTTTCTTGTTGGGAGATGTTGGTTTTGACTTGGTTTAAAGGTAGTCTGAGCAGGTGTGGAGTGGGAGAACTGACAGGACTCAGCATGTCTCTGGGGTACATGGTGGCCCCGCTCTGATGAGTTCCCACTGATATGTCTGGCTAAGGCAACTAGACCAACCAGGCAGGTCATTCTTCCATGAATGGGGAGCATGTGCTGAACACTATAGCCACTGAGCGAATGTGGGTTCCACACAGAAGCTCTCACCTCTAGAGTGTGACTTTGGATTGGCTTCCAGGCCATTGGAAAGTCAATCAACTTGAAAATAGCCCATCTCTATTTAGAAAAACCTGAGAGTCATTGTGGGGAGAAGCACTCCAGGAAGCTTCTAGAATCATTATGTATCTGAATGAACTGCCTTCCCTCAGGGTCATGGCAAGGGAAAGGAACTCTTTGGTGGTGTTTTCACTGAGGAGAACAATGAGGAAAAATGAGATGGGCATGATACATCGGCAGAAATGGGGCATGGGAAGAGGGATTCCTTGTGTGCAAAGAGAATTAATTCCAAAGGACTAACTCCCATAGATTGCTGTTTGGATCTAGTGCATAGTGACTTCTACTGGATAGTGACTTCCCCAAGCCTCGCCTTCACTCTTGTGGATAGCAAACTTGAAGAGATTGAAGGGAAATGTGCAATAGGGTAAAGTCTACCACTCCTAACTAGGGGCCTGGTAGCTGGACAATGGCAGTCCTTGGGTTACTGATGGTGTTTCCATGTAAACAGCTATTGTTATTGCAATTATTCTCATTTTGTTTCATGACCCCCTTTATAACCTTCCCTCCTAAAGTATCTCGCCAGTAATGCTCCTAAGTGTATCATGCCTCCTCTCTGAGTACTGCAAAACATTTGATAAAATACGTAATCTCCTTCTAAAAAACAAACGGTCCTTCCTGCTGTGTTTTGCTTGTGGAGAACAAAGATGAAATGATTTGCCAAAAAGCAGCAAAGTCTCTTCCGTTTCCCTGTAATTACAAATGTTTGGTTGAACATTGTAAGCGCAAGCCCTTATGTACACTAACTCTTCAATCTAATTGTTTGATTAAACTCGTATTTCCTCCAGAAAGGTACATAAATAAGTGAACTGTTGAGCAAATTAAGAATACTTAACAGCATTGCATCTGTAAAGTAGTTATGCTGATTAAATTTTGTGTCCTTGAGGACTTTCAGGAAATTACTTTTGATCGTCAATAACACAATTAAGTAAACTATACACACATTAGCATGAATAATTGATAAGAAATTATGTATTACCACGAAGCACTGATTTAATAATTCATGATGCGACACTCTAGTGACTGTGCAAAACTGAATAACATTGAAAAGTCTGCCTGATGTTACTGAAAGAAAAAGAAAAACAAAACACAACTCCAAACCTCTGCAGAGATAGGGAGTTCTTAGTTTTGTTGTACAAAAGCGAAAAGTAACTGATGCATGATGTAGTATCTGTTTGTTTAAATACCAAAATAAATTTAGAAGCATTGAAAAACATTCATGGAACTCAGGTTCTGTCTTTGTTCCTCCTGGCCCTGAAGCTTAGGGCTTGGCGAAGTCTATGATCTCTAATCCTTCATGCTGGCCAGGATGCTAATATAAACCTTTTGAAAGCTTCCAGGAGGAAGTGTTTTAGCAAATGTTGGGACAAGTCAGGGGTCCTTTCTCTCTGCTGCTGGCATCTGTAGGGGTCAGACCTTCTGTCCCGGGATACCTTGCTGTATCTCCTGTAGCGTAGTGCTTGGGGATCCCCCTCCTTGGCAAAGCCTGGTCCTCAATGAACCCTGACTTCCTTGGAACCTGTAGGTTACACATCTGTGGAAGTTCATAATGTATCCATATAAAGCTTAGTGTTTGAAGGAGGCTCAAACTCTTCAAAGGTTGATTAATTATTATTAATAATTTATTAGCTGAAGCACTCTGAAGAGCTTCTTTAATGTACTCCAAGTTATGGGAATGAAGAGGAGAAACCACTGATGCCATCACTTAGAAACCATTGAAGTCTTGTGGACCAGGGTCTTCTGGGTGTGAGGGAGCTACAGGATATAGGGATTGGGGCTTGTTCTGGTACTCGGGCTCAAAGGACCACTTTTTCATCACCCATTGGGGCACCTTAGGAATTCCCAGTACTTAGCCTCTCATTTGGGTAAAAAGAGGTCTCTTATTAAATATTCCGCATATAGGAGGTTCATGGGGAGAGCAAATAGTTTGCATTTGACTGCTACCTGAAAAGTTGGCAGTTTAAGTACACTGAAGATCACCTCAGAAAAAAGGTCTGGTGATTCTAATTCTATTGATAACCCTATGGAGCAATTTACAAGCATGAAATTGCCAGAAGTCAGAATTAATTTGATGTCCACTGGTACTGTTACAGCTCTATAGGAGGACTACTCTATCACTGTTCATTTAGTCTCAATGATCATCTCATAAGGTAAGACTTGCTATTCCCATTTTGTAGATATGGTGCAGTAAGCTTGGACAAGTTCTCTACCATTTCGTTATCAGTAATCTCTGGATGGCAAGAACGGGAGCTGGGCCCCCTTGTCACACTTTGATTAATAAAATAATAAAGGAGATTAATGTTGTCATTAGGTGCCAATAAGTCAGTTCCTACTGTTAGCAAACCTATGCACAACAGAGCAATACTCTGCTTGATACTGCACCATCCTCACAATTGTTATGTTTGAGCCCATTGTTGCAGCCACGGTGTCAATCCATCTCATTGAGGGTCTTCCTCTTTTTCACCGACCTTCTACTTTACCAAGAATGAGGTCTCTGGTAGTCTGGGTAGACTAGAGAAACAAATGCAGGGAGACACTCATATGTGTTGTATAAGAAAGAGCTTTATATAATAGAGCAACTGTATATTGAGAAAACATCCCAGCCCAGTCCAGATCAAATCCTTAAATCTGATATTAGCCCATATGTCTGATACCAGTCTATAAATTCCTCTTCAGACTCACACAGCACATGCAATGATGCTGAATGCAGGAAAATTATAGGTCAGTGGTTGGAAAATCTTGTGGACCCAGTGGTGATGGAAACATCTCAGTGCTGGTGTGGGTCTCCATGTGGCTCCTCAAGCTCCAGGACTCTTGTTCCATCAGTCTAGCTCCATGTGGCTTGCCAACAGGAATGCCTCCAAGGAGAGTGAGTGTCACACCTCCAGGGAGGAAAACAGGAGTTCCCAGAATCTGCAGGAGAAGGCCATGCTCACACAGAGGCCTAATTGGCTGTGACCTGGTTGATAGGCTAGACTCAACCCCTTTCCTGCCACAATGTCGTCCTGAAATTTGATGGCATATTTAATATTCTTCATCAACATCATAATTCAAAGCCACCAATTCTTTTTTGATCTTTCTTATTCATTGTCCAGGCTTTTGAGGTAATTGAAAATTGAAAATACAAAGACTAAGGCACATCTTAGTCTTCAAGGGAACATCTCTGCTTTTTAATAATTTTAATGAGATCTTTTGCTGCAGATTTACCCAATTCAAAAATTACACTCAATCTCTAAGGTCCAAGAGGGCAGTGGGGGCATACCAGGGGACCAATTTGTATATAAACATATATATATATATACAGCAAAAAGGAATATAGAAACTAATTAGTCCACACGGCAGTACAGAGGGTTTAGTTCAACTCATTTCCATAGAAGAGTTATTATGCTGGAAGTCCTTCAACTTATGTGTGCTGCTGGGTCCAAGGTCAAGGAAGCAGACAGCAGAGTCCTCCCTGGGGCAAGGCAAACAGTCTGCCCACAGGCAGCAAGCAGCAGGGTAGGACACCAACGTCAGTAGCTTGGGAGCTTAGCTGAAGCAGGCCTGGATGGGATATCAAATGCAAGCAATGCAAGGTGACAGGATCCACAGGTTGACCTGGTCCACAGGTAGAGTAGCTCACAGGTTGAGTCAGAGAACTAGCTCCAGCAGCAGCACACAAGCTCCAGCACACTCTGGTCATCAGAGAGCAAGAGGGGATGGGGATGGGGGCGGGCCTTGCAGAGTCATTTATCTCTTCCCCCTCCAATCAAACTCTGACCTGATTCATCCCACATATTCCTTTTGGCCAGGTTGGCACAATAAATCACAGTAAAATTTTATGAATTATACAGCTGAGAGAAACTTTTTTCCCTTGTTTTATATGTTTATTTTATTTTATTTTTAAAATCATTTTATTGGGGGCTCGTACAACTCATCACAATCCATCCATCCATCCATCCATCCATCCATCCATCCATCCATCCATCCATTGTATCAAGCACTTTTGTACATTTGTTGCCATCATCATTCTCAAAACATTTGCTTTCTACTTGAGCCCTTGGTATCAGCTCATTTTCCCCTCTCCCTCCTCTCTCCCCCTCCCCCATGAACCCTTGATAATTTGTAAATCATTATTATTTTGTCATATTTGACACCATCCGACGTCGCCCTTCACCCACTACTCCTCTGTCCATACCCCAGGGAGGAGGTTATATGTAGATCCTTGAACCTTTTGCATGGAATTCGTTGCCCAGTTCCTACCTCTGTGTGATGCAGGGGAACCACTTGAGTTTTGATCTTTTAACGTAAAACAGCGAAACTCCTGAGATTATTCACTACAGACTAGTAAATAAGAACAAGTAGGTAAGCCTCTGTTCATTTACTAATCCATAGAAATACTCTCTCATTACTTCTTGTGTACTTTGCCCTTATAAGGAATTTTTAAATATGAAAAAGGGCTTTGATTCTATAAGAAGGTGTGACAGGCAGAAAAATAGGTGCCACCCATACCTAGAAGCAGAAGAGGAGGTGATGCAATCCTAAATACCTCCGTGGGCTCACTCACAGCCAGCAGTCTTAGATTATCCAATAAACAATGTCAGCATGAGCTTACTTTTTGTTTATTTACTAATCCATAGTGAACAATGTCACATAAGTTTCACCACATCAAAGATTTTATTTCTAGGTATGACTAGGTAATCTGCCTTTTGTTACAGTTAAGGGTAATACTAACACTAGTGACACTATTGAGGGCAATGTGGGATAGGAGGGAAAGCGAATGTTTTAATAAAGCCCTTTTAGTTGCAAGTAATGGGAACCCCTGAAGAAACGTAAAGTCAAAGAGTAATCTTAAAATAGAGAACTGGATCAACTATCAACTGTGAAAATAAACTGAACAAAATCAGCCAGAGATGAGACAGATGGGCAAATTGTTGATTGGCCTGATACGCAGCAGTCATCTTGAACTTTGCAGGTAGCTTTGTGATGGAGTCAGTGGTCTGATAACCCAAATGCGCACCAATGGCTGGAGATGAGAAAGGTGGTATCCTCCATTGTTTCACACCGCTCAGGAAGGGAGACCAAAGGAGTAGTCTGCTTCCCTTTCACGCAGTGGCCAGTTACAATGCCCAGCACAATCCTTGCTCTGCGTGAGATTAGAGTTTTACCCTTTTGGATTGGGCTCCTGGTTTACCACCTCATCTGGAGGCACACAGGTGCCCCCTCATCAGAGCAACAGATAGTACAGTGCTGGCCAGTGTGTTCCTGGTCATCCTGGATGGGCAAGAATTATTTCTATAATCACCTGCCCTGCCCCTAGCAGCCCACTGATCCTGAAAGAGTTTCTTTTGGGAACAAGCACCCTGACTTCAGGCACCATTTAAGCTTGCACAAACTACTTCTGAATTTGGTCCAGATGAAAACCATAAAGATTTAGTGAACACTAAAACAACAGCAATGAAGAAAATAAGACAACCCAGAAGCAAAGAGAACTAAACATCCGATGAACATTATACTGAGGATATTATACTAAGTCAAATTAGTCAATAAAGGACACATAATTTTCATGTTTTCTTAGCTTTTAAAGACATGCCTTAGCTTTGCAGATGTATATCTACCATAGTGAATTGGTGTTATTGAATTTTGTGCCCCATGTCTAATCTTTATT
>NW_022111365.1:9386341-9388046 GCF_000313985.2 Echinops telfairi
TCTCACTATTGTTGCAGATGACTTCTTTGTTGTGTCCTCCTTTATCTTTATGATGCTCCTCCTGTGTTCTAGTTGTGTTAAAGTTCCCTCTAAGCAGCTCTCCTGGGCTGGATTCTGCGGAGTCCCTCTGGTACGTGTCACTCCGTCGCCATCTTCCCGGAAGTCTCTTTATTGTTTTCTTAAAGAGGATTCAGTCACTTAAGTTTTTTAATACGTATATGTGAACATCCCATTTATTTTGGTCTAAAAAACTTTCCCATATATGAGTAATCCCCTTATCTTGATAGCATCTAAAATCCAATATTGGCTACTTTAATGATACTGCTATTGGAATTACCAAAGGCTCCATCACAATTACTTACATATCTCTTAAAAAACTGATAATGCTGCCACTAAAGTGGAATAGGGATATATATACACTTCAGACATATGAATGGATTTTGAATTCACATTTAACCATAAACCCTAACCCATCAGTTCTTATGATGCAGCCTGCTTGACACGTACCCTCATGAAGGTATCGCTGAAGATGTGCGTGCTATTCCAAAGCTTGGTGAAGAAAGTGCCTGGTTATTAGAAAGAATAGTGTGCGGGGTCTTTTAAAAACTTGTCTTAAAACAAACAGCCTTCAAAGTGAGGTGCCAGCCAAGCCCAGACAGAAGAAGCACATCGGTCTGTGTGATCCAAACCACAAAAGCAAACCAAACTCACTGCCATCAATTTGATGTCGACTCATAGCAACCCTGTACAATAGGGTAAAACTGTCCCTGTGGATTTCTGAGACTGTAACTATTTACAGGAGTAGCAATTCCCATTTTTCTCCCATGGAGCAGCTGATGATTTCGAGCTGCTGACCTTACCGTTAATAGTTAAACACATAAAATCCAAGATTGGATGAGGGAATTGTATTTGAGCTTAAATTCTGAGCACCTGATTTGCAGGTTATCAGTGAAATCCCTTTATTCGCAGAGTCCTCATGAGGAATAAGCCTTTTTTGAATTCCCTTGGACCATTGAGAGGAAGAGCCCTCACCTGAGTCAGAGTGAATTAATGCACATAGAGTTAGGTTAAAATTTAACATCTTATCATTTGCTTTCCTTTTTGACTCATTTTTAATTTGTTCTAGTTTTTATTATTTTCTGCTTTCTTCTGGATTGAGGTTTTTTGTGTTTTATTTTTTATTATTGTTGGAGTTTTGGCATGATTTACTTTATATGAAATTTGGGATAGGTAAATCTATAGACATGGTAAATAGAATAATAATTTCTTAGGCTTATGGCAGAGGGGGGAGATGGGGAGCTAATCATAGTGAGTATAAAAATGAAGAAAATGTTTTAAAATCGATTGTGGTCATGATGGCACAACTCTTTTAAATATATTCAAAGCATTGAATTGTATGATATGTGAATTACCTATCAATAAAACTTGAAAAGTATGTGCATTTACCAAAAAAGCACAAAAACCCAAAGTCCAAAACCACAAAAACAAAAGGGCAAATATTGTATGAGACCACTATTGTAAAATGTCAAACGAAAAAACTAAAAAGCATTTTAATACTAAAAGAAACATTCTTTGATTATTACCATGAAGGGAGGGGAAAGGGAGGAGAAGTCTTGGACTAGAGGGTAGACGTGTTAAAGCGGATGAAGAGAAAGGCGGTAAACGAGGTGATGGATGGTGGCACAACACTGCGGCATTTGCAAGA
>NW_022111365.1:9389362-9390720 GCF_000313985.2 Echinops telfairi
TACCTTCTCAGCCAGTTGCAACAAAGCCAAAAGTCAGAGAAGCAGCTAGAAGCATCAGTCAGTGAAAAGGAACAACAGTTGCTGAACACACTGAAGTTTCAGGATCAAGAACTTGGGAAGATGTGATAAGTGTTTGAGCAAAACCAGCAGCTACTCCGAGAGAATGAAGTCCTCAAACAGAAACTGAATCTTCTCCAAGTAGCCAGTAGCCAGAAATCTCATCTTCCTAAGGATAACCTTCTATCTCCAGACTCTTCTTTTGAATATATCCCGCCTAAGCCAAAACCTTCCCGTGTCAAAGAAAAGTTCTTGGAGCAAAGCATGGACATCGAGGATCTAAAATACTGTTCAGAGGATTCTGTGAATGAACAAGAAGATTGTGATGGTGACGAGGATGATGAGGAATGGAAGCCATCAAAATTAGTTAAGGTGTCCAGGAAGAATATCCAATGGTGTTCCTGCAAGGGCTGGTGTGGGAATAAGGAGTGTGGTGCAGGAAACAAAAGTCAGACTGTGGCGTGGATTGTAGATGTGACCCTGCAAAGTGTAGGAACCGCAAGCAAGCCAAGATCCTGAAAGAGATGCATGATGTGGAGCAGGTAAAAACCCTGACTCCTGCTCCCTCCTGCCTTGACCTTCCAGAATCGAAACATGTAACAACAGAAGCCCAAGAAAATAAGGCCCCAGGAAAGAAAAAGAAACGAGCTCTGGCCAGCAATACCAGCTTCTTCTCTGGCTGCTCCCCTATTGACGAAGAGACCCATTGAAGTTCTAATCATCATCTCTATTCCCAGTCTGACTTGCGACATGCTTTCAGATTGCAGCCAGGAAGAACTAATAAAGGCTTCTGGAACTTTTGTTGAATATTGGGTCTTAGTCTCCATCTTTGCAACACGAGACTACTTACTCTGTCTTCTCCAGAATGGTGTTCAGCCACCTATTGAAGAAAAAGTCAACTGACCTTCCTAATGACTTATTGGAAACCAGTTTCCAGGACCGTCTAACTCTTTCTTCTATGATTAGTTAAGACTGCCTGTTGCCTAATGGGAATGAAACTGAGCTTTTCTTATGCCTAGGTTGTCTCAACTAATGGAAGAGCCTGGCTACCCTACTTTAGGAATGGAGTTGGGATCTGGATTTTATGTATTATAACAGTACCTTCAATTGTCTTCCATTTCCTGAGGTAAATAAAATACTTGTAAATGTTAAATAAATAAATGCTAGTCTTAAAAAACCAGCATGTTGTTCTTAGGTGCTGTCAATTGTTTCCAACCCACACGCATCATATGGACAACAGAATGAAGCGCTGCCTGGTCCTGTGCTATCCTCACACTTGTTTTTGAGTCAATTGTTACAGG
>NW_022111365.1:9392057-9397096 GCF_000313985.2 Echinops telfairi
GCATACCAGCCTATGCAACCACGAGGTGTCGAAGGGATCAGGTGTAAGGCATCATCAGAACAAAAAATCTTACCATAGTGAATGATGGGGGGAGTGAGGAGTGGAGACCCAAAGCCCATCATCAGTAGGCCAGTGGAGATCCCCTTGCAGATGGGTCTCGAGAATCTTCTTTTTTGATGACCCTCTACTTTACCAAGTATGCTGGACACAGACCAAGATGTACTCATTCAAATAGAACAAAGCAAAACACTATTTAAAACCATGAAAGATGTGAATCAGGGTTCTATTCTTTCACCATGTTATTTAATCTGTATGTTGAGCAAATATTCAGAGAAGCTGGACTCTATAAAGAAGAATGAGGCATCAGGATTGGAGGAAGTCTTTTGCAGATGGCACAACCTTATTTGCTGAAAGGATGGAGGACTTGACTCCACTTGCTGATGAATTCCAAAGAGTTCAGACTTTAGAATGAATTAGAACTCAGTGTAAATAAAACAAACTCCTCACATCTGGACCAATAGACAACATTATAATAAGTGGAAAAAGATTGAAGTTTTCAAGGATTTAATTTTGCTTGACTCCACAATCAACTCATATGGAATCATCAGTCAAGAAATCAAATAATGTATTGTATCAGGCAAATCTGCTGTAGAAGACCTCTTTAATGTCTTGGAAATTGAGGATATCACCTAGAAGATTAAGATATGCCTGATCCAAGCCATGGTACTTTTAATCCCCTCATAAGCATGTGGTTGAAGAATTCAGGGGGCAAGTCAAGAAAACATCTTAGATATGAACTAACACTATGAGAGAACAGGTTACTGGTCTCAGGGGTTTAAGACTCTAATCTCGGGAAACACCAAGGTCAGTTGCATAGCATAATTGACAATGACAAGGTTCTATATTCTTCTTTGGTTAGTAGGGACTGGGGTCTTAAAAGCTTGTGACTGTTCATATAAGGTGCAATTATTGATCTATACTGAGCTGGAAGAAATAAGGATGATGAAAATTGAAAGATGTGTGGAGAGAACTAGTCCATACAAACAGAAATCTCCACAACCCTGATATCAGAACTAGATGTTGCTGGCAACCACTAACAAATGCTATGAATGGGGTTATGTTAGAAAGTCCTTAAGAGACTAGGAGAAAAATGTGGAACAAAACTCAAAATCATGACCAACCCCCCCCCCAAAAAAAACCCAGCCTTACAGGTTGGAGTCCCCATGACTCTGCCCCTTAAACATTCTTTACATCTGGAATTGAATTCTTGTCTCCATTGCTCAATTATCAGTAATAACACTAGGGAAGTATGCAAACCTTAGAATAATCAACCATTTGAGATCAAAAGGGTGGAATTTACCCAAGCACTAAGTTCAGAAGGATTAGGATAAAAGAAGGATGGAAATAGGAAATTGAAGTGATTACAATGAATAAAATGAAACAAAAGGTGTATGAATTGTTGAATGTAACACTGATAATGTTCTGCTTTGTAAACCTTCACCCAATTCAAAATAACAAGGTTTGTTGTTGTTTCGTTTTGTTTGTTCTTAAAGAGAGACCTTAAGAGAAGGATACAACCCATGCCATGGAACTCCAGTAGTAGAGACACAAGGAAGCCAGAACGCTGTAGGGAGCCCATCTCCTTTGTTTCTTCTGTTCCTTCTGCTTTATTATTCACATGGCTGCCTCTGCATTTTTTAACTTAAATCCATAGCCTTCTAGTTGATTCTGACTCCTAACAACCCTATCTAGAGTTTCTGAGCTATAAATCATGGGAACAGATAGCCTCATTTTTTCTTTCAAGAAATGGTTTAAATTGCCGACCTTGCCAATAGCAGTCTAATGCTTACCCAACATAGTGACCAGGGCTACTTAGACTTTACAAAACCACTCAGATTTTTTGCCTCAGGAAGATATTTACTTTGTTTTTCGGAACTCCATATCGGCTCCTAGTGAGAGTGAATCTGATTGACCCACATTGGTCAGGTATGCAGTCAGGTATCCAATCAGCTATGGCCAATCATAGCAGCACTAGTCCAGCCCCATGCAAGACATACAGTTCTCTGAGGCAGGAGGGGCACTGTGATCTGGGAGTAGTATACAGCTCCTGCAATCCCTATTTTAAGGAACATAAATCATATCATTTGTGTCCAAGTTAGGTAGTGCTGTTGTAACAGAAATACGATAGTGGATGGCTTTAACAAACAGAAATTCTCTCACAATTTAGGAGACCGAGAATTTAAGGCAAATTTAAGGCATCAAGTCAAGGGAAAGGCTCTCTCTCTGTTTTGGGTCTGGAGGAAGGTCCTCATCTCCAACATCTGTGATTATGTGCTTCCTTGGAGATCTCATGTGTTTTGAATTCAATCTTCTCTTGGATATAGAGGTTTATTGGGACCCTGGGTCCAAAGAATGCACTCTGCTTCCAGCTCTTCTTTCTTGGTGGTACTAAGGACCACCCCCACCCCCTCACTCCATCCCTTCATTCTCCTTTTATCTCTTGTAAAATAAAAGGTGGTGCAGGTCACACCCCATAGGAATTTCCCTTAAATTGGATCAGGGCTATAACCTGACTAATGGTGTTGGATCTCATGATTCAACCCCACTGACAAATATTTTGTGGGGATACAATTCAATCCCTGACACTTGGGGTTAACTTGCCACAGCTGTGAGTAGGGTGGGGTGGGGTGAGGTGGAGGGGGACAGACAATGCATTCCTCTGTACTAATCACCATATAGATGTTAATTTATTTAATCTTTGAAGAGCCCTATGGGGTTGGTGCTATTATTTTCCCCATTTCACATAAGAGAACTTAACTACAGAAATGTTAAGTGGTTCCCTCACAGTCACAGAGCAGAATGAGTGGGGTTTGATTGTAGATGGAATAGGCTCTAAACCAACACAGTCCCATTGTGAGAGCCTCTGGTGAGATATGGGATGACATCAAATATGCAGGAAAACAAAAGGTCATTACAAATATAAGAAAAAAGAAAAAGATCAAAATAGATGTCAGAAGAAACTCTGAAATGTGCTCTGAATCATAGAATGGACAAGGCAAATGAAAAAAGTGGTGAAGTCAGAGAGTTGAACAAAAAATTTGAAAGGGCATTTCAGGAAAACAAAGCAAAATATTATAATGAAATGTACAAAGACCTAGAGTTAGAAAACCAAAGAGAAGGGCACAGTCAGCTATCTTAAACTGAAAGAACTGAAGAAAAAAAATCAGCACTGAAGTTGCAATATTGAAATGGTTTGTAGGCAAAATATTGAAGGATGAAAAAAGCATCAAAAGAAGATGGAAGGGCCACACAAAATCTATATACCAGGAAGAAATAGTCCACATTCAGTCATTTCAAGAGATCGAATATAATCAGGAGCCAATGATATTACTGGAATAAGTCCAAGCTTCATCGAAAGCATTAACCAAACTCAAAGCTCCAAGAATTTATAGAATATCAACTGAATACCTTTAGGAAGATAACCACCTGGCTAACTGACTGGAACAGATTCATATTTGAACCTATTCCAATGAAAGGTGACCCAGAGCAATGTTATAATCATGGAAAACTATTACATGCAAGTAAAATTTTGTTGAAAATGATTAAAAAATGATTGCAGTAGTACATTACCAGGGAGCTGCCAGAAATTCAGACTTTATAAGAGGATTGGAGCAAGGGATATCATTGCTGGTATCAGATATATTTAGGTGAAAGCAGAGTGTGACAGTTAAGTTTTATGTCAACTTGAATTTGTATGAAAATGTAGGGGTAGAATCCAACTTGTCAATCAGGTTTCAACCTGATGATGCTTCCTTGGGGTGTGGCCTTTTGATAAGGGAGAAACTTGGAACATCCCTCTCTCTCTCTGCCCCTTCACTTTCCTGCTCGCTGAGACTCTGTGTCTGACTCCAGGGGCAGCCTCATATGGGCCCCCAATCCTGGGATCCAGCGTCCAAGCTGTCTGCACCCTGGCATGCTCCTATTGACCTTGGATACCCGTGACTCTGCATCACAGGCCTCTGATCTTCCTGCTTTCCCCTCCACCATTCTGTCATCAGCCTGTAGCTACATGAGCCTGAAGAGGCTTGCATAGGACTTGAGTTGAACTGGATCGGGATGACTTCTTGAAATAAAATTAGTTATTGATAGAAAGCTCCTTTTTACACATATATGAGTGTCACTGGTTTTGTTTCTCTACACACCCTAGCCTTATAAATTTGGTACCAGAAGAGTAGGATCCTGAACAAACAAATCATGAAGATGGAAAGAGGGGGCTTGTCTGAAGTCTGCCTTATAGCAATTAGGTGATGTTGGATTTCCCTTCTTTAAATGGCCAGAGGAGGTCAGCTGTGGCCTCATGGTTTACTCTGTTATTTGTGGAAAGGGCATTTGATTCATAGAGCTGTCTTTGGTTATTTCTACCCGAAATGGAGCCAAAGAGTGTAATGAGTGTTGGGTTGAAGCTCAAGGACTGAAATCATCTTTGGAACTTTCCAGAGGCAAAAAACTTGCTGCTTAGTCAAAAGGGCTAATGGTAGGCTAGACCCTACTTTGATCCAGCTTGGGGCTGAAGGCCATGTTTCATGTGATTGGGATAGTCTGGAAAGGAGTGAATTTGAATGTTTTAAGAAGAAATGTGTTTAGGACCTGGCTGTACTTAGATTACATCGATTTCTCCTACTTACTGTTATTGATATTATGTGATGGAAATGAATGTTGGAAATTATTTTTAGAGAGCATTTGTAAGCTGCCTTTAGCCTTTATAATTAGATATGCTAAAATGGGTATTTGGAAGTACCCATTTGAAAGTCTTTTTGTTTGAAAAAGTTAGCCCCACCTAGTGCCTGGGGTGCTCAGGACATCCTCATTTGAAAAGTGAACCCTCGTTTATCGCGGTTAATCGGTTCTAGACCCTACCATGATAAATGAAATTCCGCGAAGTAGGATTCCTTATATCCAAAAGTTTTACCTTTTCCTGGATGGTGAGCATCTTCCTCTGGCGCTTATTTTTATTGTCAGATGGCTTAGAAGAAGCAGCT
>NW_022111365.1:9400740-9402814 GCF_000313985.2 Echinops telfairi
CCCATAGAAATGGAACTGAGTGGCTTCAGGCTCAGGCTTACTGAAGTGGCATGTCTCTAGGCACTAAATTCAGAGAGATTGGTTTGCTGACTCATGGCACATGAGCTGAATAATTTTGGGCTGGGGATTACAGCAGAGTATATGCCTCCTTGGGTATGTATTAGCAGTACTGAAACTTTGTAATATCTACTGACAAACAACTACCCTTAGCACTTCTTACAAGCTGGAATTACAGCTTGATAACATCCTTAATAAACCTATTAATCACAATTTTTTTTTCTGTGAGTTTCTGTGTAGCTATCACAATGGATACTAGAACCCAAAGAGATCAAGTAGAGAAATATGAAGTAGTGAAAGATAGAACATTAATCAAGACAACTCGGCAACATCAACCCAGCTTGAAATGACTAGGACTGAGTTGACCAAACCAGGCCAAATGAAGAGGAAGATGTTTGACCGTGTAAGGTGGTGCACACTGCTTGTTGATTAGGTGCATGGATGGCCTGGCCTAGATTTGACTTGCTGATGGATGCATAAACACGAGGTTCTAACTAGAATGAAGATTGTTCACATCAAAGAACAGGCTTGTTTCTTCAAAGCACTAGGTTGATAGAACTGGATGCCCAAAGTTCAGAAATTGGATACCCAAAATGGAAGTGTTAGATAAAGTCAAAAAATGACTGGCTTAGAAAATTTCATAAGTGGGGAAAGATGTTGATAGTATTAAAGGATTAATGTAAATATATTCACAAAACTACAATTGGTAGGCATAAAATATTTTTTATTCTGCTCACTTATAGAATATTAACTTTAAATTTGACTGCTACATTTTCACTTGGATGTGTTTTAATTTTATCCTGTTGGGCCCAAACATGATTGTATTTTTGTCATTGTTGGTTAAAGAGTTGTGTACAGGTGTCAAGTTAACAATGGGTGGTCTGTGGCAGTTAGATTTTATATCAACCTGAATTTGTATAAAAGTGTAGGGGTGACTGTGAGATGCGACATCCTGCACTGACCCACGGCCCTACACGAGATAGCATCGGAGACACAATGTGGGATGTGTGACCGAGCAGACCCCACCACACTGAAGCAAAACACTGGGGCCGTGCAATTGAGCAAGGGAAGCAGAGCAAGGAGGTCCCAAGGGAGTATAGAGGATGGACTTTGGGGCCAGGATGTGGCACCCCATCAGACTCGTCCGGAAAACACTCCTAAAGGTCAACAAACAGACCTTGAACTACTAACAGGCTTTTCTTTCTTTCTTCTTCTTCTTTTTTTTCTCTTCTTTTAAATTTTGTATGTCAGTGGCTTTGTTTGTTAGCTTGTCGGTGTTGCTGCCGTCTTCACCATGTTCTTATGTGCCACTTTGTTTGGTACTGTTGAAGCCATCTGCAATTTTATGCACATATTATTATCTCTGCAGGTCCAGCTAGATAAGATAGGCTGGACAAACAATGTGAGAAGAAAATAAGGGGACCAACGGTCCCAGAGGGGCATGAGAGTGTGGGAGGTGGGGGAAGGGAGGAGGTGTTGGCCAACCCAGGGACAAAACCAGTGGCATGGGGGGGATGGGAGGACTGGTAGGGAGTGACCAAGAGCAATGTAACTGAGAGGAATTACTGAAACCAGAATGAAGGCTGAACATGGTAGAGGGACAGGAGGAAAGCATAAGGAAATAGAGGAAAGGAGTAGGAGGCAAAAGACATGCATAGAGGCCTAAATACAGACATGTACATATGTAAATATATTTATGATTATGGGGGAAATAGACCTATGAGCATATATTTATAGGTTTAGTAGTAGAGTAGCAGGTGGACATTGGGCCTCATTGCGCGCATTCCTTTAATACAAGAGCACTTTGCTCAGCTAAATGGTCATTCTGTGATACCGACCTTCTCGACATGATTGCTGAAGACAAACGTGTGCATAAGCAAACGTGGTGAAGAAAGCTGATGGTTCCTGGCTATCAAAAGATATAGTGTCTGGGGTCTTCAAGGCTTGAAGGCAAACAAGTGGCCATCTAGCTCGGAAGCAACAAAGCCCACAGAGAAGAAGCACACAAGTCTGCGTG
>NW_022111365.1:9403753-9408877 GCF_000313985.2 Echinops telfairi
ATTCACCATATTGTAAGTTAAGTATCAGTTCTCCACATCATGATTTCAAATTTACCCTGGCATTCATTTTTCTGTGTTTTCCTATATTTATACTTCATAAGATTCCTGAATCATAATATTTAGAGAGAACTTTTTATTAGAGTTTTATATTACATTGCAAAAGCCCAATAAATGCTCAGTTTCTCAAAAAATAAAAAAGTATATGGGTGGAATTCAACCTGTCAAATAGGTAACAGCTTGATTATGCCTCCTGATGATGAAGTCTTTGATAAAACAGGAACCAGGTACTTTTTTCTCTCTCTGCCCCTTCACTTTCTTGCTTTCTGGAAATCTGTGTATGCTTCCAGGGGTGGCCTCACTTGGGTCACCAAACTATGAGCTGTCTGTGCCGTCCTTCACCTTTCTATGTCATTAGCCTGCAGGTATGTGAATCTGAAGACCATTGGGTGCATACAATTTATTATAGTATAGATTACTACTCAATGTAAGGAACACCAAAATCATCACAATACCACCAACCACAACAATGCTTTGAGCTATTCATTTTCAGAGGTTGACATGCCATTTGAAATTCCAATCTTTGTTCCTGGGTATAGTTAGCCATACTTCCAAGAAAGTCAACATGTTGTTGATTTTCATTCCAGAACTTGGTCAATGACTTTATATAGTCACTCCTATGAACTCTTGTGCAAGTATGGAAGATTGTGGTTATACCCACACTTTTCACTGTGGAACCACATGGATCTGGGGCTGTGAATTACCCCAGGTGTCCCCTTGATCTCTCCATGTCCAGACTCCTGTCAATGGCATCAGTACTGTCATCACCCAGTTTGAACCAGCAGGACCCCAACAATCAGTTGTTCTTGAGGTGCAGTGAATGCTGTGCTGCCAGATGTGAAGGGTTTTGGGTCTTCATATTCAAGAACATTGGTCTCCTTCTCTCTCCCAGCATGAAGTGTTCTCTAGGCAGTCAGGTCCATCTGCTTGCCAAATCCCATGACAGGAGGCAGGATGATGGATTTGGTTAAATCAAGCTTCACCCCATTAATTCATCTATGGAGACCTCCTCAGAGGAAGGGTGGTGGGGGTGGTGTTTGGCCATGCCTTTCCATGGACTTCCAAGCTTCCTCTTCATGAGCTACATAAATGTAAAGCAGATATCTTAGTAGAAGACAGCATTAACTTGGCACCTAAGATGTGCCATGGGCCTCTTCCTCTTTGTGCTCTGCCACATGGATTCAGGAGCATGGGCCTTGAACTGAGCATTCTCTTGCTGCTGCTTCTATCTGCCATCAAGAGTTTGGAGGATTTTTGGTTCCTGCTGGCCTAATCTTTTTAGAACTTGGCTGTGTCTAGGAGATAGACTCTTTGTCATGATAAGTTTAACTTCATAGCATTGTTGTGAGATTCAGGAATCCCATGCATGTAAAGATGATTTTTGAGCATTTCTCAAGAAAAAAAAACCAAGCCTGACTTCTGGTGTTTTTAAAAAAGGTGCTATAGACAGATGTGATATATGGCCCACTTCACCAAAACTGTAGAGAAAACAGATATAGTAGACACACTTGGAGAACTGGATTTATGAGGAATAAAAAATAAGTGAGCTGAGCACCAATACAGAAAAGTTGAGGGTAGAACCTCTACAAGAGATCAAGAGTAGCAATGAATTCTTAACTGGTAAAAAGAGAAGGTGAATTACCCTCCCACAATGAGGAACAGTTTCTGGGGCATCTGACCATGAGAGAGATGTGCCAACTCCTTGCACCCCACAACTACTAGGTGAATGGAGGAATATCTGGATTCAATTTATCATCCTGCCTTCCATACCCCTGGGGCAGTCTGTGCACTATGAAAGTGAGTGGGATCAGACAGGACCCATGCACAACATGGGGTGCTGACAGAAGGGAGGCTAAATCATACTGTTTCTCACAACAGGTGTGGCCTGAAAAGGATACACATCAATGGGTTTGCACTTAGACACGTGAAAGCAGAGGGTGAAATTTACCACTTGCACCCAGCTTCTACATATAGTTCTAGCAAAGGCTCCAATTTGTGGCAGTAGCCTGGCTTTAAAGCAGTTCTGTAGTGTGAGGAAAGATTTTTCATTTTATTTTCTTCTTGATTTTCCTCGTTCTCTTTCATTTTTTCCCTACTTCCTTTCTTCTGACATTTGCCTACATAACCAGCTAACACAGACACAGAAAGTTAGAACCATTTCTGGTGTCCACAACCTTTGTTGACCACAGAGATTAACCTCAACAGGAGCCTCAAGACAAAGAAAGGATCCTGAAAACAGCCCAGGGAAAAGGAATAGTTACCTACAAAGGGTAACCAATAAGAATAACTCAAAAATTTCCAAAGATACCATATAGTCAAGAAGGCAATGGGATGACATATAAAACTTTGAAAGAAAAATACTGCCAACCAAGAATCTTATATCCAGCGAAATTATCTCTCAAATTTAAGAGAAATGCATTTCCAGATCAGGAGAAATTAAAGTCATTTGTAAAAACAAAATCAAACTTATAAAAGGTAAGTTCTTTGGACTAAGAATCAACAAGAAGAACAGTCACAAGAAACCACCACCAAGAAACCAAAACCACAGGAAACATTACTGGAAATAAAACAAAATTTCAAGACTGAAAATAATGAGATATTTCATTCCCACATAAAGACAATGATAAAGTAATAGAGGGCATCATGTAGAAACAAAGCATTATAATGGACAAAAAGTAAAGTAGTCTGCAAGCGAGAACAGACTATCTTAAACTTGGAAAGAAAATAATTAACAAGGTAGCCTCAAAGAAAATAAACTTCATCAAAATATAAATAAAAAAGAAAGTACAAAAAAAACCTAGTCATTAGTAAGATAACAGAAAATAAGAATGACAAGAAAACCCACAAACCTAATGAACCCAGAAAAGAAATTTATGAGAAACAAAGAAACAAGC
Source organism: Echinops telfairi (assembly GCF_000313985.2). Taxonomy (NCBI): domain Eukaryota; kingdom Metazoa; phylum Chordata; class Mammalia; order Afrosoricida; family Tenrecidae; genus Echinops; species Echinops telfairi. The sequence continues at coordinate 9,406,705 of NW_022111365.1, forward strand.
ACCTCTACAAAAACAAAACATCAAAATGACAACAATAAATTTATCCCTATCAATAAAGACACTGTATGTAAATTGACACTGTATTAAATGCACCAGTCAAGAAGAAGAGTGTAACAGAATAGGCAAGAAAACAATTTAAAAAAAAGAAAGAAAACAGAATTCATCAATCCACCTCTTACAAGAACCATACTTTAGACATAAAAACAAAGATAGGGTAAATATCAAGGGATGGAAGAAAACATATCAAGTTAATGGCAATCAAAAGTAGCAGGAGTGGCAATATTAGTCTCAGATAAAATAGACACCCAGTAAGATTACATCATGAGAGATAAAAAATGATTAAAGGAATAATAAGACATAACTATAGTAAACTCTATGCACCCAATGAAAGATTTTCAAAATATATTAATCCAACTCATAGATTTGAATAGAGAAGTAGACATGACTACAATAATAGGAGACTTCAATATACCAATCTCAGGGAAGAACAGAAGAACTGAAGAGAAATTCAATAAAGATGCAGAAGAACTAAATAACACCTTTAGATAATTTTGCTGTCTTAGACATATATGGAACACTCTACCCAACAACAGATCAATAGAAATTCTTCTCTAGGTCACATTAAATATTCTCCAGAATAGACCATATATTAGGCTGTGAAGCAAGCCTTTGAGAGCCACAAAAGCACTATCAGAAGGAAATTTATAGAATAAATGCACTCATCAAAAACAAGAAAGACCCCCACATCAACACCTTAACCTGACTTCTTCAACAGCTAGAACAATATCAGTAAAGTAAACTTTCAGTCCCAGAAGAAATAATAAGATATAGAATAGAAATAAATGAAGCAAGGCCAGAAAAGGAATAGGAAAAATAGTTAAGACAAGAAATTGTTTCTCTAAAAGGATGAAAAAAGTTGACAAGCCATTGGCAGACTTAAAAAAAGAAGCAAGAAATATCACCAGGAAGAAACAAAATGGACAATATTACAATATAGTCTACTGAAATTAAAAAAAAATACTTGAAGGACTGTATGTCAACAAATTTGAAAGCCTAGAACATATAGATAAATTTCTAGAATAACACTACCTACCTAATTTAACAGTCTGATGGAGAAAACCTCAACACACCCATAAAATAGAAGAAATAGATCATGTCATCAAAACACCCCCAATAATGACAACAAAAAAGTTCTGCACCAGACCACTTTACCAGGGTACTCTACCAAGCATTCAGAGAAATGGCACCAATTCCGCTCAAACTATTCCAGAATGTAGGACATAATGGCATATTCCTGAACTCCTTTTATGAATTGAGCATAACCCTGATACCAAAACCAGCAAAAGGAATTAACAAAATAGAAAATTACAGAGCACTATCTCTTATGAGCACAGATGCAAAAAATTTCAACAAAATCTTAGAAAATAGAATCCATTTATACACACACACACACACACACACACACACACACACGTAATCACCATGGTCAAGTGGTATTTAACCCAGCTATGCAAGGACAGTTTATCATTAGAAAAATAATTGATGTAGTTAATCATATAAATAAAGGAAAAGTATTATATTATTGTATCAATGATGCAGAAAAAGCAGTTAACAGAATCCAACATCCATTCCTCTTAAAACTCAGCAAAATAGGAATAGAAGGGAAATTCCTCAACATAATAAAGACCACACACACAAAACCAATGGTCAACATCTCATTTAATTGGGAAACACTGAAAGCACACCCCAGACAAGAAAGGAACCAGACAAGAAAGACAAGAATGCTTTTTATCACCACTCTTATTCAGTATTGTGCTGGAAATCTTAGTCAGAGTTATTAGACAAGAAAACAAATTTAAAAGCATCCAAAATGTCAAAGAAGTAGAACTTTTTTTTAGATTATATGATTCTACACACAGAAATTCTTAACAACTCCATAAGAAAATTGTGGGAAATAATTGAACGCTTTGGCAACATAGAAAGGTACAAGATCAAGAATCAAAAACCAATTGAAAATCTGTATACGAATGAACAAACTTTTGAGAAAGAAATCAAGGAAACAATACCGTTTACAATTTCCATATTAAAAGCTAGGACAAATTTAAAATGAGTCAACAAATTTAAAAAGGAGGTCAAATTGACCAGTGGTGTGAGTGGCGATACTGGGAGGGTA
>NW_022111365.1:9409763-9415062 GCF_000313985.2 Echinops telfairi
TTTTTTGGGGTGGGGTGGGTAGGTGTGGGTTATGGCAGGGAAGATTAGGGGGAAATTAGGAGCTAATAATAAGAATATAAGAAGAAAGTGTTCTAAATTTGATTGTGCTAATGATGTACAACTCTTTTTAATATGATTTAACTATTGAATTGTATGATATGTGAATTATATGCCAATAAAGTGGTTAAAAAATATTGAAATTCTTCTACAAAGTAAACTACCAAACACTACTACAAATAACAACAACAACCAAACCTACATAAATGGGAGAATATTCCATATTAATGGATAGGAAGACTCAACATATGAAAACGTCAATATTGCTTAGCACCAAAAAACCAGCTAAACAAATGTATTTTTATTGAATGGATCCCAACTCATAGCAACTGTATAGGACAGATTAGGACTCTCCTCGGACCTCAAAACCTACTGCACAGCCATGGTAGTCAAAACAGCCAGATACCGATATAATGAGAGAGGCATAGACAAATGGAACAGAATGAAAAAACCAGAAATAAATTCATTCACCTAGAGACAACATTTTTTTGAAAAACAGTTGATTAAATGGGGGAAGTGATAGTTTTTTCAACAAATGGTGCTTACAAAATTGGATTTGAATGTGCAGAGGAATGAAACAGAACCCATATCTCACTCCATATAAAAAAATGAACTCAAGATGGATAATAGATCTAAATATAATCCTTAAAACTATAAATATCATCAATGAAATAATAGGGACAAACAAGGGTCTTAATACATGGCATAAACACACTGTTAAACATAATGAAAAAACACACATACAGTAGAAGACAAAATAGATGACTGAGACGTCCTAAAATAATGGTTATGTATATTAAAAGATTTCACAAAGAGCTATAACTCACTAGGAAGGACTATCTGGCAATGATATTTTGGACAAGGGAGTAATCTCTAAAATCTATGGAAAACTGCAACACTTCAACAAGAAAAATATGAATAATCCAATTAAAAACGGGCAAAGGACATGGACCGTTCATCAAAGTAGGCAGCCAACAAACACATGAAGTAATGCTGGTGATCACTAAGCATCCAATAAATAAAAAAATGACATACCATCTGAGTTAGTTAGTTAATTGTGCCAACCTGGCCAATAAACACATGTGGGGTTAATTGAAGGGCGGAGGGATAAATGGCTTGGTGAGCCTTGTCTTTTTAGTTCTCGGGTCTTTTGCTTTGTGATGGTTGGACCAGGGTGTAGCTGCCTTGGCAGTTCCCTGCTTCAGCTTGCAAGATTGACTTCCTCTAAGACCCCCCCCCCAAGGAGAAGCCACATGGACCTACACCAGTGCAGCCCCGGGGGCTGGAGCACCTGTGTGGAGACCCCTGCCAGCGCTGAGATGCTTACACATTCACTGACTCGGCTTTCCTCCTGCAGTCAGCATCATTGCGTCTGTTTTGGGAGATGGAGGAGGACTTTGTGGAGTGGTGTTGGACATATGGGTTAATGGGTTAATGATGGACTTGTGGGCTTGGACAGCACTGGCTTGGGATGTTTTCTTGATGCACACTTAACCTTTATATAAAACTCTCTCATACATGAGTTTCTGTGGATTTGTTTCTTTAAAGTACCCAGACTAACACACCACCTCACATCAGCATTGATAGAAAAGTTAAAAAACCAAGCAAACAAATAGAAAATAACAGATGCTGGAGAGAATGTGGAAAGATTGAAACCCTCATAAACTGCTAGTGGAACTATAAAACTGTACAACCAGTGTGGCAATTGGCATGGCGCTTTCTCCAACAACTAGAAACAGAAATACTATATGACCCAGCAGTCCCTTTGTATACTAAAGAAAAACAGCTGCAGCATGACTAGCACCCCCATGTTAATCCCAGTAATATTCACAATAGCCAGAAGATGGAAACAACCCATCAGTGGAAGAAGGGCTAAACAAAAGGTTGGTTACATACACACAACGGAACACTGTGTATTATTAATGAATGCTACTCATTACTAATCAGTAATGATGAAATTTTGAAACACTTCATTACATGGATGGATTTGGAGGATGCTATGTTGTGTAGTTAGGCAATCACAAACAAGCAAATATTGTATGGACTATTGTTACATGTCTTTAAAAGACATATAATTTAATTTTCACATCCAAAGAAACAGAATTTGATGGTTACCAGGGGTGAAAAGCAAAAGAGAAGCAATAGGCTGGAGAATAACTTCAGTGAAAGGAAAGAAAAATTCTATAAGAAGGAGAAGATAAAATAAAAAGGGAAGAGTTTTGATAAATTAATTAAATTGTTGAATACAGAAATGATCTTAAATGTAAATCCCACTTGATTCACAATTAAAAGTGAAAAAAGAATATGAAATCAGGCTTGTGGCAGTGTGTTGGAACTGTCCTGTCTAAAACTACTTCTTGCTGCATCAACAAAGACCAGCACAGGCTGGATGACAGGAACTGAAATGTATGGCTTCTCCCCCAGGTTTTTTACCCTCCTGCCCCACTCCCCTGCCTCCCCCCTCCCCCACCCAGGCCTTCCACCCATCAAGGTCTGGACCTGGTATTGAGAGGGACTAAGTGATTGTATAATAGCCACATCTGTCTGAGAGGGCCAAATGTTTTTTCCAGGAGCTAATGGCCCCAAAGTCAGGAGAGAGCATGTCTTGAGTGGAGTACTCTGTCCATGAATATAAGAGCAGCATGGCTAAAGCGACCAGGGACTCAGAGAGCTGCTGTGTCTGCAGCCTTGAATCAAGGCTTTGGTCTTGATTGGCTGTTGTAGGAGGGCAACCCTTCAGATGACAGCTCTTCAACGCTGGTAGGTGATGGAGACCGGCTGCTGATGTGTCTTCCAGATCTGGCTTTGAATCTGGGGCCCAACCACACTCACTGGCTGTGACACTTTAGCAAAGTCCCTTACCTCTCTAAGCCTCAATTTTCAGGGCTGTACAAAGAAAGTGAGCCTTAAAATGAATGAGGTGACTGAAGGGCTCTGGAAATGGATTTTGGGCTTCCACTGTGGTTCATAGCCTTCTGCAAACTTGGTGTTCACAAATTTAAGCTCTGATAACATTCCCTATTTCAGATTTGGATTTTGTAGTTTATAATACTTGGATCACACAGGGTGGTGTGCATCTTCCATGTGGACTAAGTTGACATATCACTTGTTTTAAGGCAAACCTTTATGATCTCAGACACTATTCATACACAAAAATTTTTTAACCAATCTTCTGAATATGGGAATTTTGATCATTTCTAGCTTCCTGCTATTGTGAATTGTGCTGCAATGAAGATGGGAAAGCATACAACTGTTTGTGTTCTGTCTTTTATTTCTTTGGGGTTCATGCCCAGCTAAGGTATGATAGTTTATAATATTTCTATTCCCAGTTGTTTAGGCATTGCTATGTTGCTTTCCACAAAGGTTGTACACATTTAAAAGCCCACCAGCAGTGTACCAGTCTCTCCACACCTTCTCCTGTATTTGTTGTTCTATTTTTTTTGAGTTGGGCTATGGATGTAAGATGATATTTCATTGTTTTGATTTGCATCTCTCTGTTGGCTAGTGAATGTGAGCATTTATTCATGTGTTTGTTAGCCATTCAAGTACCATATTTTGTTAATGGTCTGTTATTCATGCCCTTTGCTCACCTTTTAATTGGGTTGTTTGTATTTTTTCCATATTGAGGTGCTGCAGAATTCTATAGATTCTAGGTGAGCATCACAGAATGCAGGATTGTTAGAACAGAGTGTTCTTGTATTAAGGGAGTACTTGAGTTGAGGCCCAATGTCTATCTGCAACCTTAATTCTTAACATATAGATATGAGTACATAGTTCTATACCTCTCTTGTTTTATATATATATATATATATATTTACATATGTACATGCCTGTATTTAAACCTCTATAAATGTCCTTTGCCTCCTAGTTCTTTCCTCTATTTCCTTTTACTTTCCTCTAGTCCCACCATCATGTTCGGCCTTCATTCGGTTTTAGTAATTCCTCGCTGCTACATTGCCCTTGATTGAGCTCTGCTAGGCATCCTATGACCCTCCTTCCATTGATTTTAGTTCACTAGTTGTTCCCTTGTCCCTGGGTTGGTTCCCACCCCACACCCCTCCCTTTCTCCCACCTCCCCTTCTCCCATATCTCCCTGGAATCACTGGTCATGTTCTTTTCATCTATGAATTATTTATCCCATCTATCTTTTCTAGATAAACATGTAGATACATTAATCAGTGTAAAAATCAGGCAAAGCCAAGTAAAACAACACAAGAAGTCAAAACCAACAAAACATTAACAACAAAAAACTAAATGACAATAACAAAAAGAAAGCCACTGACAAAAATGGAAAAACCTATCAACAGTTCAAGGTCCATTTGTTGGTATTTATAAGAGTTTTCCAGTTGAGTCTAATGGGGTGCCACACTCTGTCTACAAAGTCTATTTTTGGTATTCCCTGAGGGTTTCATTATTCTGCTCCCACTGCTGCTCTGCTGCATGCCCTCAGCGACTTGCCCCAGTGTGATGGAGCCAGACCATGCACTATTCCCACACTGTGTCTCCAGAGCTGTCCCTTGCAGCACCATGGTTCAGTGAGGGCTGCTGTGTCCTGTGGTGGGGCTGCCCTTTGGTCCTCCCCGGGCGTGCGTTGTCTGCTCCCCCTGGAACATCGACCTGGGGGTTTGGTGGGCCAAGATGTCTTCTTCTCCCTCTCAAACCCTGTTCGTTTTCTCCATGCGCTCTAATTCAATGCACCCCTCTCCCTAAGCTGTAGGCATTGCTGTCCTATGATGTGCATTCTTCTGAGGTGGGAGGGGTTGTGTAGATTGTGCTTTATGTAACACTGTAACAGGGGCGTAGGGTGGGGTGGGGTGTTCCCACAGCCCCATGTGGGGCCCCAGGACAGGCAGGACTTCACTAGCTGTGTGTAGAATCACTGAGAGGGAAGCTGGGTTTATTGGCTTATCTAGACCACTGCTGCCCTACTAGATTAGAGGATTAAAAAAATTTTTTTCCCCCTGCTCAGCTAGAATAGAATAAAATTAAATTGTCTCCCTGGTTCTGGGCTCTAGCTTTGTGCTCTGTTAGAAGCTGAGTTAGTTAATTGTGCCAACCTGGCCAATAATCACATGGGGCTAATTGAAAGGCGGAGGGATAAATGGGGGGTGAGCCTCGCCTTTCTAGTTCTCAGGTCTCTTGTTTTGTGACGGTTGCACGGGGTGCAGCTGCTTTAGCAGTTCCCTGCTTCAGCTTGCAAGATTGACTTCCTACAAGACATCCCAAAGGAGAAGCCACATGG
>NW_022111365.1:9415398-9419962 GCF_000313985.2 Echinops telfairi
AAACCTCCAGGCTCTGTAGCTAAATTCTAGCATTCCTTAGTAAGGGCTTCTTCTTATGCTGATTTATGTTAAGGGACCCCTTTTATGTGCTCCTTGGAGCTAAGCAACAAGGCTGGGGTTTGAGTTTTTACCAATAATATATATTTCACTCTTTTTTATATTTTGCTTGTGAGGTGCTCTCATTTGGGGCCTGTCATGCTGACTCCCAGAAGGGGAGAGCCAGCTTCTCAGGGGGGTTGTTTCCTTCTCAGCCAATTGGAACTGAATTCGCCCCCTGGGCTCTGACTATCCATCCGTTTTCTCCCACACCAGGACCTGCCTCAGGTAAAATTATGCTTTTTCTTTTTACTCCAAATTATGGCTATCCACCACCCCCACTCCCCAGGGTATGAACTCAAGGTAGCTACCAGTGCAGAGAGCTCTGGTATGGGGTTCTCCTCATGTCTGGGATTATGTCCCCTTTAGGGCGTCAGCCTGGAGAAATCATGACTCCCAGTGAAAGGGCGGGAGGAGCTTTTCAGCCGGAGCTCGAGAGCCCAATTTGCTGAACCTAGAGCAATTTAGAGCATTCTTGGTTTGCTTTGTGAGTGGAAAATCACACAAAAAAGGGGGGTTCCAGAGAGATCCTAGAATCTTAATTCTAATTTCAGGACTCCCCCTCCCAGTTTTCTTCACCTTACCTCCCAATTTTCTGGTCTGGCAGCAGGAGCTCCTGTCGGGTGAATCTTAACTAGTCACCATTTCCCCCAAATCCTCTTAAACTTTTTTTTGTAAGATAATGTGTTAGGCTGGATTGACTAGATAAACACTTACATGTATGTAAGAAACAGCTTTATATCAATAAGTAATTATATACTGAGAAAACATCACAGCCCAGGCCAACTCAAGTCCATAAGTCTGGTATTAGTCTATAAGTCCTTCTTTTTTTTTTTGAGAGGAAGCCACCTTTAATCACCCTTCTCAGACAAGGCAGCAGGAGTGTCGCTGTGGGGCTGTCCTGCCCCACTAAGGGATCTGGGAGGGGCTGGAAGCCAACATAAGTCCTTCTTAAGACTCAATGATGCTCAATGTAGGAACGGCACAAGCTGGTGGGTGGAAAGTCTTGTGGATTCAATGGCAGTTGATGCATTTTCAGGGCTCTGGCAGCAACCAGGATCAGCCAGCCAGTAAGTGAAGGCAGAGAGAGAAGGGGAGGTTAAGGCTGTGACCTGATTGGCAGGTTGAATACCATCCCTATATTTTTGTATATCTTCGAGCTGACATGAAATTATGTAACTACCACAGATTATAAAAACTGTTAGTTTGTTGTACTATGATGGTTTGTGTGTTGCTGGGATGCTGAAAGCTATGCCATTATTATTTCAAATACCAGCATGATCATCTATTGTGGGCAGGATATATCCACTGAACATGTAGACTAAGGCACACTAAGAAAGGTCTGGCAATTCACTTCCAAAAATTAGTCAATGAAACCTTATTATGTAATACTCATTTGTTTTGAATATATCATCAGGACTAAGTTCTGGAGGTATCATAGTTGGTGAAGTGTAGGGCTATCAAGGTTGAGGGAGACCTTTTGTGGCATATATCACCATAATAATTGCAACGATGGACTTGAACATGCTGTTGATGTCACAGGACATGGTAATATTTATTATTTGTACATAAAGTCCTCACAAGTGGAGATGACCTGGCAGTATCTATCTATCTATCTATCTATCTATCTATCTATCTATCTATCTATCTATCTATCTATCTATCTATCTATCTATCATCTCTACCTACTTATCTAATTCAATATAACACAAACACTATTAGATTTATAAATACACTGATACTAAATAGTTTACCCACCTCTTGTCTGTCAGCATGTCACCTTGTAGTGGCTTACAGGTTGTTGTGATACTGGAAGCAATGACACAAATATTTCACACAGTTATTTCAAATATTAGCGGGGGTCACCGATGGTAAATAAATTTCAGAAGAGCTTCCAGATTTAGAGCAGAATATGAAGAAGTAACCTGTCCACTTCTGAGTAATTAGCCACTGAAACCCTTATGAATAGGAGTGGAATATTGTCAGATATATTGAAAAATTCATGGATATTTATGAGATCATCGTTGATACCATCATTTCACAGGTATTCAATATAGTTCTTATTTCTTATTTATTTTTTAAAAAATATCTTATTGGCATATACTACACATATCATACAACTTAATTGCTCAATCATATTAAGAAACTTTATACAATTATCACTATAATAAATTTCAGAACATTTTCTTCTTGTATTCATTGATGTTAGCTCCCTATTTATCCCATCCTCCACTGCCATGCCCCCAGGCAATTATCAATCCAGTTACTGTTTCTATAGGTTTAATTTTCCTGGATTAAAAAAAATCATAGAAAACAGAAACAGGAAGCAAACAAACAAACAAAACCCAATAACAATATTTAGACATAACAGAAATTTTCTCAATCAAAAAGAAAGCAGAAAACATTAAAAACTGAAACAACTTTAAAGTGTGTCAAAGGGGAGATCAAACTTCATCTGCCATATTTGACTTTACAATTCTGCCTGATAGCAAGGCTATTCACATCCCGTGTCTGTGATCAGAGGGCATTCACAGGAGACTGAATCCATGTGGGGCCCTGCAAATGGATTTTGAACTGTCATCCCTAGTCTTCTGTGAACCAGATATGCCCAATTTAAACTCTGATACCAGTCCCTTCTTTAGATTTGGATTTTATTATTTACAATTCTTGAATCACACAGGCTGGTGTGCTTCTTTCATTCAGGCAAAGATCCAAGATGCTATTCTTTATGATAGCCAGACACCATTTGGTTTCTTCACCATACTTTGCTATAGCAGCCATATCTTCTGTGATCTCTTCACAAAGGCAAGCAGCAAGCAGGGCCTCTTACAATTGTTCTTATGTCTGTGATGCAGCCACGGTGTCAATCCATTTCATCCAGGGCCTTTTCATTTTCACCGATCCTCTACTTCACCAAGCATGATTTCCTTCTCCAGGAACTGGTCTCTCCTGATAACTTGTCCGAAGTATTTAAGAAGTATTCTTTTCTCTAAAGGATCATTCTAGCTGTACTTCTTCCAAGACAGCTCTGTTTGTTCTTTTGGCAGTCCTGTTACCTTCGATATTCATTATCACAACTATAGTTTAAATGGACAGATTTTTCTCGACATCCCTTGGTGAGATACACTAACTGAGCCACACTCAAGCCCTGGCCCTCCGAGGAACTGTGAGATAATAAACGTTTGCTGCTTTTCAACCTGCTAATTTCTGGAATACTTTGTTACATACCAATAGTGGGGATATACCATTAAACATGGACAGAAGGCGCTGGACCAGAGTGTATATGGACAATAAATGTCATTGGAGTTCTGCCTGTAACTCTGGGAGGAGATAGGGACCTCCCTACAGAGCCTTGGTAGCCTTTTTGTCTGAGAGTTGATATCATTTAGAGCCCAATGTCAATTATGAACCTTTTTTTGGGGGATGGGGAGGCCAGGGTCCCCCTTTTTCCATTATTATTAACTGAGCTCTGTGTATATTTAATTAATAATACATGTCTGGTTGGGATGTCTGTGAATGAATGCTTACCTCTCAGTCTAATAGTCCTGTCAGACATCCTTCCCATAGATTTATCATTCACTCTTGGTTCTTTATTTAGCAGCTTTATTGCCAGCAATTAGTAATGGCATCAGTCAGAGTCTCCCTTTATGGAGAAGATTCATCTCTGTTTACATGGTGGGGTAAATTTGGAGGTGAGGTGATTTGTGGGGGCAGGAATCTGGCCTCTCATCCTTCATCCAGTAGTCCTGAGGGAACCAGTGCCCACAAAACCCGAGGTTGTTCAACTTGGGCTTCAAACTTGCCCTTCAGGCTCTCCTGAAAGCCCCATTGCCATCAGGAGCCTTTGTCATGGAAGGTAGGAATAGTTTTTCTCTCTCCTTCCTCTCATTTAGGGAGATTGGGAATCATAACACCCTGGAGCCACCTTCCTCCCCTAGCAGAATCTCCTTATAAATTACTAGGAGGGTTTTTGAAATTAGGAAGATGCCCCTTTAGAGACCTGAAGTTGTGGGTAATTTATTGCTACCACCACACACCTATGACTCCTCATTGGCCAATGTATTACTGCTACAGGTCTACCCTATGTTCCAGGATACAAGAAGTTGAGTAGCTTCCCAGTCCTGGATGAACCTGGAATTTGTACCTTAGAACCTGCAATGTGTTTAGGCATTGCCCAAAGTCCACAGAATCCAAGCCCAGGGCTCAAGTATGAGGGTCTATGTCCCAGGATTACTGCCCAGCTGTGATGCATTTTTCCTGATGTACCTGCTATTCTTTTTTTTAACATTTTATTGGGGGCTCGTACAACTGTTATCGCAATCCATACACACATCAATTGTGTAAAGCGCATTTGTACATCATTCTCAATGCGAGGTTGCTCGCCCCCAGAGACGGTAACTCTTTTTTTTTTTTTAAACATTTTATTAGGGGCTCATACAACGGTTAGCGCAATCCATACACACATCAA
>NW_022111365.1:9421440-9423073 GCF_000313985.2 Echinops telfairi
GGGGCTCATACAACTCTTATCACAATCCATACATACATCCATTGTGTCAAGCACATTTGTACATTCATTGCCCTCATCATTCTCCAAACACTTGCTCTCCACTTAAGCCCCACACCTTTAAATGGGAGAATGAGAAGATTCCAGGAGAGTGTGTGAAAGGAAAATGTTTATGCAGCATTTCTTGAAAATAGTTTGCCTCATTCATTCACACAAGGCAATGTATTGAAAAGAGATCTGTGACCTGGGGCAATTGGTACCTCCTTCAGAAGCACCATGAGCATGTATCGCTGGTCTCAGCTTGTTTTCCTGGCACTTAGCACTGGCAGCAGGGATAGTCCATTTCCCGCAGAGCATCAAGCCATCCTTCGAAGATCCAGAGCTGCCTTTTACCATCTCTGACACCAGGGAAGATCTCACTGCTTGGAATGTTTTGCTACTCACCACTGGCGTGTGGTCGGACCTTTTGGTCTCTTTGATCCAGCCATGTTTGTGATTCCAATTTCCCACCCAGAGTGGTCCTGGTTCTTCAGGGCATGTGGCTTCATGCTAGAATCCTGAAGTGCCTAAACTCTATCTTCTAGTCTGATTGCCATTGGATAAGCAGGGAGAAGCTTTTACCCCCCTGTGGTTCTAACAGCTCCCTCAGTGAGGCCCACAGTCTTCCTAACCTCGACCGAGGGAGGCCTTCAATGTGACATTGCCCAGATCCAGATAGGTAGGAGGTCCCACTGGTTGCTGAACTTCTAGATCATTCTTTATAATTGGAGTTTTACTACTTTATGGTAACCTTATTCAGGTCTTGCATTCTCTAAGCACACTTTAGGAGTTCAGTGCTGTCTGTCACCCAGTTCTCTCTCTCTTGGTTTGAGGAGTTGGGGTAGACCTTGCCAGCTACCTCCTCACAACTAGAAAACCTTCTTGCCCTGTGCACATGGTCAGGACTTCAATCCTATCCTTCCTCTCTGCTCCTTGCCTCCCCCTTCTGTTACTTCCATTTCTCTCTCCCTCCCTCCTTCCTGGTTCCTTCTCTCTCTCCTCTTTCTCTCCCTATTTCTCATTTCCTTCCCTCTATCCCCTCCCTATTTCTCCTCTCTCTCTCTCTTTCCTTTCTTCTCTCCCTCCTTCACCTCTCGCCTTTTCTTTTCCACTTCCCTCCAATTTTCCTTTCTTTTCCTCTTCATTCCTTTCTCTTTTCTTTTCTGCTTTGAATGAATGTTGAGTATCTATCTACCAGGTTCTCTGTACTTTGGAAGCAATAAAGAAGAAAACAAAAAGAAACCCTTCCCCTTGTTAATTATATTTCAGTGGGCGAGAGAAATAGTAAATAGATCTGATTTAATTCTCAATAATATGGCTTGTTAGAAGGTGATAAGTATTGTGGGGAAAGTCACAAAGAAGGAGATAGGTTGGGGAGGGGACTTTTCAATGGTGGGCTTCTGAAGTGATCCAGGCTGTGGTAGAAAGTACGACAGTCAGAGCAGGTTGAGAACGTACAAAAGAAGCAAAATCTCAAAGGTGAGGAAAGAAGCAGCAGCATTAGGAGCCTCAGGGGAGCAGCAGAAACCCAGTGTGGCTGAAGTAGAGCAGAGTGAACAAGGACTCAAGAGCAGCAGGAGACAAACTACACACAGGG
>NW_022111365.1:9424169-9425907 GCF_000313985.2 Echinops telfairi
GTGAGTCTGAAGATGACTTTATAGATTGGTATCGGACATATGGACTAATGTCAGAATTATGGACTTGATCTGGACTGGGATAGGATGTTTTCTCAATATTCAATTGCTCTTGTATATAAAGCTCTTTCCTACACACATATGGGTGTCTATGAATTTGTTTCTTTAGTGTAGCCCAACTAACACAGAAGCCTTCAGGATTCCCCTTCTGTGTAGAGCTTCTACTTTCTTTCACAACTCTTGATGGAAAAAGAGTGGCATCCCCAGCCAACATCTTGACTGTAACCCCATGAAAGACCTCCAACCAGTGCATGCAGTTAAGCCATTCCTGCATTCCCGATGCATGGAAATTGTGAGACAGTGAATGTTGTTTTAATGTGGTATTTTGTTTTGTAACAATAGACAAATATGATGTACCAATTTATGCTCTCATGAGCAACAGATGAAAATTCCTATTGCTTGATACCTTTGCCAATATTTGGGAGGGTTAGAATTTGAAAAATGTGTTTGCTAATCTGATATATAGTTAATGCTATTTCATTTTGATTTAATTTACTTTATGCACTTTGAAGGTATTATGAAGTGTACGCACATTTAGGATTATTGTCTTCTTGATTAATTGACTCATCTATCATTATGGAATGTTCCTTTTTATTCCTGGTAATATTTCTTGTTCTAAAATCTATTTTTGACTGATATTAATATGAATATATCAGGTAAATGTTTAGCTTTCTTTATTTCTATTTTTCTTGCTTTCATTTGCAATTTGATTTTATTCCTGGGAACATTAAAGCAATGGGAGTCAACGGTGTTTTCATGTACAGTTTGTTAATTTATGCTTCCTGCTGTATGATATTTAATTGAAGGGATATCCCATATTTCATATTTATATTATTCCAGTGGTTGACAATTCATTTGTTTTGTTTCATCCAAAAGAAATTCTTTAAATATTGAGAGAATGACAACTTTAAACATGATAATATCTCTGTAGATAAATATTAATTTTACTCTTTTTAGTAAAACTTCTCTATGAGAGACCAACCAGGAAAGAATACATTAAAGAGTGTGGAGATACTGAGAAGGTTATGTAGTGCATTGAGTGGAGCACATTGCTCAGTCCTAATAGAATATTGCAGGGAGCAGAGCAAAGCAAAGCAATTCAAATCAAATCAAATCAAAGCAAAGCAAAGCAAAGCAAAGCACAGCACAGCACAGCACAGCACAGCACAGCACAACAAAGCTATGAAGCCCCTGAGGAGCCCCCCAAAAAGGGAATCCAGGCAGGGAGAGGCAGCTCCTGGACAGTCAGGAAGGCCAGCAAACAGACCTGGGATTTTTGTCTATTTCTTCTCTTTTTGTTTTTTGCTTTTCTCCCTTTTCTTTTTCTTCTTGTTTCTTCTCTTTTCAATCTTTTTTGTTTGTTTGTTTCTTTATCAGTTTTGGCTATGTCATTGTTGGTGTGCCTACCTGTATAAGATAGGCATGGGAAGCATGCCCAAGGAGAAGGCAGCAGAACCAACAGTCCCAGGAGACCTGGGGGTGAGCAGGCAGCACCATAGACAGGGGGACCACTACGATATTAGAGTCAATAACAAGGAGGGTATAGGGATCTGGGGAGGGGTGTGTGTCGGAGTGTGTTAGTCTGGATTCTTTAGAGAAACAAATCCACAGGAAACTCATGTATAAGAGAGAGTTTTATATATAGGTTAAGTGTGCATCAAGAAAACATCCCAGCCCAGCT